>NW_006400003.1:3924613-3968346 GCF_000299155.1 Elephantulus edwardii
TGGCTTTGACAAGCACTGTGGCATTTGGACAAGAACAAACTGGGAGGAGGGTAGAGAGAATGGTGCAGCGGTGAATGAATGGAAACCCAAAATCTCTGTAAATGTTTATGAAAATTAATAAAATATAATTATAGAAAGAATAAAAAAGAAACCAGATATAGCAATGATCAAATAAACCAGTGAATCTTAAAAAAAAAAAAACAAACCAAAAGCTATATGTAGGCCAGGAGGGAGTCATCAGAACAGGAAACACAGCAAGGAAACACTGAAGGGTGTATACCAGGGATGTGTCCTATCTCCATACCTTTTCAATCATTGTGTAGAACAGTTTGTCTAGAAGGTTGGGCTGTATAAGGAAAAAATGTGACATCAAGATTGGAGTAAGATTTTTTAACAACCTGCAGTATACAAATTGTACAACCTTACTTGCCAAAACTGAGGAGGTCTTGAGGCATTTGCCACAGAAGGTCAAGAGCTGCAGCCTTTATTATGAATTGAAGCTTAGAATCAAGAAAACAGATTCTTACCACTAGGCTGATTGGTAGCATCATGATAGATGGTGAAGAGATTGAGATTGTTAACACTTTCAGTTTACTTGGCTCCATAATCAACATTCTTGGTACCAGCAGCCAGGAAATTAAAAATTGGGTAAGTCTGCTATCAGGGATCTCTCCAGAGTACTGAAAAACAGTGATGTCAGTTTGGAGACTAGTGTTCACTGATCCAGGCTAGTCTTTGCAATTGCTTGCTGTCCCTCAGAAGGCTGGACAAGGACTAGAGATGATAGAAGGAAAATTGATGCCTTTGAGTTGTGATGCTGGAGAAGATTACTGAATAAACTATAGTCTACCAAGAGAACAAACAGGTTCATCCTAAAGAAGGTGAAATTAAGTTATTCCTTGGAGGCAAGGAATCTGAAGCTCTGTCTGATACATTTAGGACATCTTGCACGGTGGTAACAGTCATTGGAGAGAGACATTGTGATTGGGAAGGTGGAGGGACAGCACAAGAGAGGAAGATATTGGGTAAGACTAAAGTAATGTGGGTAGGTGCATCCGAGACAGTAATGTTGGTTCCGGGTAGAGCAGGATTCAGAGCTGTTGTACATAGGGTCACTCTGATTGGCAAGGAATTGATGGCACGTAACAATGACAACAACAACTAGAGTTTGGTAAATAGTATGAAGTTTAGCCTGAGAAAGAGTAAACTCAACCTAATAATCTAGATTTAGATATTATAGAAGACAAGCAGAATAAGAGAGATTTTGCTAATGCACTGAGTGAGATAAGGTAAAGCTGGTGCATATCAGAATTCCCTTCCAAGACTTGAAGTTAAAGGAAACTGGCAAGTGTGTTGTATTCATGGTGACCACCTGGAATACTTGATGAAGAGAAATATGAGACATCAGTGCTCCCTTTCCAGGACTTGAAGTTAAAGGGAACTGATGAATATGCCTAACTAATGATAACCACCTGGGTTCACATGATGAGTGAAAGTTAGAAGCATTCTAATGAAGAGACAGGCTGAGAATTGTTCTATGCCTTTGGCACTGTCCACTCAGTGTGCTAAATGGATAAACTAAGAAGAGTTATTGACTTGTAGAGCAGAGAGCCCTGAGGACCCCTAACTTGGTCCATGTGGGGGCTGAGGTTGAAAAAAATGGCCAAGCTGATCTGAAACATAGGAAGAAGTGTGAACTCCTGAGTTTGTGGCTAAGACCAATATGGACCTAGTCATGAATGTTTGGGGATGAATAGACCAGAATTCAACCAAATAAAAATATGCTGAATTCTGTGAGCTAGTGTTGATTTCTATAGCTTAATGGCTTGTTCTAGACAGGATCTGTGTTTATTAATTTACTTTGCTTTTATTTTTTAAGTACAACACACCAGCAGAGAACTGCCAGAAGTCCAGGCTGGGTTTAAAAGGGGTCTTGGTACTAGGGATGTTGTAGCTAATGTTAGATGGAACTTGGCTGAAAGCAGGGAATACCAGAGGAATGTATCTATGTTTCATTGACTATGCAAAGGTGTGTTTGACTGTGTGGATCATAACCAACTGTGGTGGACTCTGAGAAGAATGGGAATCCCAGAACACTTGATCATACTAATGAGAAACTTGTACCAAGAGGCAGTCGTCAGTACTGAAGAGCAATGGTGTCTCTCTGGAGACTAAGGTGCATCTGATACAGGCTATAGTCTTTGCAATCACTTGTTATGCATCAGAGAGTTGGACAATGACTAAGGAGGACAGAAGGAGAATTAATGCCTTTGAGCTGTGGTGCTGGAGAAGAGTATTGAGAATACCATGGACTGCTAGGGAAACAAACAGATTCATCCTGGAAAGGGTCAAACTAGCTGGCTCCTTGGAGGCAAGGATTATGAGGCTCCATCTAACATACTTTAGACATGCTGTAAGGAGGGACCTGTCCTTGGAGAGGGATATCATGCTTGGTAGGTTAGAGGGATATCACAGGAGGGGAAGGCCCTCTATGAGGTGGATTGATTCAGTGACTGGGGTAATTGGGATGGGTGTATCAGAGATGGTGTGATTGGCACAGAGCAGAGTTTAGGGCTGTTGTACATAGGGTAGCTATGAGTCACAAGCAACTCAATGACACATAACAACACCAACATCAACTGGAGTAGAAGATTCTTCAGAGAAAGAGATGTGTGTTTCCGCAGAGTACAGATGAATGTGCAAATCAGAAATTTGTTATCTAAAATGGATGAATTAAGGCGTAAAGCTGGAACCAAATGGCTTACAAAATCCATGAATGTAGATGATTGTAAGGTGAAGATTGATCCTTCAGACTAAAGGGAAATGACTAGAAAATCCAGGAGGTGGTCTGTGATGTTAGAATTTTTGAGAACTTATTTTCTATTAATTGCTTTAGCTCCCTATTCACATTTTCTGAGATGTAGTCTCCAGTTGCCTCGGCTCTAGACATGTGACTCACCATATATGAGTCTTCAACACTATCAACAGCCATGAGAATAATACAATAGAGCTAGATAACCAGACTGTTTTGAGACTGTGGCAAGGAGTAGTTTGTGAGAGGTAGATGAAGCCGGGACCAGAGCCCTTGAGAAGGAGCCAGAGACAGAGGTTTGTTTGCTGGACAGTTGAGGAAAGAGCTGGCTTGGGACTGATACTTTCTGAATCTGGACTTTCTCTGAATGATAGCCTTTGCCTCTCACACCCTAACCTGTGTCATTAATAAATGCTAAAACTGTGAGTAAAAAGAGGTCTTCTAAACTCTGTGGTATTCTGCAACAAATTTCAGACCTAGTAATGAGTACAAGTATATTCAGCGGGGTGTAGGATCATGCTTGATATTATAAGGATAAGTTTTACACTGTGGATGTTGTTGATGGGGACATTTCACTTTTGAGGACTTAGTAGAAGTAAGACATGGCTATCTCTATATTCTTCTTCTTCTTCTACATATAAACACTATTTTTGTTTAAGGAAAATCTTTGAAATGTATATTATGTAGGTAGGTAGATTTCATAACATTTCTGAGTTTAACAATAGACAATATGAGATTTAAAAAATTCTTTTCATTTGTTCCTAGCCTCAGACTACAGACTAAGGATGAATTCTGCTGTATTTCAATGCTTTCAAAATTTGCTTACAGAGATAAATAACATTTTTGAAATGTCAAAAACTGAAAAAATACATTGTAGTTTTTCTCTGTTTTGAAAATTTTTCGATGACTTTGAAAAAAAGCAGTAAGAATTTGACATTTCATTAAATTTGTCACATGAGTAAGTTTTTGCAATATTTTTTTCATTTGCTAAATATGTGAGTGAATGTGTATACATGTGAATTGTAGGTATAACATACACATGTACAACACACACATACTTTATATATTTCATTAGGAAAGTCTGCTATCAGAGATCTCCAGAACGCTGAAGAGCAGCAGTGTCAGTCTAGAGCCTTGATGCAGGTCATAGGGTTTGCAATTACTTACTATGTTTCAGCAAGCTAGACAAAGAATGAGGATGACAAAAGAAGGATTGATATCTTTAAGTTGTGGTGCTGGAGAAAGGTATTGAACATTCCATAGACTGCCAAAGAAAAAACATGTTTTCTTGGAGAGAGGAAAAACAAGTTGCTCCTTGAAGGTAAAGATTTTGAAGCTACATTTTACATACTGTGGGCATGTTGCCAATACCAGTCCTTGAAGACAGACATCATGCTTGGAAGGGTGGAGGAAAAGCACAGGAAAGGAAGACCCTGGATGACATGGATTAACACAATAACCGGAGGAAGGGGGGTAGATGTGTTGGAGGCAGTGAGACTGATTCATGATACAGCAAGGTTCAGAGAGATTGTATATAGAGTTGCTCTGAGTTACAGGTGACTCAACAATACATAGCAACAGCACATACATAATGTATATTTATTTCAATGTGTAAACCAACTATATAAATATTATTCAATTAAATCTTTAGAATAACAATGTAATATTATAATCTTGTATTTTATAAAGTGATGAGAAAGTCCAGAGCTGCCAAAGTTTGGTGTGCATCAAAAATTGTTTTGCAGTAGAGAATAAGAGAAAATAATCTCATATTTTTCTTTTTATAGTAATATTTTTATCATTCATATACATTGTGTTTGATGCATGTATCGATATGTTTCTTGATTACAGCACTTTACAGCGTAATAGAGGACATGGTAGTACTTTAAATGTGTCTAATTATTTTGCTGTTGTTTTTAGGTGCCATCAAATTGCCTGCAACTCATAATGGCCATACATACAATAGCTCGAATCCTGCTCTATCCTGAGCCTCCCCACGACTCTGTCACACCAACCCTCATTACCCTAATTACTGTGTTAATCCAGCTCATCCAGGCTCTTCCTCTCTTGTACTGTCCCTCCCCTCTGTTAAGCATCATGTCTTTCTCCAAGCACTGGTCCCTTCTGGCCACATGCCCTAAGTGTGTGAAATGGAACTTCAAAATCCTTGCCTCCAAGAAGAAACTTGGTTTCACACTCTCCAAGACAGACCTGTTTGTTCTCTTGAAAGTTCACGGTATTTTCAATACTCTTCTCCATCACTACAATTCAAAGGCATTGCTTTTTCTTCTGCCATCCTTAGTCATTTTCCAAATTTCTGGACAATGCATTTGAAAACATAAGTTCATATAATTTATGTAAGGCTCTTTTTCTATAATTTATTTACACATTTATAACTATTTATTTGAATATTGCTACTAATTCCAGTCCACTGGATAATATGACTTTACTAGATAAATGACTAATTTTTTAGAATGACTCCTTTTACAACTGGTATTTGGAGTGGAAAGTGCTGTTCTTCAGAGGAGTAAGAAAACTTGTACAGTAAACAATACTAATGGCTATTGAAAGTACACTGTGAACATCATTGATATTGTTAGATGTTATTGAATTGAGCATGGAAAGAGATTTGAACAGCAAATCTATGAACAACAGATTTTAACCCTGTCCTATCCTGTATCATATACATAATCTCTGACATACTTGTACCTACAAGTCACTGTGTCAATCACTGATATACTGGGGCTCATTGCTTCAGTCATTGTGTCAAACATCACAGGATGTGATTTACACAATTAAAATTGTCTCATTACATCTTCGTAAATTGAAGACATCTTTAAAAAATTGTTTTTAATGAACTTTTTATTTGTTTATCACAAATCATATCCTTAATAATTACATCTTCAATAATCCAAGTCTTCAAATTCTCTGGATTTTTTCTGAAATAATAAAAAACTAATTTGAATGTAAGAAAACATATTGAAATCTGAAAATACAATCTTTTATTTAAAATTACTGTAAGCAGGAGTTATCCAATGACAGCATTATATTTTAGTGAAAAACAAACCAATTATCCAAGAGAATATTGTGCAATCATTAATTATTATAATTATAAAAATGTATGCTATTGTTATTGTTATGTATTATCATTTGGATCCGGCCCATACCTGACATTTCAGCAGGTTTTCAGAGGCAATTAATCAGATCTTTCTGCCACAGAGCAGTCGGTGGACTTGAAACATGTACCTTCAGGATTGTAGTGTAGATTATTACTACAAAGCCATGAGAGTTAGGACATCTTTTTAAGTTCTTGAATTTAAAGAAGACAAATTCTTAAATGAATATAAAATTTAACACTGAGAAGCTAAGAATTTTTTTCCCAAAATCTACACACATGTGTATCATTTGTTGTTGTCAGATTCCTTCCAGATAACAGCTAACAAAAATCCTATGAGCTATAGACCAGACACTTGCAACATCCTGAACCATTTCCAATATGCTTAAGCACACTGAAGGTAATCAATCTTGGTGAGGGTTGATTCATCTTACAGAGAATCTTCCTTTCTTTTAATGACCATCTACATCTCCAAAAATGATTTCTTCACCCTGAAGACTGGCCCTTCCTGACAACACAATAGACTATGTGAACCTCTAAGGAGCACACTGGTTGCACTTCCTCCAAAATCATTATGCTTGTTCTTTTGTTAGTTCATGGTATATTCAATACCCCTTGCCCAAACCAGAATTCAATGGCATTGATTCTTTTGTCGTCTTTATTTATTGTATATATTTCTCATACATCAGAAGTAATTAAAAATATTGTGGCTTGGCTAAGACCTACCTTAGTCTTTAAACTGCTGTCCCTGCTTTTTAGGACTTTAAGGAAGTCCTTAACATTAGCCTTGCCCAGTGTAAGATATATTTTGATTTCTTGTCTGCTACTGTTGTGAGTGTTGATTGTATATCCAGGTAAACGGAAATAGTTTACAACTTCAATCTTTTGTCTATCTTTCATGATATTGGTCCAATCAATGGTGAGGTAATGTGTGTGTGTGTGTGTGTGTGTGTGTGTGTGTGTGTGTATATATTTGTTGTTGTTGTTATGTGCCGTCAAGTCACTTGCGACTCATAGCGACCCTATCGATGTACAACAGCCCTAAACTCTGCTCTGTCCTGTGCCAATCTCACTGTTTCTGACACACCCATTCTGATTACCCCAGTCACCGAATCAACCCACCTCCTAGAGGGCCTTCCCCTCCTGTGCCTGCCCTCCACCCTCTCAAGTATGATGTCCTTTTCCTAGGACCAATCTCCCCTTACAACATGACCAAAGTATATCAGACAAGGCCTCAGAATCCTTACCTCCAAGGAGCAGCCCGGGTTAACCCTTTCCAGGATGAATCTGTTTTCCTAGCAGTCCATGGTACCCTCAACACTCTTCTCCAACACCACAGCTCAAAGGCATCAATTTTCCTTCTATCCTCCTTAGTCATTGTCCAACTCTTTGTTGCATAGAAGCGATTGCAAAGATCATGGCCTGTATCAGACCCACTTTAGTCTCAAGAGAGACACCATTGCTCTTCAGTACCCTGGAGAGATCCCTAACAGCAGACTTTCCCATCACAATGTCTTTTAATTTCCTGGCTACTGGTGCCAAGAGTGTTGACTGTGGAGCCAAGAAGACTAAAGCTGTGAATAATCTCAACCTCTTCACCATCAATCCTGATGCTGCCAATTGGTCCAGTGGTGAGAATCTTTGTCTTCCTGACATTGAGCCTCAATCCATATTGGATGCTGCAGTCCTTGACTCTAGCAAGTGCTTTAGGTCCTTCTCAGTTTCAGCAAGCAGGGTTGTGTCATCTACATAACACAGTTTGTTGATAGATCTTCTACCAATCCTTCTGCCGCATTTCTCCTCATAGACCCCAGACTCCCGAATGCTCTGTTCTGCATACAGGTTGAAAAAGTATGGAGACAGAACATGTCCCTGGCATATGCCCTTTCCAATTTTGAACCATATAGTCTTTCCTTGCTCTGTTCTGACACCTGCCTCTTGGTCGAAGCATAGGTTTCGCATTAGCATGATCAAATGTTCTGGTATTCCCATTCTTCTCAGAGTCAGCCACAGTTTGTTATGATCCACATGGTCAAACGCCTTTGCATAATCAATGAAATGCACATATACATTCCTTTAGTACTCCCTGCTTTCAGCCAAGATCCATCTAACATTAGATACAATATCCATATAATCTATCTGTGTAAATTCTTTTATTCAATTTAATTTTATTTACC
The DNA here is from genome assembly GCF_000299155.1 of Elephantulus edwardii. NCBI lineage: Eukaryota > Metazoa > Chordata > Mammalia > Macroscelidea > Macroscelididae > Elephantulus > Elephantulus edwardii. The sequence continues at coordinate 3,932,718 of NW_006400003.1, forward strand.
AACATACCGTGTTTTCGGTACATGAACCTCTGGGTTATGCAAATGAAAAAGTGCTCAACTATTAGCTGAGGAGTAGCAGTTTTTTGAGAGTCTTCGAATAAAACCAGAAATCACCCAGAGAGTAGGTCTTTTTATCTGTTTCTAAAAGGACACAGTTTCAGAAACTTTGTAAAGTCATTCTACTATGCAAATATGGTCAATATGAATAAGAACTGACTTAACAACAACAAACATCATACCTATTATATGTGTGTTTTCTAACCTGAAAATTAAACTTTTGCCAATTAGGTTTTTTGCTAAGTATTTAAAACGAATATTCTCATAAAAGCTCTAATTACAATATTCTTTCAAGAAGCTCTTTAAAATCTTAGCAAATACAGAGTTATGAATTCTATTCACAATGCCTTGCTTCACTCTTTTACCAAAGGTTGATTTGATATTTCAAATTACTTTCCATGCTTGATTTCATCTATAAATTTCTCTGATCATAAATATTCTCAATAAAATAGAGATAACTACAGGATTCAAAAAGAATACTACCAAAAATAGAAATTCAATTCTTAGATAAGAATGTTCGCTTATTTAAATACATTATACAGTTACAGTAAAACATCAGTCTTTCTGATTCATTGTGAAAAAATCAACCATAGAAGTTAAATTTTATCTTTAGATTAATATATGTTTATATGGCTTTTACTCTGAATAAAATAAAGGAATATCTCTGTACTTTTACTGATAAATCTGAAAAAACACCATAAGTTGCAAAAGAAAGCACTAAGATTCTTTATCACAACTATAACCGATAAAATACTTTAACAAAGCTAACTAAATTATTATTTACCCATGAATTGCGTCAAATAATTTCATCAATCACTCCACCCACATTCAATAGACTTTGTTCCTCCTTTTTAAAAAAATTGACAAAACTGCTGTGAATATCCTGACAGCATTTACATTATTTCAACAAAAAAAATTAGATGATATATTGTCCAAGTTCTTTTCGAAGATAATATTTTTGCTAAGAAAAAAAGAAAACAAAGTAAAATTTCACATTATTTCTTTTCATTTTCCCCAGGAAAATAAAAGTAAGTTAACTTCAACTATGCTTTTGCAAACATATACTATACTGCTTAAGTGGTAAACTACAAAACAAATATAAGATAAAGGAGATTCTGACTGTGTTTGTTTAAATATCCAGATGTGTCTTCCCTTTCTAGAACTGGAGATTTAAGATAATAAATGAAAAAAGCTATTTATCTCACTAATTCCTAGTTTCCTTCCTTAAACGGTAATACTACTGAAGACTATTGTTTCTGCCACTATAGAACTGGATATTAATGATTTGGAATAGTATACCATAAAACATATTAAAGTTAGATATTACAAATAGGTTTATGCTGTTATGTACTATAAAATAGATTTTAAAGTAGATTTAAAGTCATATAGAACCTATAAGTCAAGGTAGTACTACTCCATTAGAGTTTCTTACACTATCATCCCTACAGAAACTGAGTCAAATCTTTATTCATTCAAAATGACTATAGGGGAAAAAATCACCAATCTTTTTAACAGATTAATGCAAAACTATACTTGGACTGAGGGGCAGTCATCAAAAAAGAGCAAGGAAACACTACATGGTTCAAAATTGGGTAGGATACATGTCAGGGATGTATCCTATCTTCATATCTTTTAAATATATATGCTGAACAGATTATCCGGATGCTGGGCTCCATGAGGAGAAATGTGGCAACAGGATTGGAGGAAGACTCAAAAACATTCTGTGTTATGTAGATGAAACTACCCTGCTTGCTGAAATTGAGGAGGACCTGAAGTGCTTGCTGCAGAAGGTGAAGGACTACAACCTTCAATATGAATTGAAGCTCAACATCAAGAAATCAAAGATGCTCACCATTGGGCTGATTGGTCATATCGTGATAGATGGTGAAGAGATTGACATTGTTAATGGCTTCACTCTGCTTGGCTCCACAATCAACACTCTTATTATCAGCAGCCAGGAAATCAAAAGACACATTGCCTTGGAAAAGTCTGCTGTCAGAAACCTCTCCAAAGTACTGAAGAACAATGATGTCAGTCTGGAGAATAATATCTGCACCTGATCCAGGCCATTGTTGTTGTTGTTGTTGTTGTTATGTGCCGTAGAGTCGCCTGCAACTCATAGCGACCCTATGTACAACAGCCCTAAACTCCGCTCTGTCCTGTGCCAACCACACTGTATCTGACACTCCCATCCCAATTATCCCAGTCACTGAATCAATCCACCTCATAGAGGGCCTTCCTTTCCTGCGCTGTCCCTCCACCCTCCCAAGCATGATGTCCCTCTCTAAGGACCGGTCTCTCCTCACAACATGTCCAAAGTATGTTAGATGGAGCCTCAGAATCCTTGCCTCCAAGGAGCCACCTGGTTTAACCCTTTCCAGGACAAATCTGTTTGTTTTCCTAGCAGTCCATGGTATTCTCAATACTCTTCTCCAGCACCACAGCTCAAAGGCATCAATTCTCCTTCTATCCTCCTTGGTCATTGTCCAACTCTCTGATGCATAACAGGTGATTGCGAAGACCATGGCCTGTATCAGACGCACCTTAGTCTCCAAAGAGAGACTAAGTCTTTGCAATTACTTGCTATGCATCAGACAGCTGGACAATGACTAGGAATGATAGAAGTAGAATTGATGCTGTGATGAATTTAAGCTGTGATGCTGGAGAAGAGTAAATATACTGTGGACTGCTAAGAGAACAAATAGTTTCATCCTATAGATAATGAAACTAGGATGCTCCTTGAATGCAAGGATTCTTAAACTTCATCTGGCTTATTTGGACATGTTGCAAGAAGGGACCAGTCCTTGAAGAGGGATAACATGCTTGGGAGGGTGGAGGTTCAGCACAAGAGAGGAAGACCCTGAATGACGAGTATTGATTCAGTCATTGGGATAATGAGGGTAAGTGTGTCAGAAAAAATAAGGGTGGCACAGGATAGAGCAACGTTTAAAGCTGTTGTACATAGGGTCTTTATAAGTTGCAAGTGACTCAACAGCAAACTTGCTATACCCTTTCAATCTATATGGGGAACAGATCTTTCAGGAAGCTGAGCTTTATAAGGTGGAGTGTGACATCAGAGTTGGGAGAGACTCGTTAATAACCTGCATTATGCAGATTACACAACTTTGCAGAACATGAGGAAGGCTGAGGTGTCTGCTGGAGTAGGTCAAAGCCTATAGTCTTCCATATGGCTTGAACTCACCATCAAGAAGACAAATATTCTTACCACTGAGCCAATTGATAGCGTCTTCATAGATGGAGAGAAGATTGAGATTGTCAAGAATTTCAGCTTCTTTGGTTTCATAATCAACACTCTTGGCGCTAAAATCAAAAGACAAATTGCATTGAGAAAGCAGTGACCTCTCTAGTATACTGAAGAATAATGATGCCAATCTGGAGACTAAGGTGTGCCTGATTAAGGCCAGTAGTGTCTTTGTAACTGCTTGCTATGTATCAGAGCGCTGGACAATGACTAAGGACAACAGAAGGAGGATCAATGCCTTTGATTTGTGGTCGTGAAAAAGAGTATTGAATATTCCATTGAGTGCAGATAGAACTTTTGTCCTGGAGAGAGTGAAACCAGGTTGCTTCTTAGAGGTGAGGATTTTGAAGTTCCATCTCACATACTTCAGACATATGACCAGGAGTTACTAGTCCATGGAGAAGAATATCACGCTTGGGAGGGTGGAGGAAGAGTGCAATAAAAGAAGACCCTGGATAAGATGGATTGACAAATTGGCTGAGATAATGGGGTTAGATGTGTCAGAGATAGTAAGACTGGCTCAGGATATGGTCACTATGTATTCCAAGTGACTTGATGGCACATAACAACAACAACAACAACATATCATATTATGTTGTTAAATAGTTCTCATTAAAAACTGAATGTGATATGTATGCATATAGGTGATTGGTAAATGCCAATGCATATAAATGAATATATATGTGGTCTAGTGATAAGGAGCTGTGCTGCCAACCCAAAGGCAAATGGTTTGACTCTACCAGCTGCTCTAGGGAAAAAGATGAACAATCTCCTCCCTGGGATTAATTGGTTCTGAAAACCTACTGGATGGTCAGTTATGGGATGGATCCAACTAAATGTCATATAACAACAACATATATGGATTTATTTTTTTAATTACTGTTATCTCCCAATTTTTACAAGAGGTATGTATTCAAAAGAGAACTGGCACAACACACATTAGGAATGTTTTTTGTTGTTGTTGTTGTGTGTGCTTCTCATTTGCCTAGGGTTTAAAATTAAAGAGGACAATACAAAGTTTCTAATAAACTAAAACTGTTCATGGGAGGAAATTAGGACTAGACTTTACATCATTGTAAAACAAGAAGAGAAGCAAAAAGACATGGGCTGAAATACCACACCTGGTGATAATAAAATTATTAAAGTGGTAAATACAAGAATTGATGACATTTAGAACAATAATCTTAAGAATGTAATATGAGTGTTAACATTACTATAAAACATTCTTTATTAGCAGTAAGGATATCCAGGTTCATAAAAAAAATTCTGTATGTACTCTGAGGTAAACATTTGTCCTGTTCCCTTACAACTCTTCCTTTACAAAATTAACAATTTTTTTTTAAACTTAGAGTTGAAGAGATACTAGCCTCGTCATAAAAGACTGACAGCACCATGAGGTGTTCAGAATCACAGAAATCCTGATAGTTTGAGACTTAAGCCATCATATCAAGGGCTGGTCAAGGGGAAAGAGGCGTTGAATGGTGTAGGCAGAAGTAGGGAAGGATGTTGGTGGAGTAAGGAAAAGTGTGGGTCAAAATACACGTGACAAGGGTGGGTAGCAACACTGAATCTATCAGTTGTTTTTCTAATTGGGTAAATGTCTTTTATCTTTTCTGTAAAATACTTGTCTGTCAGACATTATTATAAACAAACAAATACGAAGCATAAACATAAATTAAGACAGAAGGAAGAATGATTGGCCATACAATTTTGAAATAAAAGGCCTTTGAAAATCACCCCTAGACTAGCGCTTAGACTCGCAAACATGGCAACTGAGAATGAGATCTCAGATACGGAAACACAAACACCGAGGAAGAGCTGTAAGCAGACACTAGTTATTGTAATGTAGAATGTGAGAAGCATGAACGTAGAAAAATTGGACCTTGTTAAGAAAGAAATGGAACTCATGAATATTGACATACGAGGTATGGGTGGAAGTGAGATGGTTTGGTATGGGACGTTTTTAATCTGATGATCGTATGATCTACTATGCCAGTGATGAAAAGATGAGAAAAGATGGAGTTGCCTTCATTATTAAAAAAGTCATTTCTAGACCCATCATGAAACATAATGCGGTGAGTTCCAGGATAATAGCCCTACACATACAAGGAAGTCCGGTGAATACCACTATCATTCAAATATATGCACTCACAACTAGGGCCAAAGAGGGGGAAATGGAAGATTTATACCAACTTTCACAGTTAGAAATCAATCAAACATGTAATCAAGATACATTGATAATAATGGGCCCCTGGAACTCAAAAGTTGGGAACAGGGAAGAAGGATAAGTACCTGGGAAACACGGACTCAGTGACAGAAATGAGGCTGAGATAGAATGATAGAATTCTACACATTCAGTGATTTATTCATTGCAAATACCTTTTATAGGAAACAGAAACACAGGTTATACACATGGATTTCACCTGATGGTATACATAGCAATCAAACTGATTACATTTGTAGAAAGAATCACCAGAGAAACTTAATATCAGCTGTGAAAACCAGGCCGGGTGCTGATTGTGAGACAGACCACCAACTACTCACATGCAAGTTCAAATTGAAGTTGAAGAAAATTAAGTAAAAAATCCAGGAGAACAAAAGTTTATTCCACTCAAATTTCAAAACCATCTCAGAAACAGGTGTGAGGCCTTGAGCATCAATGAGTGTAGACCAAATGAGCTGTAGGAGGATATCAAGAATATCATCCATGAAGAATGCAAAAGATCATTACAAAGGCTGAAGAGGAAGAAAAGATCAAGAAGGATGTCAGCTGAGACTCTGAATATAGCATTAGAGCACTGAGAAGCCAAAACTATAGAATAAATTAAGACATTAAAGAGCTGAACAGAAAATTTCAATGAGCAGCTCAGGATGACAAAGCAAGATACTATAATGGAATGTGCAAAGAGCTGGAGTCAGAAAATCAAAAGGGCTGAACTTGCTCAATGTTTCTTAAGCTGAAGGAGTTGAAAAATGAATTCAAGCCCCAAGTGACAATACTTAAAAATGCTTTGGGTAGAATGTTAAATGATCCAAGAAGCATTAAAAGAAGATGGAAGGAATATAGAGTCACTGTACCAGAAGGAATTGGCTGACACAGAAGAATTTCATAAAATAATATATGAGCAAGAGGCTATGGTGATGAAGGAGGAAGTTCTAGTTTCTCTGAAAGAATTGGTAAACAACAAAGCTCCAGGAGTTGACTACATACCAATTGACATATTTAAACAAACAGACATTGCCCTGGATGTGTTCACTAAGTTGTGCCAAGAAATCTGAAGAATGGCCAGCTGGCTAACTGACTGGAAGAGATCAATATGTTCCCATTCCAAAGAAAGGTGACCCAACAGAGTGTGGAAATCATCAAACAATATCATTAATATCACGTGCAAGAAAGATTCTGCTGAAAATTATCCAAAAATGACTGGAGCAACACATAATTAGAGAACTGCCAGATGTCCAGGCTAGGTTTAGAAGAGGTCATGGTACTAAGGCTAATATAGCTCTTGTTAGATGGATCCTGGCAGAAAGCAGAGAGTACCAGAGGAATGTCTATTTGTGCTTCATTGACTATGCAACGGCTTTTGACTGTGTATCACAACAAGCGGGGCTCACTCTGAGAAGAATGGGAATTCCAGAACATTTGATTGTCCTTTTGTGCAACCTATACTTGGACCAAGAGGCAGCCGTCAGAAAAGAGCAAGGAGACACTGCATGGTTCAAAATTCAGAAGGGATGTATTCTGTTTCCATATCTTTTCAATCTGTATGCATAACTGAGCATCCAGATCTCTGGGCTCTAAGAGGAGGAATGTGGCATCAGGTTTGGTGGAAGAGTCATCAACAACCTGCATTATGCAGATCACACAACCCTGCTTACCGAAACTGAGAAGGACCTGAAGCACTTGTTGCAGAAGGTCAAGGACTACAGCCTTCAATATGGATTGAAGCTCAACATCAAGAAAAGAAAAATTCTCACCACTGGGTCAATTGGCAATATCAGTGTGGATGGTGAAGAGATTGAGATAGTTAATAGTTTTAGTTTGTTTGGCTCCACAGTCAACACTCTTGATATCAGCAGGCAGGAAATTAAGAGATGAATTGTGTTTAGAAAATCACCTCTCAGGGACCTATCCAGAATTCTGAAGAGCAACGATGTCAGGCTGGAGACCAAGGTATGCCTGATCCAGACTATACTCTTCTCAATTGAATGCTGTGCATTGGAGAGCTGGATAGTGACTAGGGATGACAGAAAGAGAAGTGATGCCTTTGAGCTGTGTTCCTGGAGAAGAGTGTTGAATATACCATGGACTGCTAGCAGAACAATCAGGTGAAGCCAAGCTACTCCTTGGAGTCAAGGGTTCTAAAACTTTGTCTGAGATAGTTTGGGCATGTTGCAAGGAGAGACCAGTCCTTGGAGAGGGACATCATGTTTGGGAGAGTAGAGAGACAGCGCAGAAGAGGAAGACCTTCAATTAAATAGATCAATTCAGTGATTGCTGTAGTGGGAGTAGGTGTGTTAGAGACAATGAGGTTGGAACAGGATAGTGCAGGGTTTAGGGCTTTTGTACATAGGGTCGCCTGTGCATAACAACACAAAAAAAACCTGAACTATTGTTGACAACAGTAATTTTTATCCATACAGTCTATATAGTTCAAGCAAAAGTAATGTTTTCAGTATGATTTAAATGTTATTTGTTGTTGTTATGTGCGGTAGAATCGCTTGTGACTCATAGGGACCCTATGTACAACAGCCCTAAATCCTGCTCTATCCTGTGCCAATCGCACTGTTTCCAACATGCCCATCCCAATTACCCCAGTCACTGAATCAATCCACCTCATAGAGGGTCTTCCCCTCTTGTGCCGTCCCTCCACCCTCCCAAGCATGATGTCCCTCTCCAAGGACTTGTCCCTCCTTACAACATTTCCAAAGTATGTCAGACAAAGCCCCAGAACCTTCCCTCCAAGTAGCAGCCTGGTTTAACCCTCTCCAGGATGAATCTGTTTGTTTTCTTGGCAGTCCATGGTATATTCAATACTCTTCTCCAGCATCACAACTCAAAGGCATCAATTTTCCTTGTATCCTTCCCAGTCATTGTCCAACTCTCTGATGCATAACGAGTGATTTAAATGTAAAGACATCAAAAGAGAAGAAACTCATTCTCACAGAGTAATAAAACTGGAAACACATGAAGTGAATTTCTTCATTAGACATGTTTATGATTATATAATTATGAACTAGGAATTGTGTACAATATAAAAATATGCTTCATAGTCATAAGTTAACATACACAATTTTGTGTACACATAACACAAGGTCAGACTTTTAAACTTAAGAAACAAAGCAGCAATTTAAAATATGTCCATAGTAATATATGAAGAGTGTAAGAGAGATAAAGGCAATGGGAGACATCTGACAGGGATCTGGAAAGACAGAATTAATGGTGAGTATAGTTTAATGGTGATTAATTTTATAAAACACAGTGAGTAAGAATGATTGCATAAAAGAGTGTGAATGAATAACACAATGTATATAAACTTCTGTTGTTTTTTGTTATGTGGCACTGAGTCGTCTGTGACTCATAGTGACCCTATATACAAGAACTCTAAGCACTGTTCTATCCTGTGCCAACCTAGCCATCTCAAACGCACTTATTCCCACCGCTCCAGTCACAGAATCGACCCATCTCATCAAAGGTGTTCCTCTCCTGCTCCTCCCCTCCACTCTGCCAAACATGATGTCCCTCTGCAAGGACAAGTTCCTCCTTGCAAAGTATGTCAGACGAACCTTCGGAATCCTTGACTCCAAGGAGCATTCTGACTTCACCTTCTCCAGGACAAACCTGTTTGTTCTCCTAGCCGTCCATGGTATATTCAACACTCTTCTCCAGCACCACAGCTCAAAGGCATCAATTCTCTTTCCATCATCCCTATTCACTGTCCAACTCTCTGATGCATAGCATGTAATAGCGAAGACTATTGCCTAGATCAGGCACACCTTAGTCTCCAGCCTGACGTCGTTGCTCTTCAGTACGCTTGAGCGGTCCCTCACAGCCTACTTTCCCAATGCAATTAGTCTCTTGATTTCCTGGCTGCTGTTACCAAAAGTGTTGATTGGGGAGCCAAGCAAACTAAAACTGTTAACTATCTCAATCTCTTCACCATCCATACTGATGCTGTCAATTGGCCCAGTGGTGAGAATCTTTGTTTTCTTGATATTGTAAACTTCTGTATGCCAACCAAGAAAAAATAAATTTTTCTGAAGAAGAGTGAGAGAGATTGTATATATTTCAAAGGTCATAAGTGAAAAATATATATTATGTCTCAGGTAGATTTTTTTTTGTTTTTTTTTAAATTTAGGTTGTTTATTTTTCATTTCAATGAACATGTACAGAGATTTTGGGATTCCATTCATTCATTGTTGCACCCTTCTCCCCGCACAAGCCCCCCCCCCCACATGCTCCTCTCCTTGAAAAGCAAAAGAAAAACTCCCTCATTGGTACACAATCCCCCCCCAACCTCCCCAAACCCCACCCCCTAACCCCAAATATACATTTCACAGGTAGCAGATCTGTCAGGCAATTCTCAAAAAAAGAGAAAGCAAGGTACTGAAATACAGCAAGAAGTTTCTGGCAGGGGTGAAATTCATCACCTAACTTGAAATTCATTTTGTACTCCCACATCTCTTCCCACATACTTTTGATCAGATATATTCTATAATGAACAATTAATTTAGAACAAATCTCTAAATTATTAATAAATTTAAGAATCTCATTGCTCAATTTAGAATCAAGATTATTTCAATATTGTGTATTATAAATTTTGTAACTGGTGTTTAATAAAGGTATGAACTTAAAAAATGCAGACTCTTAAGTAAACTACAGTATGACTAAGAAGATAGATTTTCATCATTCTTATTAAGTGATCTCAACTACAACCCAGTAAACAATATATATAAGAATCTTGCCCTATCTTGCACTATCCTCACAATCTCTGCTTCCTGAAAGTTCACCTATTGTAGCAGTCATTGTGCCAATTTGACTTGTTGAGGATTTTCTTCTCTTTTGCTGATCTGCTACTTTTCCAAGCACAATGTCTTTTTTGTAAGCATTGTCCTCTCCTAACAACATGATCTAGGTGTGTGACACAACATTGCACCATCCTTACCTCTAATGAGCACCCTGCTTTTATTTTTTCCAAGACAGATTTGTTTGTCCATCATATGAACAGTTATAATGCTTCCTAAACACCACCATTCAAAGACAAAATTCTTCTTATGTCTTTGTGGTTAGTTTCCAATTTTCAGAAGCATAAGGAACAAATGAAAATATGATCTGGATCAGGTGTGCTTTATTCTTTAATATCCTTGCTTTTTCAAACTCTAAAGAGGTCCTTGAGAGTAGATTTGTCATTTCAAAGGGAAAATATTTTTTATATTTTTATAAAATTTCCATGCACTTTAGGAGAAAATGTAATACATTTTGGAGTGTATTATGTCATTTAGTGTAAACCCCCTCCCCCAAAGCTTTTGAAATATTCCCTGTTTAAATTATAATATAGCTTGCTTGAAAACCAAAGCCTACAGAAGTCATTAAAAAAAATCAAAGGAAAAAAAATGACATTTTAAAGATGTCTAAAATTTATTAAAACCTGAATAATCAATTTCTCAGTAAAATTTCCCTTCTATTTTTATTAGATTTATAGGAATATTGGGCCAAGATATCTCAGTTCCTTGCCCAAAGTTATCTAGTAAATTAAAATTTTACTATTTTAGTATTAAAAATTAACTATTTTCTTTTCTTACAAGGCTCTTCTTCAATATGTTGTTGTTTAGTCCTGTAAAGTTGAGCATGACTCATAGCAACCCAAAAAGTTGCTGAACAATCTCATGAACAGAAGATCTGAACGATGTTCTATAACGATTGTAATTTCTCTAATGTTCATAAAGTTTCCAAAATCATGCTGTTTAAGAAGTGAATGCTAGTTCTGCTTTCAAGACTGTCTAGTCTGGGACAAAACTCTGTACAGCATGGATAACAATAATGGCATTTGATACACCAGTGGCACAGCACTCAACAACACAGCAACCCCAAGTTACCTCAGTACAGCAAACTAAGAGACCAGTGCTGAACCACTTAGAAGAATGTTTTCCCCAAACATGTTTAACATCAGGTTTGAGGGCCTAACTAACTTTTAAATACAGAGGTCTGCCCACCAGGTCCTGAATAATCTTTCAATATATCATGAAAAAATATAGAAAGACACAGAAAGAGGGAGAGAAAGAGGCTTTTTCCGGCCCAGCTGACTGGAATATATTCATATTTATTCCCAAACCAAAGAAAAGTGACCCTACAGAGTGTGTAAATTATTGAACAATATCATTAATAGCATTCAAAAGCAACATCCTGCTGAAGAATGTCCAAAACCGACTGGAACAGTGCATCAACAGAGACCAGAAGGGCAAGTTGGGTTTAAAAGCAGCTATGGTACTAGGGACATTATAGCCAACATCAGATGAAAGCAAAGAGTAGCAGAAAAATGTCTTTCATTTATTATGGAAAGGTAATATGGATAACTAGCAACTGGCTAACTTTAAGAAGAATGGAAATCTCATAACACTTGATTTATCTCATGCAATACTCATACTTGAACCAGAAGCAATTCTCAGAATAGAGCAAGGAAACACTGCATTTTTCAAAATCAGGAAAGGAGTATGTCAGATATGTCTGCATACCTTTTCAATCTTAATTTTATTTTATACTGATTTATTTTAAAAGTTTGAGTACATCATTATTCACACAAGATCTTTCCAATTTCTTTAGCCCCCACACACATTAAATTGTGCAACCCTATAATTAACACTTCCCCTCCCCTTTCATCGCCACCTTCTGTTTCCACTGTTCCCTCACCCCTTGAATTCTCATACTCATTCTACATACAATAATGGTGTTATACAATATTTGTCCTTGGGGACTGAGGTAGTTCACTCAGCAGAACGATCTCCAGTCCCTCTCACATTAGGTAATAATTTACATAATCATTGTTCCTGCATGCTCTGTAGTATTACAGTGTGAATGTACCTGCACTTCTCAATTCATTCGTTTGTGTTTGGACATTTGGGCTGTTACCATGTTCTTACGATGGCGAATAAAGCTTCTATGGACTTTGGTGTACAAGTTTCTATTTGAGCCTCAGTTATCATTTTCCTGAGCATATTCCAAGCAGTGGAATAGTTGGGTCGCATGGAATTTCTATGTTCAACTTTTTGATGAAAGGCCAAACTGCCTGCCAGAGTGGTTGTACCATTTTACAATCCCACCAACAAACAAGTGCTTTGTAGGAGCTTCAGGCTTTTGTTCATAGAGTTGCTATGAGTTGTGTTCTACTCAAAGGCAATCAACAACAATAGCAACTTATCTTTGTATCTCCTGGATAAAGTGAAACAAGAGGATTCCTTAGAGGCAAAGATGGTGAAACATTGTCTCACATATATTTTGCACATTTTTAGGAAGGGATATTTCTTAGAAAGGAACATCATGCTTGGAAAGGTGGAGAGTCAGAAAAAGTGGGACAGATATTTATTGAAATGAATTGAAATGAAGATAGCAGCAATGAGTTCAAGGATGTCTCAGATGATGAGGCTGGCACAAAAAAGGAGGGATTCAGATCTATTGTCCAGAGAATTACTATTGTCCAGAGAATTACTATGAGTTGTGTTTGGCTCAATGGCACACAACAACAACAACAACAACAACAACAACATATGCATATTGTATTGTTTGTTGTTGTCTGCCATTGAGTCACTTTCAACTTATAATGACTCTGTGTACAATAGCCCTGAAACCTGATTTATCCTGTGTCAACCTTTTTTTTATTCTGACATAGCTATCCTCAATACCCCAGTCACTGAATCAATACATCTCATCAAAGATCTTCCTCTCTTGCTCTGTCCCTCCACCCTCCCAAGCATGATGTCTTCTCCAAGGACTGGTCCCTCCTATCAGGAGCTAGAAAGTAAAGGAAGAGCCTTTTTGACATTTCTCAAACTGAAAGAACCGGGGGTGGGGGGCGGGGGGGGAAATCAAGCCTCAAGTTTCAATACAGAATGATGTCATAGTCAAAATATTAAATGATCCAGGAAGCTTTGGAGGGGAAATAAAAAACTTGAGTCATTACACAAAAAAATAATTGGCTGACACTGAAATATTTCTGGAAGTACCATATGAACAAAGCCAATGGTGACCAATGAAGAAATTTTTCTTTTACTTTTCAAAGAGAAGAGTGAATTGGGGGGTTGGGAAGTGGATTATGGAGGGATGGGCATGGAGAAAAAAAGAAACAATGAGTGGAAATCTCTGTAAACATTTATTAAAATAAAATAAAATAAATTAAGCTTCATTGAAGGCATTGGCAAAAAACCTTGCCCCAAGGATCGATGGGATAACAACTGACATGTTTCTGCAAACAGATGCACTAGATATGCTCATCAATCTATGCTGGGAAATTTGGAGGATAGTTACTTGGATAACTGATTGGAAAAGATCTATATTTATTTTTATACCCCCACCCCAAAAAATGTGATCCAACAGAATGTGGGAATTACCAATCAATATCATTATTATCACAAGCAAGAAAAATCTTGCTGATTATTAAAAAACAGCTAGTACTATATAATATGAGTCATATGTCAACATCAAAACAAAAATTTCACCACCGGACCAACAGACACCATCATGATAGATGGAAGAGAGAGAGAAATTGTCAGTGATTTCATCTTGCATGCATCTACAAACAAAACCCTTAGCACCAGCAGCCAAGAAATCAAAAGATTTACTGCATTGAGAAAGTCTCCTGTGAGGGAATTCTCTAAAGTTCTTTTGTGCAATTGTATCTATTTGAAAAAATAAGGTGCACCTCTTCCAAATCACTTCCTCAAAGATGAACTTATGCATTCTTTTGACAGTCCATGGGAAATTCAGTACTCTTCACCAATATCACAATTAAGAAGGCATTAAATATTCTTGTATCTCCATTATTCATTCTCCAACTTTCAGATGCATAGGAAGTCAGTGAAAATCCCATTGCTTTCATTGAGCATCATAGTATAGTTAAACAGATAATCTTTGTTCTGTGGCACTTTGGCAAAATTCTGGACTACAGATTTTCCTCGATGTAACATGTCTTTTTATTTCTTGATTGTTCATATCATAAGTATTGATTATGGATCCAAATAAAATGAAAGAATTGACAGCTTCAATCATTTCTCCACCTGTCATATCTTGCCTATTGATCCCATTGTGAGGATTTTTGTTTTCTCAATGTTTAGATGTAATCTGAATTGAAGGCTATAGTCTTTGGTCTTCTGCAGTCTCTGCTTCAAATCCTCTCTTTCCAGCAAGCAAAGGAGTGCTATCTGTACAATGAATATTCTTAATGAGTTTTCCTTTCACTCAGAATACAGCAATGTCAATGTTGTTGTTGATGATTGCCTTCGAGTTGAGCACAACTCAGTGACCCTATAAACAAAAGGCCTAAATCCCCTCTATAAAGATTGACATTTATCAAGGTTTATAGAATTTCAGGAGGAAAATTGTTTGGGAAGTGGATGCCACTCCTGCTTCCAAACCTGTCATAGTATGTTATTATTGTTATGTGCCATTGAGTCGCCTACAATGTATAACGACCCATCCCTGTTTTAAGCCAGTCTCACTAATTCTGACACACTAACCCCCATTGCCTCAGTTACTGTATCAGTCCATCCCATCCAGGGTCTCCCTGTCCTGTGCTGTCTGTCCACTCTTCAGAGCATGATATCCTTCTCCAAGAACAGATGTCTCCTGGCCACGTGCCCTAGATAAGTGAGGCAGAGCTTCAAAATCCTAGCCTCCAAGGAGAGACTTGGCTTCACCCTCTCCAAGACAGACTTATTTGTTTTCTTGGTCATGCATGGTCTCATATGTACTGTCAGAAAAAGGACATTATTGTGTTGGTTTTTAACAACAAACCCTAACAATCTATGAATGTATTAAAAATCTTTCAAAACTTCAATAGTCTATTATCTCTACTGACAAAGTCTGCAAATAATTTTGTTACTAAAATAATCTGTTGTGCTTCAATTTTAAAATAACAAGTTTTACTGTTTATATATTATCTAACATTTGGATCAAACTATAAGATACATTTTTGCACTTATTCAATCTTATTAAGTGTAGCCATATTAAGTACATTACAATGTGAATAGTGTAATTCAGCCTTTTGATAGCATTAATAATTTCCCTCTGGGATTCGATTCTTTTAAATGTTCAAGTACACAAAGAAATAATGTTTCATTGTGCTGATTACAATACCTGTTGGAATATTTCCTTGAACTAAAATAGAAAATGGAAGACAGTAAATAGATTCTTAACTTATTGATATATTAAGTATTCAAAGTGGAAAGACGCTCGTGTCTCTTATTTTACCGGTAACGAACACAGAAATTCCTCCATTTGCAAGATCTGTAAAAATAATATAGTAGATAATTTGTGGGTCTAACCTTAATAAAAGAAAGCAAAGGACAATATCTAATAAACAAAATAATACAGTATGAATAATCTGCAATTGGTATATATGATAAATAATTTTTTAAATTTCTATTCTTTTTTTAAAAAACAGAACATTTTTAAATAAAAAAACCTTTCAATTTATTTTTATAGACTTCTATCTCGGTACTCTTTAATTTTTGCTGATTTTCACTCTACAATTTAAGCTGTTTCACCCAAATGATCTGTGCCATTCCCTGACTACTTCAAAGATTTATGAGTTTACATAGTCCTTATTTTCTTTAAAAAATTGTGTGTGTGTGTGTGTGTGTGTGTGTGTGTGTGTGTGTGTACATGTGTTGTTGGCCATTGAGTGTCTTTGGGATTACAGCATAGCTTCTTAACACTAGGCCACCAGAGTTTCTGAGATGATAAAGACGACACAGAATAGGACAGGGTTCAGATCTATTGTTCATAGGGTCATTATGAGTTGTTGACAACAGTGAAACATAAAAACTACAATAACAACAACATAGTGTAAGGTAATAGTGAAAGATGAGACTTGAAATATCACTTGAATAATGACCAGAGGGAGTATTCACACTAAATATTATGAAATTTTAATTTAAGGAAAGTTAGGGATTAAATTAACAATTTCTGGTGGTCTAATGACTAAGGATGACAGAAGAATGACACCTTTGAATTGTGCTGCTGGAGAAGAGTACTGAGCATACCACGGACTGCCAAGGGAAAAAATAGGTCTGTCTTAGAGTAAGTGAAATCAAGTTTCTCCTTGAGGCAAGGATTCTGAAGCTTCACCTCACATACTTTGTATATGTGGCAAGGAGGGACCGGTCTTTGAGAAGGATATCGTGCTTAGAAGAATGGAGGGACAGCACTAGAGAGGAAGATGCCCAATAAGATGGATTGACACAGCAAATGGGATCATGGGGGTAGACGTGTTGAAGTCAGTGAGATTGGCTGAGGATAGGACAGGGTTCACATCTACTGTACATAGGGTCGTCATGAGCAGGTGACTAGATGGCACATAAGAAGAACAACTGGCGGCCTAGTCTGGAGGAAATTAGATGGTGCCTTTCTGGCATTTGGAATTCAAAAGTGGATCTGCCAGAATAATAGGAGCAGTCTCATACGGCGTGATATACAGTCACATGAGGGCCAACTTTGTGTAGGCTCTGCCCAGGAAGTGATGAGATTGAGGTTTTTTGAAGGATTAGTTGATGTAATCTAAAACGTATGCAGCTATGAGAATTCTGTGTTCATGTTCACATACACTGCTCACTGAATAATGACTGTGAATCCATGGGGGTGAAGAATTAAGTGAGATCCGTACAGATTCCAACATGAATGAAGTTCTCTAAAATTTTGCGGAACAATAACTCTGAAGAGAACTCTGCTGGAAGATTAGTGATTCATCAAAATTTTAGGAAAAGAAAATGAAGCATATCTATTAAGTTTAATAATCTTATAGGAATTTGTGATGGTAGTTTAAAAACATTTGAGTTAGAAAACTAGTTTTACACAGTCTTTAAGAAAGTGTCTTTAAAGCAAGCATTACTAAGCTCTGTCAGTAGAGGGCAATGGAGAGACATTGCTGCAGTAAGGTGTTCTTAAGCAGCTATGTTGCCATTTCCTTTTTGCTGTTTTTAAAGCACAACTGTGTAAGGAACTTTGCTAAACCTAGAACATATAGTTTCTCAGCAGCGTTCAGCTCTCATCCTAGTCTGTAATTCTGTTTATGTGGATTTCTTGAAAAGAACTTTCTGTATTTCAGATACCACACAGCCCTAACAGCCAGAAGTTTGCCAAACTTCAATTCCCTTTGAACACTTGCTATCAAACTGAGTGAGCCCCCAGTATTGAAACTGTTATTGTTGTTGTTGTTGTTAAATGTCATCGACTCGAGTACAACTCATAGACACCCTGTGAATAAAAGCTCTGAACCATTTCTATCCTGAGCCATCCTCATACTTTCTAACACAAAAAAGCCAACTGCAGTAGTCACTATGTCAATCCACCAGGTCGAGGGTCTTCTTCTCCTTCACTGACCCTTGTCCTTCCCAGCATCATGTCCTTCTGAAAGGAATAGCCCCTCCTAGCAATATGTCCAAAGTATGTGAGTGAAACCTCATCATTCGTGACTCCAAAGAGCACTCTGGCTGGACCCTCTCCAAGACATCTGTTTGTTCTTTTGGCCATCCATGTTCAGTGCTCTTTCCATCACTACAGCTCAAAAGCATGAATTTGTCTTCTGTCATCCTCATTTATTTCCCAACTATCAGATGCACAGCAAGTGATCAGAAAGATCATGATGGTCTGAACCAGACACACCTTAGTCCTCAAACTGACATCATTACTCCTCAATAATTTGGAGCTATCCCTAACTGCACCTCCTTGAGCTCTTGTCTTCTTAACGTGCGGGGTGGGGATTTCTGAGGGCTCTTTGTGCTGGTCTGCTTCTTCACCTGTAAGATTCCTGTCCCTTGTCCTCCACACATCCCCACGATTTCAGTACCATGTTGAATTCATGTATCAGGTGTGAAAACTAGGCCAGGAGCTGATTGTGGAACAGACTACCAACTCCTCCTATGAAGTTCAAGCTGAAACTAAGGAAAATAAAACCAAATCCACGGGAACCAAAATATGACTTTTAGTCTATCCCACGTGAATTTCAGAAACATTTCAGGAACAGGTTTGAGGCCTTGAACACTAATGAGGGAAGGAAGACCAGAGAAGTTGTGGGAGGATATCAAGAGTATAATCCAGGAAGAGTGTAAAAGGTCATTACAAAGACAGAGGAGGAAAAAAAGACCAAAATGGATGTCAGAAGAAACCCTAAATATTGTACTGGAGTGAAGAAAAGCCAAAGAAGAAGAAAGAATTCAAGATACTAAAGAGCTGAACAGAAGATTTCAAAAGACAGCACTGGAAGACAAAGTAAAATATTACAATGAAATGTTCAAGGAGCTGGAGTCATAAAATGAAAAGGGCTGAACGTGCTCAGCATTTCTTAATTAAGCTCAAGGAACCGAAGAACAAATTTAAACCTTGAGTTGCTATAATCAAGGATGCTTTAGGCAGAATAATAAATGATCCAGGAAGTATTAAAAGAAGATGGAAAGAATATACTGAGTCACTGTATTGAAAGGAATTGGCAGACACAAGAATTTAATGAAACTGCATATGAGCAAAAGCCTATGTTGATGAAGGAAAAAGTTCAAGCTGCTTTGAAGGAAATAGCAAAAAGTAAGGCCTCAGGAATAGATGGTATACCAGTTGATGTATTTCAACTAATAGATGCTGCCCTAGATGTGCTCACCAAGTTGTGCCTAAATCTGGAGAACAACCACTTGGCCAACTGATTGGAAGAGATCTATATTTGTTCCCATTCCTAAGAAGGGTGACCCAGCAGAGTGTGTAAATTATAAAACAATGTAATTTATTTCACATGAAAGCAAAATTCTGCTCAAGATTATCTAAAAGAGACTGGAACAGCACATCAGCAGAGAATTGCCAGAAGTCCAGGCTGGGTTTAGAAGGGGTCATGGGATATCATAGCTAATGTTAGATGGATCTTAGCTGAAAGCAGGGAATACCATAGCAATGTCTATCTATGTTTCTTTGATTATGCAAAGGCGTTTGACTGTGTGGATCATAACAAACCGTGGCTAACTCTGAGAAGAATGGGAATCACAGAACACTTGATTGACCGAATGCGAAACCTATACTTGGACTAAGAGGCAGCCATCAGAACAGAGCAAGGAAGCACTGCATGGCTCAAAATTGGGAAGGGTATATGCCAGGGATGTGTCCTATCTCCATACTTTTTCAACCTGTATGCAGAACAGATCATCCAGGAGGCTGGACTCTATGAGGAGTAATGTGGCATCCCGATTGGTGGAAGATCTATTAACAATCTGCATTATGTAGATAACACAACCCTGCTTGCTGAAACTGAGGAGGACCTGAAGTGCTTGCTGCAGAGGGTCAAGGACTGTAGCCTTCAATATGGATTAAATCTCAATATCAAGAAGACAAAGATTCTTACCACTGGACCATAAGGATGGATGGTGAAGAGATTGAGATTGTTCACAGCTTTAGTTTGCTTGGCTCCACAGTCAACACTCCTAGCACCAGTAGTCAAGAAATAAAAAGATGTATTGTGATGGGAAAGTCTGTTGTTAGGGACCTCTCCAAAGTACTGAAGAGCAATGGTGTCACTCTGGAGACTATGGTGCATCTGATACAGGCTATGATCTTTGCAATCACTTGTTATGTGTCAGACAGTTGGACAATGGCTAGGAGGGATAGAAGGAGAATTGATGCCTTTGAGCTGTGGTGCTAGAGAAGAGGATTGAAGGTACCATGGACTGCTAAGAAAACAGATTCATTTGGAGAGATTTAAACCAGGTTGCTCCTTGGAGGCAAGGATTCTGGGGCTTCGTCTGACATACTTTGGACATGTTGTAAGGAGGGACCAGTCCTTGGAGAGGGACATCATGCTTGGTAGGGTGGATGGGCAGCACAGTCAGGGAAGACCCTCTATGAGGTGGATGGATTCAGTGACTGGGGAATTGGTGATTGGCACCGGACAGAGCAGGGTTTCGGGCTGTTGTACATAAGATCACGATGAGTCGCAAGTGACTCGATGGCAGGTAACAACAACAACAACAATATAATGTAAATGATATTGTGAGATAGCTTCCCCATTCAGTTAGATCACCTTTCCTGGGAATAGAAACAGATATGAACCTCTTCCAATCCATTGGCCAGACAGCTGTCCTCCAAATTTCTTGGCATAGACTGCTAAATGAATCCAAGTTTGTATCTGTTAATTGCAACAAGTCAGTGTCTTCAACGCAGCTTCTACTTTGGCTCCTGTTCATATGGTAGTTCCTGAACATTTCAGTGTCATTCAGTTTTTTTCTGGTAGAGAGATCCTGTGTATTCCTTCCATTTTCTTTTCATGCTTTCTGAGTTGTTAAATATATTCCCATAGCATCTTTTAATATTGCAACTCCAGGCTAGAAGTTTTTTGGTGTTTTTGGTTTTTGTTGTTTTGGTGTTTTTTTTTTTTTAACGCTACTAAGAGGATACCATGCACCTCAAGCTCCTGACATCTTATGTTCTTCTGCAACCATTTCTGTGGGAGAGATATTCCCTACATCATTCTTTCATAGATAGCATACATTCAAGTATTCTATTGCCCATCTTTAAAATTAACTTTAAAATTAAGAATGGAGTATGTCATGGTTATATTCTCTCTCCGTACCTATTTAATCTCTTTTCAGAACAAATTATTTCAGAGTCTGGATTCTATGGAGAGGAATGTTGTATCAGGATTGGAGGGAGACAATCAATACTCTGCATTATGCTTATGACACAATCTTGCTTGCTGAAAATGAGGAGCACTTGAGGCACTTGTTGCAGAGGATCAAGGAATGCAGCCTTCAGTTTGGATTGCGCCTCAATGTCAAGAAAACAAAGGTTCGTACCACTGGAAAAATAGGTAACATCAAGGTAGATGGAGACGAGATTGAAACTGTCAACAATTTCATCTTAATTGGATCCATAATTAGCACTCTTGGTTCTAGCAGTCAGGAAATCAGGAGACGTAATGCACTGAGATGTCTGAAGTTAGGGGCTTCTCCAAATTATTGAAAAGTAATGATATCAGTTTGAGGATTAATGTGCGTCTGATTTAGGCTGCGGTCTTTCTGATTACTTGTTATGCATATGAAAGCTAGACAATGAGTGTGGATTACAGGAGAAAAATAGATGCTTTTGAGTTGTGGTATTGAAGAAAAGCACTGAACATCTAATAGACTGCCCCTAAAGCCAAATAAATATATCTTGGAGAAGGTGCAGCCTGAGTGCTCTTTGAAGGTATGGGTGGTGAGGTTTTGCTTCACATGCTTTGGGTGTGTTTCTAGGTGGAGCTGTTTCTCAGAGTAGGACATGACACTTGGAAGGATTGAGGATTGGTGAAGGAGAGGAAGACCCTCCACCAGGTGGATTGACATGGTGACTGCTGCAGTGGGCTCTAGTGTGTCAGGAAGCATGAAGATAGCACAGGATAGGACAGGTTTCAGATTTTCTGTTCATTTTATGAGTTGTACTCAATTTGATGGCACCTAATAAGAACAACAATGCCCCTTTCCTCTGTGATAATAATTCCAGCTTCATAATTCTAGGTAAATTTTTCCGAACCTGCCTGGCAATTATGGACCAGCTTTAGCTTAGGGAAGTCCAGTGGACATTTCTGCCATTCAATGGGCTATGGTCACAACTTCTCTAGAGGGAAACTTATACCTCAAATTAGGGAATATAGACACCCCCAATCTTGTCCTTTTTTGTATGTAGTATCTTCAAATTAGGGTGTGCTTTAAAGTTCCATTTAGTCATTAATAACTGTTGTTGTTAAGTGACATCAAATTGACTACAACTCATAGTGACCCTATGAATAACAGCTATGAACTTTGCCCTGTCCTGAGCCAAACTCTATCTCTGAAACAATTGATCATCTTGCTACAGTCACTGGGACAATCCATTTTTAACGTGGGCTATTTCTTTCCTATTTTGAGCTTCTACCATTCCAACAAGGTAACTTTCTCCAAGGACTGGTACGTCCTGGTCACATATCCAAAATATGTGACATGAAGATTCAAAATCCTTGTCTCCAAAAGCAATCTGGTTTCTTTCTCTTCAGGACAACTGTTTCTTCTCTTGGCAAACCATGGGATGTTCAATCCTTCTCCTGCTCCACACTCAAAGGCATTCATTTTTCTATCACCTTTAGTCATTGTCCAGCTCATAGATGCATAACCAAGTAATTGAGAAGAACACGGCATGAAGTAGGAGCACCTTAGTCTCTAGACTGACATCATTGCCCTTTGTCACTCTGAGGAAGTCCTTGAGCATTTTTATCCCAATGTCATGCATCTTTTTACTTTGTGACTGCTAGTGCCAAAGGTTATTGTTGAGTCTCCCTCCAATCATGATGCCACATTCCTCCTCATAGGGTACAGCTTCTTTGATAATTTTCTCAGCATACAGATTGAATAGGTATGGAGTGAGAATACAACCCTGGTGCACTCCCTTCCCAGTTCCAAACTATACAGTGCTCTCCTGCTCCATTCATACAACAGCCTCCTGGTTCAGGTAATAAGTTCTGCATGAGCACAACTAAGTAATCTGTGATTCCCATTCTTCTCAATGTCAACCACAACTTGTCATGATCCAAATAGTCAACGCCTTTGCATAATCAAAACACAAATAGACATTCTTCTGTTATTCCTTACTTTCAGCCAGGACCCATCTGATATCAGCAATGACATCCCTTGTGCCACAGCCTCTTCTAAATTCTTCCTGAACTTCTGGCAGTTCCTTATTTATGTACTATTTTCCAGCTGTTTTTTAATGATCTCCAACAGTATTTTGCTTGCATGTGATAGTAATGATATTTTTTTGGTAATTTCCACATTCAATTGAATCATCCTTCTTGGGAAGGGGAACAAATATGGACCTCTTCCAATCTGTTGTCCTGACAGCTGTCTTCCAAATTTCCTGACATAAATTGGTGAGTGCATCCAAGGCTGCATCTGTCAATTGAAACAAGTCAATTGGTACCCCATCAATTCCTAGGGCCTTGTTTTTTTTTGCAGTGCCTTCAATGTAGCTTTCACGTCCTCCTTCAATGCCATTCGCTCATTGAGTACTTACTGAAATGTTTCAATGTCAATCAATTCTGTCTGATAAAGTGATCCTCTGTATTCCCTCCATCTTATTCTTTTGTTTTTTTAATAAATATTTTATTTTAATTGTGATTTTATCAAAAGGTTACAGAAAAGTTAGATTTTCATTCATTCATTGTTGCATATTTTACCCCTTCTCCCTCCTTTCCCCCTCCCAAAGGTAACATTTTTATAATAGTTTATTTACAAAATTTTGATATATTGTTTTCAAGAACAGAATCTTCCCCTTTTACTAACACCCCACTCATCAAATTGTACATTTCCATGATTAATCCTCCCTCTCCCTGCACATCCTCATCCCTCTGCTTCCACCCTCCTCCATTCCCCTTGGATCCTTATACTCATTCTACAATAATGATTTTATATATTTGTCCTTTGGGACTGAGTTAGTTCACTCAAAATAATGCTCTCCAGTCCCTCTCAAGTTAGCTAAGAATTTACAAAATCATTGCTCCTGTGTGCAGCATAGTATTCCATTGTGTGACTATACCATAATTTCTCAATCCATTAGTTTACGGTTGGGCATTTGGGCTTTTTTCATGTTCTTTCAATGATGAATAATGCTGCTATGAGCATTGGTGTACAAATCTCCATTTGTGTCTCAGTTCTCATTTTCTCAGGGTATATTCCAAGTAGTGAGATAGTTGGATCCTAGAAAATTTCTTTGGAAACAGGAGTGGCACCCAGTTCCTAAACAACATGCCTCTGGAAACTCTGTGAACTTTGATAAGTGTTGATAGTTATAGAAAGGCTTCAGGCCTTTTGTTCATAGGGTTGCTATAAGTCATGCAATCATCAACAACAATGGAATTTCTATGTTCAGCTTTTTGAGGAAGTGCCAAACTGCCTTCCAGAATGGTTGTACCATTTCATAATCCCCCGAACAATGTATAAGAGTTACATTCTCACCACATCCTAGCCAACATTTATTACTTGCTATCCTGTTAAGCTTTGCCGCCGTTACTGGAGTGAGATGGTCCCTCATTGTGGTTTTGATTTGCATCTCTCTTATTGCCAGTTTTTCTGAGCATTTCTTCATGTGCCTGTTTGCCAAGCACATATCTTCCTCTTGTACCTGGTGTTCTGGATTCGTGGGTCACAGAAGGCAAAGATTCACTCTCAATATGGAGGCAAAAGGCTAAAGATCTGTTAGGCTTTTAGAGCCATTTTAGAGCTGAACCTCGTTTTTACTGTAAAGCACAAAGAGAGGGATATGCTCAAGTGCACGTACACATTTTTCAGGATGCTGAAGTGCATGTACACATCTTTCAGGGTAAAAAGGAACAAAAAAGATTTTGACTAGAGAAAGGTATTTTAGACTACCAAGAAACTCTGTGTTCCTTCACTATGTTATGACTTGTGAATGTAATGGTTAAGTCAGTCTGATAAAAGACTGTCGATTCAAAGAGTTCCAGGGAATGTACTTGGAAACATTCTTTAGCCTTCAGAACTTTTTTCAGAGAGCTTAACTCTTTAGGGGTAAAACAGCTTATCAGAGAGTGCTGCCGTGGAGCAATTTATAGAACAAAGTTAGAACCATTTGTAGCCCCAACTTTCTGAGGATCTCTCGCATGAAAGGGGCTCAGGGTTCCTGGAACATTTCCTTGTACAGCTCAACAAAGCCATTAACCCTTCAGGAATCCTTCATTTCTCCCTTTTCTTTTGTTGAGTATTAAGAAACATCAGAGAGAACACAGAAAATCTCTTGTTTTCTATGGCTTGTTTTCTTCTAAGTCTGCAGAAGACTGAGTAAAGAATTACAAAAACATAATTATCAAAACAAATCTACTTGCCGAACTACCAATAAGATGCTTAACACAAATAACAGGGTTCATTTTTTTTTATTGCATCTGCCATGCTTTGTACTAAGCTTAAACCCCTCAACCTATGTAATTGTTGTTGATAAGTTTCAATTATCTGTTTCTGTAAATCTAAAATTTCTTGAGATATATTATGTCCCCAAGTAAATGTTTATGAATTATTTCCCAATTAAAACTAGATACATTATATGACAAAGGATTATGCCAAAAGTGGACACATTCCAATCACATTTTGGTTGCTATTATCTTTTTAATTCAATTAATTGATTGTCCAAACAACATCATGGCTTGCTAAAGATTGACCACTTCTGCTGCCAGCTCAGAGTCTATCTGACTTTGAAATGTCTACAAGGCCTCCCAATGTTTATGCCAATCTTGCACAAATTCAGTTGTCTGGACAGTGTGATAAAGAGCTTCACCAGCAATGGCAGCTGTTGTGGTAATAGAAATAATTCCCAATATTAAAGCTATTATCAGTCCAATCATTTTCTTGCTATGTTTGAGTCCTTTATTAATGGTTTGAAGTAGTTGATGAACAAATAACATTACTGGAGAATCTTGCTACTGATGATGCATTTTCACCTGAATCCAGACTCCAGTTCTAGCCTTAAGGATATAAATACTTTCTTTTTTTTGGGATCAAAACCAAGAGAATGGATAAGACAGGTAGATAAGTGATATTTGTTACAAAATATAAGACCTTCTTTTGGGGGCTAGATAATGGGGCCTTTACGTAACAGATAAGGCAATAGAACACAACTTGAATATTATGAGATACATTTCTATGAAAACTCATTTCACTCGTGGTCTTGATTACATCCATCCCATTTTGTAATCTTAAAAGAAGCATCATTCTTACTACCTTTCTACTTAGTCACTTATTTACACACATTTTCTATGCCTTTCACAACTCCTTTACTAGGTCTGACAAAAATTTACATTTTTCCAGGGCCTGAGCAAGTTTGCTCTCTTGCTTTGTTAAATGTAAAATTTCTACAACTCAGGGGCTTGCGGCTACTTACATTAGTCTGTAGAGATCTGAACAATACACAAAGATTTAGTCGGGGTGATCAGTATCACAGTGTACAGGGACTCTAAATGTCTGGGGCGGTGCTTGCAGACTAGGACAAAGTCTTCTGACAAGAAAGGGCACATCTGGTGATGCCTTTGGTGGAGAATGGGTGGCCTGGATTTGGGACTGGACTTTATTCTGTACTTGCTGGAATGTCTGTAAAAAATGTGCTGAGATTTGAAAAGTCTCTCAGGGGCCATTGCTTTACCCACACAAGCTGAGTTTCCACAATCTCATCGAACCTTCTTTTCTGTCTGAGGCTCATACCTTATCTTTATGTTTTTATTGGATACTCAAAGATTTTCATTTCCTATGGAAATATGAGCAAAACCCCTTCTCCATTTTAGTACAAATGCAGGATTCCACTTACCTGTCATGATATCTTTATAAAATGCTGACTGCTGCAAGGAGTCATGCTCCTTTTTTTTTTCTTACAAATTTTAGTGCTTTTCTCCTGGAGTATATTTTTCATTGTTTTTTGTCAAAAAATTAAAATAAATAAAGCTCTATAAAACATGGTATAGAATCCCATATCCCCCGCCCCCCCCTTTTTTAACATGTCTTTAAATGTCTTATGAGAACGTTCAATAATGGCCTAACCGATAGAATTGTATGGAATGCCAGTAGTGTGTGATTATATAATACGCTGAAAAAAGAATTGTATCACTTTAGAGGATAAGTAAGCAGGATCATTATCAGTTTTTATTTGTTTTGGAATACCTAGAATAGCAAAATATTCTAATAAGTGAATAATGACCAAATCCACACTTCTGGAAGACAGGCCTTAGCCCACTGGAAAGAGGGAAAAGTATCAATAGAATGATTTTAATTTCCCAAATCAGGGAACAATAGTGATGTCCATCTGCCAGATTTCATTGGGCTGTTCTCCGTTGGAATTCACTCCAGTTGGTAAGGCAGTTGTTGTAATCAAGTTACAGGTTGGACAAGATTTAATAATGTGACGAGCTTGTTCCTAAGCAATATTGTGAGATAATTCCAAACTCCTTGCATTGTTATGATGTGATGTAATGAATGCTCTTCCTGAGGAGAGGATACAGAGACAATCAATAATATATCAATGGTATCATTCCCAGTAGCCATTGGCCCTGGCAGACCCGAATGAGCATGAATATATGGACAATAGAGAGGAAATTGGCGAGAGTGAAGGAGAGCTTGTAACTGAAGAAAAAAATTCATGCAATTCTGTACCATCTTTGGGAACATTGCTGTTTCAATGATTTGCATCTCTCTTATTGCCAGTGGTTTTGAGCATTTCTTCATTGTCTGTTTGCCAGTAGAATATCTTCGTCTTTGAAAATTCTTCTTTTGATGTTTTCTTGGTCATTTAAGAAGGGCTTGAAGCACTTGTTGCATAAGTCAAGAATGCAGTCTTCAGTATGGATTGCATCTCAATGTTGAGAAAACAAAGATTCTTACCACTGGACCCATAGGTAGTGTCATTATGGATGGAGAAGTGATTGAAATTTTCAACAGCTTCATCTTGATTGCGTCCAATTAACACCCCTGGTGCCAACAGTCAGGAAATAGGGAAACACGTTGCACTGGGAAAGTCTACAGTTAGGAACCTCCCCAAATTATTGAGGAGTAGTGATGTCAGCTTGAAGACTAAGGTGGGTCTTCTTCAGGCCATAGTCTTTCCGATTACTAGCTATGCAGCCAAGAGCTGCACAATGAAAAAGCATGACAGAGAAAGAAGTGATGCCTTTGAGCTGTGGTGTTTGACAAGAGTACTGAACATCCCATGGATGGCCAAAAGAACAAACAGATAAGTCTTGGAAAGGGTGTAGCAGAGTGTTCTTTAGAGGTAAGAATGAGGCTTCACCTCACATACTTTGGATATTTTTCTAGGAGGTGCTATATTTTGAAGAATCACATGATGTTGGGAAGGGTGGAGAATCAGTGAAAGAGTGGCCAGACCCTCACCTAGGGGGATTGACACAGTGACTGCTGCAGTGGGCTCTTGCGTGTCAGGAGGTGTGAGGATGGCACAGGATAGAACAAAGTTCAGATCTTTTAGGGTCACTATAAGTCATGCTTGAGTCAAAGGCACGTAACAACAACAACAGCAATAAAAAACAGTGTCAAAGGAGCTCTGTTGGCCTAGTGGCAAGAAGCTTTATTGGAATTGTGAAGGCATGTGGTTCAAATCCACCAACTGTTCTGTGGGAGAAGAATGGGTTATCTCCTGTGTGATTAACTGGATCTGAAAACTCACTGGAGGATTGGCTATAGATTGGTTTTGACTTTGTGCTATACCACCACAATAACAGTGGCTAGGATATTGATTGTAGATCCAAGCAAGATTAAATCATTAACAACCTCAATCGCTTTCAGCCAAGATCTATCTGACATCAACAATGATACCTCTGATTCCATAACATCTTCTAAACCCGACTTATGTTTCTGGCAGTGATCTTGGGTGTTTATTTGTTTGTTATTAGTATAATTTTTATTTTTAGTGCATTTATTTTAATACTCATCGTCATTATATAATTACCTTTGCACAATGTTACGTTATTTTCAAAGAATAATTGTAGGCTTAAATTTGTAGACTTTTTATGATTATAATACCGAGTTTATTTTTGTTACAAAAATTTGTCACCTTATTCTGTTTTATATTCAGTAATCAATACAGTTCTAGTAGGTTTTGGAAAATCTTTGGCAAAATTTTGCTTGCATGTAGTATTAGTGATATTGTTCAAAATTTTCCACTTTAAGTTAGATCATCTTCTGGGCAGAAAGGAAATAAGAATTTCTTCCAGTCTGATGGCTTTCAGATTTTTTTTTTACACAAATTGATGATCATGGTTCCCACTGCATTTGTTTTTTGAAATATGTTAATTGTAATTCTATAAATTCAGTGATATTATTTTTTTGCCAATTCCTTCAGAGCAACTTGAATTTCTTCTTTTATTAACATTGGTCCTTAATAATATTCTACTTCTTAAAATGGTTCTGTGTCAGTCAATTCTTTTCAATATAGTGTCTATGTGTATTCCTTCCATCTTCCTTTTCTTCTCACCTCCCCCATAAGTAATTCATGGTTGGTTTGTTTTGGGTTTTCTTTTTCTTCCCATTTAAAAAATTTAAAAAAAAATTACAATGGCCAAAAACTGGAAACAATGTATGGGTCCATCAACAGATGAGTGATGATTTCTAAATCATTCAGTATTTTGCCCATAACATTTAAGTATTTCAAGTCAAGGCTTGAATTTGTTCCTCAGTTCCTTCAGCTTGAAATATGCCTAGCATATTTTTCCCTGTGATTTTTTGTACATATTGATATAATACATTGCTTTGTATTCATTCACAATGCCCTTTGAAATTTATTTAATTCTTTAACTTTCTCATTTTTCCCTTTGTTTTGTGCCCTT
Organism: Elephantulus edwardii; assembly: GCF_000299155.1. Lineage (NCBI taxonomy): Eukaryota > Metazoa > Chordata > Mammalia > Macroscelidea > Macroscelididae > Elephantulus > Elephantulus edwardii. Next base: position 3,962,619 of record NW_006400003.1, read on the forward strand.
AATAGTGTAATATTAAGAGTATCCTCTGACATCTGTTTTGGTCTATTTTTCCTTCTCTGTTTGACTTTTATTCATGGATGTTGGTTTTAGGTGCCCTCGAATGAGATATGACTTATTGTAAACCTATGAACAACAGATCTGAACCCTGTTCTATCCTGTGCCGACCTCACAATCTATATGAAGCTCATTACTGCAATTACTGTGTCAGTGCACCATTTTTTTAAAAATGAAGTCCTTATCCAATAATAATATCTCCTAGAAACATGCCCACAACTCAAAGGCATCATTTATTCTGGCATCCTTAGTCATTGTTCAACTGTCTGATACATAGCAAGTAATTGTGAAGACCGTGGTCTGGGTTAGGTACACCTTAGTCTCTAGATTGACATCATTGCCTTTGAGTTGTGGTGCTGTAGAAGAGTCTTGAATATACCATAAACTGCCAAGAAAAAAAAAACATATCTTTTTAGGAGAGAGAGAGAGAGAGAAACAAAGTTTCTCCTTGAAAGGTAAGATTTTGAAGCTCCATATCACATACATTGGGTACGTGGCCAGGAGGGATTGGTCCTTGGAGGACATTGTGCTCAGAAAAGTGGAGGGACAGCACAGTAGAGAAAGATCTCAGATAAGATGGATTGATACAATAACTTGGGGAGGTGGGTATGTGTTGGTGTCAATTAGACTGGCTTATGACAGGACAGGATTCAGAGCTGTTGTACACAGGATCACTATTAGTTGCAAGCCTCTCCATACCACATAATAAGGGTAGCATGCCCAAAGTATGCAAGATGAAGCTTTGCTATCCTTGTCTCCAAGGAGGTCTCTGGCTGCATCTTTTCTAAGACATATAATAGCTCTGAGCTCTGTCCTTTCATGAGTTAATCTGACTGTCTCCAACACAACTACCCCATTATCCTAGTCACTATGTCAATTCATCTCATCAAAGGTCTTCTTCCCCTGTGTTGTCCCTTTACCCTTCCAAGCATGATATCCTTCTCTAATGACTGGTACCTCTTGGAAACATGCCCAAAATATTTGACACAGAGCTTCAAAGTCCTTGCCTCTCTAAGAGAGACCTATTAGTTCTCTTGGGAGTACTTGGTATATTTAATACTCTACTCTTCTCTAGCACCACAAGCTAAAGGCATCAATTCTTCTTCTTACATCCTGATTCCCTGTCCAGCTTTCTGATGTATAGCAAATAATAGCAAAAACTATGACCTGGATAGCTGTTACTTAATTTCTACTAATATTCTTGAATGCAATAAATTATAATACATAACGCCCTTCTTTTGAAGATACATAGTATTCTGTATATTAGTTCTTACCTTTATGTTCTATGATGATATTTAACTGCTTTTTTTAGTTTATTTCAGGTGTTTTGGTGCCATTGTTATTTACAAACTAATGGAGGAATATTATGAGTCAGAGTTGATTCGATGGCAGTGAGTTTTAGTGTATTTCAGAGAATTATCAACCTATTTGCATCCAGATTATTAATATTTAAATGATTCACTTAATTCACAAATTTATCCTGCTCAGTTTTCAACATAGCCTTAGTTAGAAAATGCCAATTTTTCTTTTATTCCCCTGATATATAGTCTGATATCTTTCTTATGGTAAACCTTATACATTTTTTTATTGAAAGGGAATTATCAAAAGAGATAGAAGTAAATTTTCTCAAGAGAGAAGGAACAAAAGTTCTGAGATACATATGTGTGTCTGATGTGCTTCTAGTGTACTTGCAGCAGATTTAATAAGGGTGTGTTCTGTCAAATGATGTTACAGATGTAATAATTATAGTGGAGTGAAGGCCATGTAGTATTTTGTAGGCCATGGATTGAACTTTAGCCTACACATTGACTAAAATGTTTTCCTGGAGAAATTTTATAGGAAAAAATAATATTATCTCTCTTAAATTTAAAATTATTACATTAGATTTTACATTGTAAATAGACTGTGTTAGGGAAGAAGCAAGTGAAAGAATATGAGAGATGACTGTTGGAATAGGCCATGTGAAGGTAAAGTGCCATTAAAGTCGATGTTGAGACTGGTGATAATGGAAGATATAATAGCACTTTTGGAGCTTTGGTAGCCTTGTGGTAAGAATCTTTACTGCAATTCCAAAGGCAAACAGTTGGAACTTAGAGCTGCTCTGCTGGAAAAAGAGGGTCAATCTCTTCATCTGTGACTACTGCCTCTGCAAACCTGATGAAGGGCCAGACATGGGTGGGTTCTGACTTGATAGCACACTACAATGACAATATCTTTGTATTTTGAGTTACAGAATATGGATATAAGAGGTGCATAGTTTATATATTATAATTGGTGTTGTGAACCATAGAGTCAGAACTGACCCATAGCTGACCCTCTCATGGGTTTCCATGGCAGATAATCATATACGAGGAGAAGTAATTTTTAACTTGCATGTAAGTACAATAACTTTCATGGAATTTACTAAAAACATTGTCAAAATTAAAAGTCAAATCTCAATCCTAATTTCATAGCATCAGTTCCCTGGTCAAAAGAGAAAACCTTCATCCATAGATGCAGGGTTGTCTGCAGGGAAGAGTTTAGATTAGGTAAATGCAGAGTGGACCATAATGATACGTAGATATGTATAAGTAGTCTGGATTGATCTTCGTAAGTATTCTGGATGGATTACATCTTGTTTTCCTTATCATCAAGTCAGTACTCACTCATAGCTGATCCTCTAATGGGTTCTCAGAGGTTGTAATCACACAGGATTAGGTTATCCACCTTTTTTGAATGGAGTATCTGGTGGGTTTAAACCATTTGTCTTTGAATTAGAAGCACAACTCCTTACCAATAAGTCACTAAAACCCCTTAAGTTGTATATTAGAAATCAAAATTACTGTGGAATTGATTCCAGTTTGTAGAGCCACATGTATGTCAGAATAGAAATGTATGAGATAAGATAATCAATGGTTATTTTTAGAAGTTGATTGTCAGTCTTCTGATCTGATATCCATGGGTAGGTTATTATCTAGATACTTTAGCTATACTGTGTAAAGAATAAAGCACATCACACCAGTGTTTATGGGAGAAGGTATAAGTAATGGCATAGACTTTGAAAAGGCCATATTTTCTTTATTTTTTGTTAATAAGACATGATAAGGTGAATATGAAAATGAGCAAACCTAATGACAAATGATATTAGTTTCTAGATTAAGGTACACCTGATCCAAGATCCAAGTCCTGGTCTTTTCAATTACTTGATATGCATTTGAAAGTTGGACAACAAATAAGGATAACAGAACAATAAATGTCTTTGAGTTGTGGTATTGGAAAAAAATATTGGACATATCTTGGACTACCCAAAGAACAAACAAATCTAACTTTGAAAATGAGCACCCAAGGAGTTCCTGAGACAAGGAGATGAAACTTCAATCCATGTGTTTGGAACATGCTGATAGAAAGGACCAGTCCTATGGACAGGGCAACTTCTTATAAAGGTTTGTGTTTGTGTTTGTGTTTGTGTTTGAGGCAACAGTACTTGCTGAAAGTGAAGAGGACTTGAAGAACTTGTTGCAGAATAGTAAAGAATATAACATTCAATATGGATTTAATTTCAATGCTGAGAAAACAAAAATTCTTACCACTGGTTCAAAAAGGAGACATATTGCATCAGGAATGTCTGCACTCAGGGACATCTCCAAATTACTAAGAAGCAATGATGTCAGTTTAAGGACTAGTGTATATTTGGTTCCGGCCATAATCTTTCTGATCACTTGCTATGCATCTGAGAGCTGGACAATGATTAAGGATGATAGAGGAATAATTAATGCCTTTGAGCTGTGTGCTTGAAGAAGAGGCCTGAACATCCAATAGACTGCAAAAAGAATGAACATATACGACTTGGAGAAAGGGCAGCCAGCACACTCCTTAGAAGCAAAGATGATTAAGTTTCACTTCACATACTTCTGGCATGTTTCTAGGAGAGATTGTTCTTTGGAGAGGGACTTGATACTTGGAAAAATGGAGGATCAGCAAAGGAGAAGAAGACTCTCAACCAGGTGGATTAATATAGTAACTGCCACAACAGGCTCTAGTGTGTCATAAAATGTGATGATGGCACAGGACAGGACAGGGTACAAATATGTTGTTCATAAGATCATTGTGCGTTGTGCACAACTCAATGACACCTAACTAACTAATCTTACCACATTACTAAATTGATCTACTAGATTTAACAGGGTTTTTGTTTTGTTTAGTTTTACTGAGTCCTTGTGGATTTTTGTCATATAATCTGCATATAGCAACAGTTTTATCACCTCTTTGCCAATTTGGATACCATGTCTTTTGCCTTGGCAAGTACTTCTAATACTGTATTAAAGAACAAGGGAACACTGCATGGTTCAAAATTGGGAAGGGCGTACGCCAGGGATGCATGCTATCTCCATACCTTTTCAACCTATATGCAGAACAGATTATCCGGGAGGCTGGGCTCTATGAGGAGAAATGTGGGGTCAGGATTGGTGGACGATTTATCAACAACCTACGTTATGCGGATGACACAACCCTGTTTGCTGAAACTGAGGAGGACCTGAAGCGCCTGCTGCAGAGTGTCAAGGACTGCAACCTACAATATGGATTGAGGCTCAATGTCAAGAAGACAAAGATTCTCACCACTGGACCAATTGGGAGCATCAGGATGGATGGTGAAGAGATTGAGATTGTACACAACTTTAGTTTGCTTGGCTCTGTAGTCAACAGTCTTGGCACCAGCAGCCAGGAAATTAAAAGGTTCATTACCATGGGAAAGTCTGCTGTTAGGGACCTTTCCAAAGTACTGAAGAGCAATGGTGTCTCTCTGGAGACTAAGGTGCATCTGATACAGGTCATGGTCTTCGCAATCACTTGTTATGCATCAGAGAGTTGGACAATGACCAGGGAGGATAGAAGGAGAATTGATGCCTTTGAGCTGTGGTGCTGGAGAAGAGTATTGAGAATACCATGGACTGCTAGGAAAACAAGCAGATTTGTCCTGGAAAGGGTTAAACCTGGTGGCTCCTTGGAGGAAAGGATTCTGAGGCTCCATCTAACATACTTTGGACATGTTGTGAGGAGAGACCAGTCCTTGGAGAGGGACATCATGCTTGGGAGGGTGGAGGGACAGCGCAGGAGAGGAAGGCCCTCTATGAGGTGGATTAATTAAGTGACTGGGATAATTGGGATGGGAGTGTGAGAGACAGTGCGATTGGCACAGGACAGAGCTGAGTTTAGGCTGTTTGTTGTACATAGGGTCGCTATGAGTCCCAAGCGACTCGACGGCACATAACAACAACAACAACAACAACACAGTTAAAGTGGGCATCCTTGCCTAGTCTTTCTCCATTGAGAGTGTTAGCTGCTATTACAAGAAAGAAGAAGAGACTGAAATAAAGGGTGAAAAAATGTTCCTTGTTCATGGATTGTTGTTGTTGTTGTTATGCGCCGTCAAGTCACTTGCGACTCATAGCAAGTGCCATGAGACACCGTTGCTCTTGAGTACTTTAGAGAGGTCCCTAACAGCAGACTTTCCCATCCGAATATGTCTTTTAATTTCCTAGCTGCTGGTACAAAGAGTGTTGATTGTGGAGCCAAGCTGACTAAAGCTGTGAACAATCTTGATCTCTTCACCATCCATCCTGATGCTGCCAATTGGTCCAGTGGTGAGAATCCTTGTCTTCTTGACATTGAGCCTCAATCCATATTGAAGGCTGCA
>NW_006400003.1:3968586-3974187 GCF_000299155.1 Elephantulus edwardii
ATTCCCATTCTTCTCAGAGTTAGCCACAGTTTGTTATGATCCACACAGTCAAACGCCTTTGCATAATCAATGAAGCACAGATAGACATTCCTCTGGTACTCCCTGCTTTTTTAGCCAATATCCATCTGACATTAACTACAATATCCCTAGTACCACGACCCCTTCTAAACCCAGCCTGGACTTCTGGAAGTTCTCTGCTGATGTGCTGTTCCAGTCGTTTTTGAATAATCTTCAGCAGAATCTTGCTTGCATGTGAATCAACGACATTGTACTATAGTTTCCACACTATGTTGGGTCACCTTTCTCTGGAATAGGAACAAATATAGATCTCTTCTAGTCAGTTGGCTGTTCTCCAGATTTCTTGACACAACTTGGTAAGCACGTCCAGGGCAGCATATGTTAGCTGAAATATGTCAATTGGGATACCATCTATTCCTGGGAATATTCTGTTCATGGATAGGAAGACTAAATACAGTGAAAATAAAACTACAACCAAAAGCCAGCTACCTGCTAAATATAATTTCAATACAGATATCAAATTCCCTTTTCAAAGTGAGAGAAAAAAACAATTGGAAAATTTATTTATAAACAAAATGACCCCTAGTAAATAAAACACTTCTGAAAACCAAAAATGAATTGAAAGGCATTGCACTCCCTGAACTCAAAGTCTGCTACCCACCTGTAATACCAAAGCAGTATGGTACTGCTAGAACAACAGACACAGAGACAAATGGAAAAGATGCAAGAACTTAGAAACTAATCATTAACGTATGGTCAGCTGGTGTTTGACAAGGGAAAAAATTAACGTTTGTCAATATTCTTCAATAAATGTGCCCGCATAACTGGACTACTATCTGCCAAATGCTAAAGCAGGATCCACATCTAATATCATACACAAAATATAAACTCAATGTATATCAGAAACTGAGGGATAAAGCCTTAAACCATAAAGATCTAGACAAAAAGGGACCAAACTTAAATTTAGCCTATGTTATAAAGAGGCTGGCAAATACAGTCAAGAATGTACAATCAGGAGAGGACAACATTGATGAATGAGATCTTCTAAAGATTAATTTCCTGTTTGTATGAAAAAAACTACGGTGAAAAGAAAATGTATTGATTGGGGAAAAACAAAAACATTTGGTAATGCCATCTCAGAAAGGAGTTTCATAATGAACAATAACTAGGGATGATAGAAGGAGAATTGATGGCTTTGAGCTGTGATGCTGGAGAAAAGTATTGAATATACCATGGACTGCTAGGAGAACATACAGGTTCATCCTAGAGAGCGTGAAACCAGACTGCTTCTTGGAGGAAATGATTCTGAAGGTGTGCCTGACATACTTTGGACATGTTGTAAGGTTGGACCCGTTCTTTTAGAGGGACATCATGCTTGGGAAGGTGGAGGGACAGTGTGAGAGAGCAAGACTCTCAATGAGATAGATTGGTTCAGTGACTGGGGTAATGGGGGTATGTTGCGGAATGTTGGGGAGAAAGGGAAGGCCTCTGGCCAGGATGGGTTGCTTGGGCTCCAGGTAGGTACAAGACTCCCAATGGCCTTTAATATGGGGTAGAGAAATCTCCCCTGTGTTTGGCTGTACTGCCTCGAGAAAGCTTGCCACCTGGGAAGACAGCTACTGCAACTGGTGATCTGGGAGTGGTCCACAGGAGGCTGAGGTTCTTTTGACCAATCCACATGTCCCACATCTGTAAGCCCATTCTATCCTGTCTTCCTGTGTATATAAGTGCAGTGCTTATCCTAATAAAATTGTGCTGGATTGACTCTCTGACCCTCTTCCAAAGTGGCATCTCCATCATGCTTACTCCCATCAGGTTGTCACTGTTAAGTTGCTGGTGGACTGACAGCGATAGGGGTATATGTGTCAGAGATAATAAGGTTGGAATCAAATAGAGCAAGGTTTAGGACTGTTGTACATAGGGTCGCTATGAGTTGTAGGTGGCTTGATGGCACATGACAAGAACAAAAACTGTGAAAGTTTACGGAATATGACAAAGCCTTCGCAAAAAGGACTGATAATTCAATTACCAAATATACGAAAGACATTAGAAGATTTTCACGGAATAAGCCATGAGACACATTATTGTAAAAACAGAAAGATAACTCTAATAATATATGCATGGATATCCAAAGGGGGAGGGGAGCAAGAGGGATGAAGGTGGGGATGAGGAAAAACGTCACAGGATCATGGAGTTTGGTGGGTAGAGGAAGGAGATGGGCATAGTTCAATGATGATTACTTTTATAATCTAGAAATCATCTCAAAAACAGGTCTGAGGCTTGAATGCTAATGAGTGAAGGCCAAATGAGTTGTGGGAAAATGTCAACAATAAAATAAATGAAGAATAAAATAAGGTCATTACAAACACAAAGAAAGAGGAAGAGACAAAGAAGTATATCAAAAGAGACTCTGAATATTGCACTACAGCACAAGAAGGCAAAGCAAAGAGAAGAAATCAAGAAGTGAAGAAGCTGAACAGAAGAATTCAAATGGCCACTCAGGAAGACAAAGCAAAGTATTACAATGAAATATACAAAGAACTGGAGTAAAAAAATCAAAAGGGACAGACACATTCGACATTCCTTAAGCTGAAAGATTTGGAGAACAAATTAAAGTTTGAGTTATAGTACTTAAGGGCAGAATAATGAATGATCCAGGAAGCATTAAAATAAAATGGAAGGAGTACACAGAGTCACTATACCCAAAATAATTGGCTGACACAGAAGAATTTCATGAAATAACACACGATGAAGAGGAAATGGTGATGAAGGAGGAATTTCAAGCTGCTCTGAAGCAGTAGAAAAAACACTAAGCTCCAGTAGCTGACGGAATACCAACTTACATATATCAGCAATCAGATGTTGCCCTGGACATGCTAAAAAGATTGTGCCAAGAAATATGGAGGACAAATGCATGGCCAACTGACTAGAAAAGACCCATATTTATGTCTATTCCAAAGAGAAAGGTGATCCAACAGAGTGTGGAAATTATTGAAAAATATCACTATTATCACACATGAGTAAATCCCTGCCAAAGACACAGAACTACCAGAAATATAAGCTGAGTTTAGAAGAGGTCATGGCTCTAGAGACATTATTGCCAATGTCAGATAAATATTGGCTTATAACAAAGAGTTCCAGAAAAATGTCTCTCTCTGTTTAATTGACTATGGAGACATCGTGTAAATCACAAAAATAATTGTGGCTAACCTTGAGAAGAATCAAATTCACATAATATTTTTTTGTGCTCATGTAAAACCTATTTGTAGACCAGGAACCTGTTATGAAAACAGAGGAGGGAAGTAATGCATAGTTTAAAAATCAAGAAAAGAATGTGTCAGGAGTGTGATCTGTCTTCATACATTTGAAGCTATAAAAGGATTAGAACATTCAGGAGGCTGGGTTTTGTGAGGAGAAGTGTGGCATCAAGATTAAAGAGTCATCAAAAACTTGCAATATACAGATGACACTTTGCTTGAGAAGACTGATGAGGACTTGAAGTATTTGTTGTATGAGGACAGGGACTGTAGTCTTCAATATGGATTTAAGCACAACATCAAAAACACAAAGATTCTTACCACTATGCCAATTGGCAGCACCGTAATAGATAGAGATGTGATTGAGTTGTTAATTTCAGCTTGCTCAGTTCCACAATCAGCAGTCTCAGCACAAGAAATCAAAAGACAAATTATATTAGGAAAATCTCTGCTAGGAGACCTCTCCAGGGTGTTAAAGAGCATAAATATTATTCCTTTGAGACCAAGGTGCACCTGATTCAGGCCATAGACTTTAAAATGACTTGCTGCATATCAGAGAGCTGGACAATGGCTAAGGATGATAGAAAAAGAATTGATGCCTGTGAGTTGTGGTGCTGCAGAAGATTATTGAACATACCATAAACTTTCAAAAGAATGAACATATCTACATTGCACAGGGTGAAATAAAGTTGCTCATTGGAGGCAGGGATTCTGAAGCTCTGGATCACATATTTGGGCATGTTCTCAGAAGAGATAAATCCTTGGAGAAGGACATCAAGCTTGGAAGAGTTTAGAGAAGACACAGAAGAGGATGACCCAGGATCAGAGGAATTGACACAGATGTACTGGAGTCAGTAAGATTGACTTAGGATAGGGCAGGGTTCAGAGCTATTGTGCATTGGGTGTCTTTGAGTAGCAGACAACTTGGTGGCACACAACAACAATATGGTAATGATCACAGAATAACACACCCCAACACAATGTGAATGAAAAATAAACAAAAAAGAATAATATTTAAAATAAAAAATGAAATTCTCTAAATCACCAGCAATAAGTGAGATGCAAATCAAAAACCAAAATGAGATATCATCTTATCCCAGTAGCAGTGGCAAAGATTAATAAGACAGCAAACAATAAATATGGAAGAGTATATGGAGAAATTGGAATTCTCATTAACTGTCAGTGAGATTGTAAAATTGTACAACCACTCTCGAAGGCAATATGACATTTCCTTAAAAAGCTGAGTAAAACCTACAACCAAGAGAAAATAAAGTAGATGAATGGGATCTTCTAAGAATCAAATCCCTATGCACACCCAAAAACGTCTCTGACAGGGTCAAAAGGGAAGCCACCGACTGGAAGAAAGTATTTGGTAATGACATATCAAATAAGGGACTTATATTGAGAATTTATAAAATACTTGAGCGCTACAAGAAGATAAAGGTAAATAATCCAATAGAAAAATGGGTACAGGATATGAACAGGCACTTCACCCAAGAAGACATTCAGATGGCTAACAAGCACATAAAGAAATGTTCAAAATCCCTAGCTCTAAGGGAGATGCAAATTAAAACTAAGAGATACCATCTCACCCCAGTCAGAAGAGCAAAATTTAACAGAACAGCAAGCAACAAATGCTGGTGATTATGTGGAGAAACTGGAACCCTTATTCACTGTTGGTGGGAGTGTAAAGTGGTGCAAGTGGGAGTGTAAAGTGGTGCAACCACTGTGGAAGGCACTATGACGCTTTCTCAAAAGTTGCAAATAGAGATACCATTTGACCCAGCAAGTCCACTACGGGGAATATACTCCAAAAAGTCTATAACTGACATCCAAGCAGATATATTCACACCCATGTTTATCACTGTTTTGTTCACAATAGCAAGGAGGAAACAAACTAAGTGCCCATCAGCAAACGAATAGATAGAAAAACTGTGGTATATTCACACAATGGAATACTATGTTACATTGAAAAACAAGGAACCCATTCAGTATTATTCAAAATCGGTGACTCTGGACGACATTATGCTGAGTGAAGTATCTCAGTCACAAAAGGACAAATACTGTATGGTTCTACTGTTGTAAAACAGGACTGACCTTGGGGTTGGGGGAAGACTGAGAAAGATGGATTCAATACTGTATACTGCATTGAAACAGATGAGGGAGAAAACTGTTTAAAAGGGATATGTGATTAGGTATTTTTGTCATGACAGGAGTCCAGAGTGAAGGCTACGTGGTGGAGTGGACCTGGGGAAAAGTTTGTAAAACAATGAAAGAATTTTTCTTTTACTTTTCCAAGAGAGCAGTGTGATAGGGGGGAAGGTTT
>NW_006400003.1:3974287-3983132 GCF_000299155.1 Elephantulus edwardii
ATTAAAAAATTAAAAAAACCTAGATGACAGAAAGAAATCTAAAAAATAAAAAGCTGAGTGTAGAAACTCCATATGTCTCAGTGATCCCACGATTACACTGATGCTCATAAATGGAAACACCTCAAATGTCCATCAACTAAGGATTGGATAGAGAAATTGTGTTAAAGTCACAGGATAAAATACTATGCAGCACTCAGGAGTAATGTTTTTGAAAACTATTATATATCATGAGGGAGGCACAATGAGATACCATCTTGCCCCAGTATCAGTGGCAGCGTTTAGCTGGGCAGCAATCAGTAAATTTTGGAAAGGATGTGGAGGGGTGTGAGTTCTCATACACTGTTGGTGGGATTGTAAAATGATAAAACTCTTTTGAAAAGTAGTTTGTCATTTCCTCAAAAAGTTGAACATAGAAACTCCATATAAACCCAGCTATTCCACTACTAGGAGTATACTCCAAGGAAATTAGCACTGAGGCACAAAAGTAGATTTCACACCAATTTTAATAGCAGCATTACTCACCATTGCAAGAACATTGATATATCCCAAATGTCCAACCACAATTGAATGGATTGAGAAATTGTGGTACATTCACACAATGGAATACTATGTAGCACTAAGAGCAATGATTTTGAAAAATATTATATAACTTGTGGGAGATTGAAGAACATTAGGTTGAGTTAACTAAATTAGTCTCATAAGGACAAATACTCCCTAAGACCATTATTGTAAAAATAGGAGGACAACTATTGAAGTATATATGGGGTCCCAAGAGGGGAATGGGTGGAAGCAGAGGGATGACGATGGTGGAAAGGAAACTACACACCACAGGATTGAATAGTTTTTTGGGTGACAGGAGAATGCGAAGGAAATGGGCAGGATCTGGTGGGATACTGCAAAGACAGGGTAATGATGGGCATGGTCCAGTGATGATTAATTTTATAAAACAATGCATGGGGATGGTGTATGAAACACAATGTGAATGAAGAATAGTGTGAAACTCGATGTATATGAACTTCATAAGCAAATCAATTAAAAAAAATCTATGTATGCCATTAAGAAAAATGTTTAAAACTGATCTCTACTTTCTTTTGCCCTGCTTAAAAATGCATTTCTTTAATTGAGGTAAACTGGTTACTTCCCAACTTTGATTCATAATTTGTGAACACTATTGAAAATAAGATATTTAAAACAATTATATAAATGTATAGATTTCTAATGAGATGGATTGATACAGTGACTAGGGAATTATTGAGACTGGCTGAGGACAGGGCAGAGTTCTGAGCTGCTGTACATAGGATTACTATGGGCTGCAGGCAAGTAACAACAACAGCAATTTTAAACGAACAATAATCAATATTTCTATACCTCTTTTAGACAATTATTGCAATAAACTGTGAAGATTACAGCCCAGGAGTTGGTGTTGATACCCAAAGGGAATATTTTATGATCGTTACATACTTATTTGAGGGGTCAGTTTCAATAGTTTGTACTGATTCTGGTAATATTATTTATTTTACATTTGTAGCATTGCGAGTATAATGAGAAGTAGTCATGAAGAACTGAAATATTGAGGCTATGCAGGGAATACATTCATAATGTTATCATTTTTCAATTCATCTACTAGATTTATTCCCAGTAGGCACATAATATCCTCATGAAAATTGCACAATAAGAGAAAATGTGTCAAGACTCTATCCTCATCACAGTGAAAAGGGGGGAAAGAGAAGAAAAGATATATATATGCACAATTTATTTTTGTTACACTGGATAATTCTCTGGGAATCTTCAATTTTCTATCAACTGCTTGTTACCAGTTTCATCTTAGTTCCTGAGCATATTCCCTTGTTCCACATGACATCGTGACCTCTTGGGATAGGGCATGTTTGATACATTTTGTTTGAAAATAATGACATATAATCTGTTAAAGTTTGTGTAAAAAAAAAAAACAAACACAAAAAAACCAATCTAAACAAAGCAAGTATGAATAACAAGGTGTCCAAACCTCTTGAGGCCTAATTTCTTAGGATTTGAAATTTTAGTGGCTGTTTCAACTTGAAAGTAGAAAAGATTAATAATGTCATTATTCCAGGCTATTTCAGCTTACGGGTTACCTTGTACTGCACAGAAGCAATCAAAGTAAGAAAGAGACAAATATAAAAGAAAATGTCAAGCAATCTCAGTAGTAACTTTTTTTTTCAATGTTCTATCCATTTTATAAAATCACAATCTGAAGATTAAACTGATCTAACACTCTATGCTATAAAGCTGTGAAACAATATGTATTTGTGTTTCATAATGCTTTAGGAATATTAACTAGTGGCCTAGTGGCAAGAAGCTTTGCTGCAAACCCCAAGTCACAGGGTTTGATCCACCAGCTGCTCTTCAGGAGAAGGATGAACAATCTGCTCCAGTGTGATTAACTGTGTCTGAAAACCTGTCGGAGGTTCAGCTATGGATTATTTCCAACTCTATGGTACTTAGGGACCTCTCTAAAATACTCGAGAGCAACAGTGTCTCTCTGGAGACTAAGATCCGCCTGATACAGGCCATGGTTTTTGCAATCACTTGTTATGCACCAGAGAGTTGGACAATGACTAGGGAGGATAGAAGGAGAATTGACGCCTTTGAGCTGTGGTGCTGGAGAAGAGTATTGAATGTACCATGGACTGCCAAGAAAACAAATAGATTCATCGTAGAGAGGGTTAAAACCAGGCTGCTCCTTGGAGGCAAGGATTCTGGGGCTTCGTCTGACATACTTTGGACATGTTGTAAGGAGAAACAGGTCTTTAGAGAGGGACATCATGCTGGGTAGAGTGGAGGGACAGCGCAGGAGGGGAAGACCCTCTATGAGGTGGATTGGTTCAGTGACTGGGGTACTCGGGATGGGTTTGTCAGAGGCAATGAGATTGCCACAGGATAGAGCAGGGTTTAGGGCTGTTGTACATAGGGTCGCTATGAGTCGCAAACGACTCGACAGCACGTAACAACAACAACAACAACAACATGGTACTTAAACAAACAAACAAACAAAAAAATGACCCTTCCGTCATTGGCCCAATAAGTTCCTTAAAAACAAAAGGTATATTTGAATATTTGTAAGGTAAGATCAAGGTTATCAAAAGACAATGAAAGGAGTTACAAAAATAGGACTATATTTCATCAGTGATCTTATCAATATATCATAAGGTATGAGTACATAGAGTTATATATTTCTCCTAAATTTAAATATTCAAATCTGGATGCATACTGAGTTATACTGGCACAATCCCACAAGGTTTTAAACTAGCATTCATTTGTCAATCTCTGAAATAACCTATCGTTAAACAGTACTCCGTATAAGAACAAATTCAAATTGCAATTAGGTGGCTTTAGTTTCTCCTTCATCAGCAATGATATTCCTAGTGAGACAGCCTCTTTTAAACCTGGTTTGTATTTCTGAAGTTCTCTATTAATATACTGTTCTAGCCATTTTTGGATAAACTTCAGTAAGATTTTGCTTGCACATAATATTAACTATACTGTTTGATAATTTCCACGTTCTCTTAGATCAGTTTTTGGGGGAATGTGAATAGGTATGGAGCTCTTCCGGTCACTTGGCCACTTGGATCCACAATCAATGCCCTTAGCACCAGCAAAAGATAATTGCATTGTGAAAATCTGCTGCCATGGACCTTTCCAGATTACTAAAGAGTAATGTCAGTCTGAAGACAAAAGTACACTTAGTCCAATCGATAATTTTTTTAAAAAATTCTTTATTTTATTTTTATTTGCTTACAAAGTATGTATACATTGTGTTTTATACTATTTTTCATTCCTATTGTGTTTCAAACAATCATTCCCATGCATTATGTCTGTTAAAATTAATCACTATTGGACCTTGCTCATCATTACCCTGTTTTTCACCAGGATCCTTTCCATTTCTTTCTCCCTTCCCTCCACTCATCAAACTGCACTACCCTGTGGTTTCACCCATATCCATCCTCACCCTCCACTCTCACCCCTTCACTTGTGTCTCCATACATGTTTCACTAGTTTTCCTATTTTCACAATAATAGTCTTATGCAATATTTGTCCTTATGAGACAAAGTTAGTTCACTCAGCATAATGCTCTCCAGCCTCTCCCAAGTTACGTAGTATTTTTTTCACATCATTTCTCCTGACTTCTGCATAAAGTATTCAATTGTATTATAATTTCTCAACCCATTCAGTTGTGGTTGGACATTTAGGATGTTTCCATGTTCTTGCAGTCTTGCAGTGGTGAGTAATGCTACTATGAACATTGGCACACAAATATCCATTTGTGTCTCGGTACTAATTTAGTTGGGGTATATTCCTAGTAGTGGAATAGCTGGGTCATAGAGAGTTTCTATGTTCAACTTTTTGAGAAAATTATCATCTAGAATGATTGTATCGTTTTATAATCCCACCAGCAGCATATGAAAGTTCCCACCTCTCCAAATCCTCTCCCACATTTGTTGCTTGCTACCCTACTAGACTTTAGTAGGATGATTGATGGTATTTTTAATTACTTTCTATGTTTTTAAAAGTTATGCAATGACTAGGGATTACAGAAGAATAATAAATGTCTTTGAGTTAGGTGCTGGAGAATAGTACTAATATCCCATGTGCTTCAGGAGAACAAAGAGATCTATCACAGAGAGAGTGAAACCAAGGAGACAAGGATAGTGACAATTCATTTCACATATTTTTGACATGCTGGAGAAGGACATCATACTTGGAAATGTAGAGTCAGCACAAGAAAGGAAGATCATTGATTAGATGAATTGATACACTGACAATAGCAATGAGGACAAGTGTGTCAGAAATGATTAATTTGGATCAGATTAAGACAAGAACCAGAACATTGTTCATAAAGTCACTCTAAGTCATAGTCAATCGAGGGCAGATAACAACAACAAATTTTGTCCTTGTTGAAAATATACAAAGAGGGTTCTGTCTTCCACTATTCTTTCAGAATTCGCTTCAGCTTAGTGTAATTACACACTATTTTTCTATCTCTTTGAAAAGTATACAAGTCAAAGTTGTTTCCAGAAGGGCCTGAAAGTTATTTCTTTTAAATGTAATCTTCCAAAAGATTACATTAGTACCTTCTTCTAGTTTTCTGTGTGGAGAAGAGAGTACTCAGTGCTCACTCATTGCCATCATACCAGACTCACCTCATAACTGATCTTTCAGTGGCCTTTCTATTTTTTTTGTCTCACTCAGAGAAACTGGTAAATTCTAATCACTCACCTTTGAGTTAGCAAAACAACTCCTTAACCTCTAGGCCATCAGACTTGGGAAGAGAATAGCAAATATATATGGAAAAAATCAGTAATTTTATCTTGATAAACGAAATGGGCTCACTTACCTTGAAATCTGTTCTGTAGGTTACCGGTGGTGCATCACATTCTATTTGAATATTTATTAAATGATAAAAACATCTTTCTCTTCCTTTTTTTGTAGAGAGATTTTTTTAGGTTGAGAGTAGATGTTTTCTTATTATTGTATTTTCCTAGCATCTGCAACAGACTTGAATCTGACAATACAGAAAATATTTTTTGAACCAAGGTCCTGACCCTTTTATTACAGGTAATTTCTCAATTGTGTGTTATTATTGATAATAAGTGTCCCATTTTCCCTAAGGCTGTACCAACTACTCTAAGTTAATTCCACTCTTGAATTTGGGAGGATTCTTGCTTTACTGATAGTAGTGAATGCTATACTGGTGTGGGAAAATTAACAAATGCAATGCAATAAAAATGTATTCTGAATGATACTAGTAATGGTAGATTGTATTAAGATAAGGCTTACAAATACAATATTTGATCTGTGTTGCCGTATTCACTAAGCAGAAAGGAGCAAAAAACATTCCATGTACAAAGACAAGTATAAGGAAAACATTGAATTGTAGAATTTTATTTTGACTGGAAAAAATATAAAAATAACTTGGAATTTACATTACTGCCTGTGTTTGTGTCAGAACACCCAACTTCCCTTCTTTAGTTAGGACAAAGGTTATTATTGTACTTAAGATAAATAATGTACACAGTATTGAAACATATGAGGGAGAGAACTATTTAAGAGGGATATATGATTAGATATTATTGTTATGACAGGAGTCCAGAACGAAGGTAGCATAGTGAAGTGAACAAGGGGGGAGAGTTTGAATAACAATGAAAGAATTGTTTCTCTTACTTTTCAAAGAGAAAAGCTAATGGGGGGGAAGGGTGGTCAGGGAAAAAAGTGCAATAATGAATAAATGGAAATCCAAAGTCTCTGTAAACTTTTATTAAAATTAATTTTTTAAAAAAGAAAAAAATTTAGTGCTCCTGTTATGTGCCTAACACCAGATTAAAAGCAAGAAATCAATCCATAAATAACAGACACTGCTTGCTTCAAAACACTTCCATTTCGAAATAGGAAAATCGAATATTTAAGGAAAATAAAATAAATGATAAGAATAATAATTAAATTACATTGTATTAAAAGAAAATATAATGAAAGTTAAATTATCCTACTGGCACAGAGAAAGGAAAGAGGTAGCAGATAAGGAAGACTTCATAGTGAAGGTGAGAAATAACTTGATTTATTTTCAAAGGTCCAAAGGAGAATGAAAAGGAAAGATAAAAAAATAATAATAATTTTAACCAGAGGAAATGATAAAGCTATTAATGATTATGTTTCATTAACTATGTAAAAGCATTTGGCTGTGTGGATGACAACAAATTGTTGCTAGCCTTGAGGAAAATAAAGATTCTAAAACACTTAATTATGCTCATATGAAACCTATATTTGAACAAGGAAGCAGTATTAGAACAGAGCAAGGATATATTACCTGACTCACAATCAAGAAGGTATGCACCAAAGATGCATCCTATCTCCATAACTTTTCAATCTATATGCAGAGCAGATCATTTGGAAGGCTGGACTTTATGAACAGGAATATGGCTTTAGTATTGAAGGAAGACTCATCAACAATCAGATTATGCAGATGACAGAACCTTGCTTGCTGAAATAAAGAAGGACCTGAGGCATTTGCTGCAGAAGGTCAAGAACTTTAGTGTTCAATATGGATTGAAGCTCAACATCAAGAAAACAAAAATTCTCACCCACAAGACCAATTGGCAGCTTAATAATATACGGTGAAGAGATTGAGATTGCTAACAACTTCTGTTTCATTCATTCCACAGTCAACACTCTTGGCACCAGCAATCAGGAAATCAAAACACAAACTGCACTGGGAAAGTTGGCTGTCAGGGACCTCTTAAGAGTACTGAAGAGCAAAGATATCAGTCTAGAGACTAAGGTGCCCCTGATTCAGGCCATGATTTTTGCAATTACTTGGTATGCATCAGAGAGTTGGACAATAACTAAGGATGATATAAGAAGATTTAATTGTGGTGTTGAAAAAGAGTGTTGAACATATTGTGAACGGCCAGGAGAACAGTCTGTCTGAGAGGGTGAAACAAAGCTGTTCCCTATGGGCAAGGATTC
Source organism: Elephantulus edwardii (assembly GCF_000299155.1). Classification (NCBI taxonomy): domain Eukaryota; kingdom Metazoa; phylum Chordata; class Mammalia; order Macroscelidea; family Macroscelididae; genus Elephantulus; species Elephantulus edwardii. The sequence continues at coordinate 3,981,788 of NW_006400003.1, forward strand.
TGAAGCTCTATCTCACATATTTTGGGCATCTGGTCAGAAGCGACTAGTCCATACATAAGGATCATGCTTGGAAGGTTGGAGGGACAACACAGGAAAGGAAGACTCAGGATGAAATGGACTAATTCATGACTGGAGAAATGAAATTAGGTCTCTTGCAGATGATGAGATTAACTCAGAATAGGGCAGGGTACAAAGATAATGTATACAGGGTTACTAATGGAAGGAGTACGCAGAGTCACTGTATCAGAAGGAATTGGCTGACACAGAGGAATTTCATGAAATAACATATGAGCAAGAGCCTATGGTGATGAAGGACGAAGTTCAAATTGCTCTGAAGGAATTGACAAAAAACAAGGCTACAGGAGTTGACAGCATACCAATTGATTTATTTCAACAAACAGATGCTTCCCTGGATATACTCACTAAGTTTTGCCAAGAAATCTGGAGGGTATCCAGTTGGCCAACTGACTGGAAAAGACCGATAATTGCTCCCATCCCAAACAGAGTGCGGAAATTATCAAACAATATCATTTATATCGCATGCAAGCATGGTTCTGCTGAAAATTATCCAAAAATGTGTGGAACAATATGTCAACAGAGAACTGCCAGATGTGCAGGCTGGGTTTAGAAGAGGTTGTGGTATTAGGGATATTATAGCTAATGTTAGACGTATCTTGGCAGAAAGCAGAGAATACCAGAAAAAATTATATCTGTGCTTCATTGACTATACAAAGGCTTTTGATTGTGTGGATCACAACAAGTTATGGCTGACTCTAAGAGGAATGGGAATCCCAGAACATTTGATTGTGCTAATGCAAAACCTATACTTGGACCAAGAGGCAGTCGTCAGAAGAGAGGAAGGAGACACTACATGGTTCAAAATAAAAAAGGGGGTCTGTCAGGGATGCATTTTGCCTCCATACTTTTTCAATCTGTATGTAGAACAGATCATCTGAGATGCTGTACGAAGAGGAATGTGGCATCAGGATTGGTGGAAGAGTCATCAACAACCTGCATTATGCGGGTGACACAACACTGCTTGCTGAAACTGAGAAGGACCTGAAGCACTTGCTGCAGAAGGTCAAGGACTGCTGCCGTCAGTACAGATTGAAGCTCAACATCAAGAAAACAAAAATTCTCACCACTGGGCCAATTGGCAGCATCAGTATGGATGATGAAGAGAATGAGATAGTTAACAGTTTTAGTTTACTTGGTTCCACAGTCAACACTCTTGGTACCAGCAGTCAGGAAATCAAAAAGCATATCGCGATGGGAAAGTCTGCCGTTAGGGACCTCTCAAACGTACTCAGGAGCAACAGTGTCTCTCTGGAGACTAAGGTGCGCC
>NW_006400003.1:3984880-4025357 GCF_000299155.1 Elephantulus edwardii
CCCTAACGGCAGACTTTCCCATCGCGATATGCTTTTTGATTTCCTGACTGCTGGTACCAAGAGTGTTGACTCTTATGTAAATGACACAAACTTGCTTGCTGAAAGTGAGTAGGACTTGAAGCATTTATTGCAATAGATTGAACAATGCAGCCTTCAAGTATGGGTTGTGTCTCAATATCAAGATCACAAAAATTTTTCCATTACCAATGTTGTAAGCATGGACCGGTCCTTGAAGAGGGACATCATGCTTGGTAGGGTAGAGGGACAGTGCAGGAGGGGAAGGCCCTCTGTAAGGTGGATTGATTCAGTGACTGGGGTAACCTGGATGGGTGTATTGGAGAAAGTGCGATTGGCACAGGACAGAGGTGAGTTTAGGGCTGTTGTATATAGGATCACTCTGAGTTGACTCGATGTCACATAACACCAACCAATAGGTAGTGTCATGATGGATGGAGAGGAGATTGAACCTGTCAACAGCTTCATCTTGTTTGGATACACAATTAACACCCTTGGTACAGGCATCCAGGAAAGAGGGAGATGCATAGCACTGGAGAAAACTGCATTTAGGGATCTTTCCAAATTATTGAGGAATACTGATGGTAGTTTGAGGACTAAGGTGTGTCTGATTCAAGCCATAGTCTTTCTGATTATTAGGTATGTATTCAAGACGTGGACAACTAATAAGGATGACATAAAAAGAATTGATGTCTTTGAGCTTTAGTGTTGGATAAGAACAATATACATCCCATGGATGTCCAAGAGAATGAACAAATAGATCTTGGAAAGGATGCAGCCAGAAGTTTTCTTTGGTGGCAAGAATGATGCTTTGGACATGTTGCTAGAAGGCGCTATTCTTTGGAGATAGACATGATGTTGGGAAGAGTGAAGGGTCAACAAAGGAGATGAAGACCCTCAACCAGGTGGATTGACACAGTCACTGTTGCAATGGCCTCTTGTGTGTCGGAAAGTGTGAGGATGGCACAGGACTGTACAGAATTCAGATCTTTTGTTCATAGGGTCACTGTGAGTTGTGCTTGACTTGAAGGCACAAAGCAACAGCAACAATAAGATGAATGCTCACATTCTGATTGGCTATTTTCGACTTACTGCTATCAAAAATAACTCTTATTATTTTACTCTTCCATGAGATAAATCATCAGAGGACAATCATCCTCCTTTAAGACATTATTCCTACTAGCTAGACTGCTCTTTTGAGGCAAATATGATTAAGATGTGTCTCACATACATGTTGCTAAGTACAGGCTATTCATTGGAGAGGGGCATTATGTTTGAGAAGGTAGAGGGATGATGAAGGGGAGAAATACCCTCATCTAGGTGAATTAACAGGGTCACTGCAGCAATGGGTGTGATGCTGTTGGAGTTTGTGAGGATGTGACAAGCTAGATCAGAGTTCTGAGTGTTGTATACAGGGTCACTGTAAATTGTACTCAATGGTACCTAACAACAACAAATTAGTTAAAGCAGAAAAAAACACTTGCTATATTAGATAAAAAGTTACATTGCCAAGTTAGAGGCAGACAGTTTAAATCCTTAGCTATTTCATGAAAGAACTATAGGAAATCTCCTCTTGCGTGATTGTGAAACCTTTGAAAACTTACTAGAGAGTCAACATTGCATTGGATTCAATTTTATGCCAATAAGAATGAGAGAATAAATAATTATGGAGATGATGGTGGGGGGAAAGTATTATAAAAAATAACTATAGGCCAAAAAATGAATTTTTAACAATCTTGTTCTTAAAACATTCAAGAAGTAAATATTTTTTTTTCCTAGATGGAAATCTCTATTGTCATCATGAGTAATTTGATATTCAATTCAATATTCTCTCATCACAATTACCCAGAGCGTGCACAGCCAAGCAAGTACTCACCTGGAGATATTAGCTAAAACTGAGTAATTTTAGCTCACTTGGGAATCATTGGGTGGTACAATTAATTTTCTATCCTTTCCTAAGTTTTATCTCCTCTGAAATTTGTGAAGCAGTTTCTTTAATCTTCAAGGAACTTTCCTTCGTAGTCTTCAATATCCAGTCTGACTGATGACAACTTCTACAAGGAAAAATAAAGTGTGTAGAGATGTAAGAGTTAGAAGCTTTACTTGCTAACCAAATTGTCAGCTATTTAAAACCACCAAACGTTCCACAGCAGAAACATTTGTATGCATCTGTAAACATTCACACAGTTTGAAACTCTGTGGGGAAGTTCTATTGAGTACAACAGGGTCACTACAAGGAGAGTTAGCCCAGTGGTAATGACTTTGGTTGGTTTAAGAGGTTCACAGATGCAAAGATAAAGTGTTGGGGCGATCACAAGGCTAAATACATTTTATTATAACAGATGAGAGAGAGAACTGTTTAAAAGGGATATATGATTAGGAATTATTGTCATGATAGGATTCCAGAATGAAGGCAGTGGAGTGGAATGGACTTGGCGGGGGGGAGGGATTGACTGACAATGCAAGAATTTTTCTTTTACTTTTCAAAGAGAAGAGCTAATTGGAGAGGAAGAGGTAGACACGGAGAAAAGTATAACAATGAATGAATGCAAATCCAAAGTCTCTGTAAACTTTCATTAAAATTAATTTAAAAATAGGTAATAATAAATATGTTGATAATAAAAATTATTTTAATAGAAAATATTCTTCCATTAAAAATGTATTTTGAATTAACTATCTCATAAAATCTTAGGACATAACCTGCTTATACCTCTATCTCTGGTCATTAATTTTTTTTTATTAATTTTAATGAAAGTTTATAGAGACATAGGCTTTCAAATCATTCATTGTTGCACTTTTCTCCTAGTTACCTCAGTCCAAAATTTCACAGACCAGTGCTATACCACTTAGAAGAATGTTGACCAAAAACAATTAAAAGCAGGCCTGAGGGCCTCAGGTTAAATCATCCACCTTTGAATTGGTAGCATAACTTTCTATCCACCAGAAGAAGGGATAGTAGTTGGAAAATATGGTCTTGGTGACAGAAATGAGGCTGTGAACAGAATGATTTAATTTTGTATTTACAATAATTTATTCATTTCCAATAACACGAAGAATGACTCTACATATGTATCTCACCAGACAGGCTGAATAGGAGTCAGATTGACTACAATTATGGAAGAAATTGTTGGAGAACCTCAAAATTAGCAGCCAAAACTAGGCTAGGAGTGGACTGTGGGTAAACACATCAATTACTCATATGCAAGTTCAAATTGAGCCCAAAGAAAATTCAAATACATTCACAGGAACCAAATATGATTTGAATCTATTCCATCTGAAATTCAATATTATTTTAAGAATAGATTTGAGGCATTGAACACCAATGATCAAAGATCAGATGAGTTTTAGGATGATATCAAGGATATCATCATGAAAATTGCATAAGGTCATTACAAAAATGGAAGAGAAAGAAAAAAATGAAATGAATGTCAGAAGAGATTATAAGGATTTCACTAGAGCATTGAGAAGCCAAAATGAAAGAAAAACATGTGGAAGTGAAAGAGCTTAATAAAAGATTTCTAAGGTCAGCTTGAGAGGACAAAGAAAAGTATTAGAATCTAAAGTGAGCTAGAATTGGAGAATAAAAAGTAAAGAACTTGCTCTGCATTTCTCGAGTTCAAAGAATTAAAAAAAAACAAATTGAAGTCTCATGTTGTAATATTGAAAGACGGGCAATATATTGAAAGACTCAGAGAGCATCAAAAAAAGATGGAGGGAATACACAGTCACTGTACCAAAAAAGAACAGAGTAACACTGAAAAATTTCAGAAAATAACATATTAGCATGAGTTAATGGTAATGAGGGAGAAAGTGGAAATTGATTTTAAGGCACTGGCAAAAATAAGGCCCCAGGAATTGATTGTTCTAATTAACTAATTGACATGTTTCAATTAAAAGATGCATCCCTGGATGCACATACCAGACTATGTCAGGAAATGTGGAAGACGGCTACTTGCCCAACAGATGAAGAGGTTCATATTTGTTTCTATTTCAAAGAAAGGCCATCTAACAGTATGTGGAAACTATTGAACAATAACTTTAATACCACTTGCAAGCAAAACACTGCTGAAGATCATTCAAAAACAGCTGTAGTAGTACATAGATATGGAACTGCCAGAAGTTCAATCAGAATTTATAAGACATTGTGGAACCAGGAATATCATTGATGATGTCAAATGCATCCTGGCTGAAAGTAAGCAAATATTAGAAGAATATCTATTTTTGTTTTATTTTCTATGCAAAAGCATTTGATTGTGTGGATCATAACAAATTGTAGCTGACACTGAGAAGAACAGAGCCGGGAACACTGCCTGATTTAAAATTGGGAACACTGCCTGGTTTAAAGTTAAGAAAGGATTAAAAAAATAAATTGATAAGGAAGTGTGTCAGAGTTGTATTCTCTTTCCATACCTATTTAACCTTTATGCTGAGCAAACTGTCTGAGAAGCTGGATTCTATGAAGAGGGACATCAAGATTGGAGGGAGATTCACCAATAACCTGTGTTATGCAGATGACACAACCTTGCTTGCTGAAAGTGAAGAGGACTTGAAGCACTTGCTTCAGAAGATCAAGGTATGCAGTCTTTGGTAATGGATTGATTGCATTTCAATGCCAAGAGGAAAAAGATTCTTACCTCTGGACCGATAGGCAGTGCCATAATGGATGGAGAGGAGATTGAAACTGTCAACAGCTTCATCTTGCTTGAAACCACAATTAACGCCCTTGTTAGTAGCAGTAAGGAAACAAGGAGATGCATTGCACTGGGAAAATCTGCAGTTAGGAATTTCTCCAAATTATTGAAGAGTAGTGATGCCAGTTTGAGGACTAACGTGCATCTGATTCAGGCCATAGTTTTTCTGATTACTTGCCATGTATCTGGGAACTAGACAATGAATAAAGATGACAGAAAAAAAATTGATGCCTTTGAGCTATGGTTTTGGAGAAGAGCAGTGAACATCCCTTGGATGTGTGAGAGAACAAACAGATGTGTCTTAAACAGAGTTCAGCCGGAGTGCTCTTTGGAGGCAAGAATAATGAGGTTTTGGGTTTTGCCTTGCATACTTTGGGCATGTTGCTAGAAGGGGCTGGCTATTCCTTGGATAGGGACATAAAGCTGGGAAGGGTAGATAGTCAGCAAAGGAGAGGAAGACACTCAATCAGGTGAATTGACATGGCGACTGCTGTAATGGGCTCTTGTGTGTCAGGAAGTGTGAGGATGGCACAGGATAGAGCAGAATTCAGATCTTTTGTTCAGAGGGTCGCTATGAATTGTACTCAACTAGAGGACATCTAATAACGATAGCATATATCATCTTGTTGTACTGTAATAGCGAAAACATATTAAACCAATTATGAACATGAAAAAAAATCCTGAGATTAAAAAAAAACTGGGTCAGAATAATAGTATTTTTGTTTTGTATTATGTTCAAAGAGAATTTAAAACTCACAGGAAAATATATCCTACACACTTGATATCTTTATGAAATATCTCATCTACGACTAAAGTAATACAGTGTGAGTTAATGTGATTATAAACAATAATTAAGCATGAGTACGTGTGCATGATGATGTGTGTTTATGAATTCATGTACTAATTTGACAATGTGATTATTCTTTCCAAATATAAAACGATAAATAATTAGAATTACTAAAAATATACTAACATTCATTTGACAGAAAAAGGATGAGTTAACTATGAACAACACAATATAAATGCATTCATTTCTTTAGAAAAACAAAAGACAGATGTTAATGCTATTGCATATAAATTATTCCATTTTATAATAGCACGTATTTCCCTCCACACCTGTATGGAAATTTTCCAAAAGGTAAATAACTCTAAGAATTTAGAATCAAGCAACTTCCTGGGAAATGTGAATGACTTGCCATAGAGGCACTCAAATAGAGCACAAAGGTGGTAATTGACTACAGTGATAATTATGGGTCTTTAATACCTGTCTTTTTTAAGCCTTTGAATACAGACAAAATTACCTTTGACAGATGTAAGTTATATGCAATGGCTAACTTTTCTGAATGAGAATGCTGAACTCCCCTCAAATGACCCTTCCTTAAGGTCCTGACTGGCTTTCAAACTCAGTACTTGCCTATCACCAGCTTTACTCCCTTCCTTCGTTGAATTTACTGGAATGGGGTAAATACTGGAGAATCCTCTATCTTTCTGGGAGTTATGAGGACTAAATAAATAATACTCATAGCGACTCATAGCGAATACAGACATCAAAAATTCTGGAGCAAAGGAATAAAAGCACACACTAACGTGAAATGTATTCAGAAAGTGCATGCTACCACCAGTGTTGTTGCTGTTATGTATCATCAAATTTTCAGCAACATATAGTGACTTTCTTAAGTCAGTCTTATTGTCTCCAATCCATTTTAATACTTTTCTTAGTCTTCTCTAGCTGCCTTTGCAATCTTCTGTTCAACTCTTTTACTTCAGCATGTTTTCCTTTTGGTTAGGCTTCTTGACACACTATTCCAATTTTCAGTGTTTCTCCTGACAACCATTATTTTTTCCTTTTTGTAATGACATTTTGCAGTCGTTATAGATGATATCCTTGATATCATCCTACAACTCATCTGATCTTTTATCATTTGTGTTCAGTGCTTATAATGAATTCTTTCAAAATGCAGATGGAATAGAATGAATATCATATTTTAGTTCTCATGGACTTGTTTTCAATTTTAAATTACACGTGAGTAATTAGTTGTTTGTCTGACTCACAGTACATCCACGATTGAGTTTAGACTGCTAATATTGAGCTGCTCCAATGACTCCATCTACACATGTAGTTAGTCTGATTCCTATGCAGCCCATCAGGTGAGATTCATATGTAAAGTCATGCTTTGTGTCTTTTAAAAAGATATTTGCAATGAATAAATGATTGAAAATACAAAATTTGATCATTTTTATTTCCAGCCTCATTAATATTATAATTTGAATGCATGCTTCTGTATCTAGAGTGAAAGAGGTAGGAATTGAAAATGTTTCTGACTACTATGCATCTTCACTGTTTTCAGCTTTTGCATTCCAGTCACCGATTATCATTTACACATCTTGATTGCATTTTAGTCAATTTAAGACTGCAAGATTTGGTAAAAAAAAAAAAAAAAAAACCCCTCAATTTCTTTCTCTTTGTCTCTGTTTGGAGAAGCATATATGTGAATAATAATGATTCCTACAGGTCTTCCTTGTACATGTATGGAACTTATCATTCACATTATTGTATTTTATTATAGAACTAGTAATTTACTTTTCGACTAAATGCAACATTATTCTTTTGTTTTTGTTCCCAGCATAGCAATTGTTTTTTCTGGAGGCAAAAATGTTTTAGCTGCATAAAACAGGTTTTTAATTATTCTTCTTACAATTTTTATGTAATTTTTTCTTTATGTCATACAGCTTCTCAGATTATTTGTTCAACAAAAGATTAAATAAGTATAATGGAAGGACACAACTTTCATGCAGCTTTTTTAGTTTTAAACCAATGTTTACTTGAATGACTGTCTTTTGGCCTATGTACAGACTCAACATGATAAAGTTTTCTGAATTTCTCATCCTTACAATGTTATAATTAGTTATAATCTACACAGTACAATGACTTTCTATAGTCAATAAAACAGATCAAATTATTTCTAATGTTTTCAATTTTCAGTCAATATCTGTCTGGCAATAGCAATCTTGCTCTGTGTTCATATTTGACTCTAGTTCTAATTTCACCTAGATCCTAATGTACACACTGCTCTAGTAAATTTTTAAAATTATCTTTAGAAATATGTTACTTGAACATTATATTAATATCACTGTATAATTTCTGTAATCTATCGAAGCACTTTTCTTTGGAATGCACATAAATATGGTTACTTTCTAGTTGATGAAATAAGTAGTTCCTTTCTTCCTTTTTTTTTTTTAAGAGGCATAAATGTATCCTCTAACAAGTGGGATACCCACCAAGCTGTAAAGGAGGACTTTCTAAGGGGCTGTCCTAGTCTGCATTCAAGATCTATGAACTCAAATTTCCTGGAACATATCCATGTGAATTTATCAAGATGTTCCCACCCTTAGCCCTTCTCAAACTAAAACACTGTTGCTGTTGGTTTTGAGTTATAGGTAAAGAACCCAGCCCATAGTTGTCCTTCCAAAGGATTTTCAGATTGTCCATATTTCCCCTGAAGAACACTTGGTGGACTCAACCCACGTGCCTTTTGGATTTCAGCACAGGTTCTTACTACAAGGCCACCAGAGCTCCCTCCCTCTAGCCTACAGATACCATAAAGTCATTCATTATCACCAAAAGTGGAATAAAGAATGTTTCCCTCCATTAGGAACATTCCATCAGACTTCAGTGTGCATCTCAGTGGTAGCCTGGTCACGACTCACATGAATCTGGCTGGGCAACCCTAACTGTTGTATGTGAAGTCTGAACTCAGTGAAAAACTCTGAAGGTTTCACACTATAATAATCAAATGATTCATGGGAAGCACTAGGCACCTGGACTTGTTGGCTGGGCATGTCTGATGTAATAGTCTCTTCAAAGCTGACTTGAGCACTGAGTTTCCAGAGAATTTAAGCAGTAGGAACAGTGAGCAGTGGCTCAGGGTAGGTAAGGTGGTGCTGTGGTGAGACTCCATGATCCCACACTTAGAATCTAAGTCCAGATGAACCAGGTTGGCTGAGTTTCTATTGTAGCTTGGAACAACTCAGGATTTAAATGTGACAGGTCTATTTTTGAGACATCCAGTACCCTTACCTTGATTGTGCATGGATTCAAGGAGGAGGATTCAAGGTTTGAGTCCTCTCATAAGAAGTAAAAAGTGCAGCTAGCCTCTAAGGGGGTTTCTAGGTTCCTGAAATAGGTGCATATTTCCACTCAAGTAGACATTCATCACGTGGAGATGCTGGAGTTAGTGTAGGTGGGTGAGCTGAGATGTAAATTTCCTGTTCAACTGAGCAGGTTTGCATTTGTCCAAGATATTTCACCTCAAGGTCTAATCCCTCAGAGCAATGGAGTGGAGATAGAACTTGTTCAGATGCCTCATCTGGTACATGAAAGGAGATATTGTGGAGAGCAGTTTTCTCTTCCCCATGTTGTAGATTTCCAATTCCTCTATACCGTCTGACCTCATATTTTTTTTCAGGATCTTCTCAATGGCTTGATATATTGGTAGATGGTTTGTAAAGGTCAGTTCCTTATAGCAAAGTTGAGGGAGAACTTTTCCCTGCTTCCCTCTCCAAATGTAGAAGGTGAGTCATTTGTTTATCTCAGTTATCCCAAAGTTCAAATCTCCGACTAGCTTCACATCAATCAGTGGCTGCCTCTCACCTGACCTGCAATGGTCCACTTTTCTCCTCTTGGAGGTGGGCTGTGCTGCTTCTGGCTCCTTGAATGAACTTCAGCGCTCTGTTCTCTACTCATCATCTAACCAGGTCTCAGGACCACTGCTTTAGTACTCTCAACAGTCCTGCGATGGGAAGAGGTCCCAGCTCCAGCAGGACACTGAACCCCTTGTGCACACTCAGAAACATGTTGGGAGCACAGAACTGCTCAGACATCAGAGTTCCCAGGGCCAGGCATGGCATGAGACATGCTGCCACCATAGCCCATCATAATCCTCCCTGTGTCCACCAGACATGGCTTCCACAAAGAGGTGTGCACAGAGCTGCAAAGGTACAGACAGTAGAGCCACTGTAACCCAAAACTCATTCTTGAGGACGCTCTGAGTTGCCAGGTCCAATATACCTGGACATAAACTGTTCATTAGATTGGTAGGATGATGTGTGACCACACTTTCCTGAGAGGGACAGAAGACGAAACCAAACCCATTGTGAGACACCAATGGAGGTGGTTGCATAGATGGTGATGTTTCTCTTTTCCTCTGAGCAGCTTTTTATCCCCTATAGGCCCAAGTTCCCTAGAATCTATTGTGTGCTATTGAGTTAGAAGCAACCTTTAGCTGATGCTCCAGGGGTTTTCAGGAGCAGTAAATAGTTGGAAGCAAGAGTGACATCCACTTCCTAAACAACATGACTCTAGAAACTCTATGAACTTTGAAATACAATAAAAATTATAGAAAGGTTTCAGATCTTTTGTTCATAGGGTCATTATGAGTTGTGCTTGAGTTGAAAGCAATCAACAACATCACAACAACAAATAATATGGAGAACTATCTGTATGTGTCAACTGTCTGTAGAGCAACTTGTGGATTTGAACCACAAGTCTTAAGGATTGGGACACAGTTTCTTGCCACTAGGCTTCCAGAGCTCTTTGACCTTTCATTAACAAACATGCTCGATTTATCCCTAACCTACTGTCAGTCAGCTTGATACTGTTGTGGTCACTGCCCAATGTAGTTGGTTCTCTATTTTTTCCAGTGTGCTGTATTTTCCCATTTAGCAAGATAAAGGCTCTTTAGAGGTGTGGATGAGAAACTCCATGGAGAAGGACATGATAAAATAGATGTTAAGTGGTGGATTCACTCAGAGCTGCAACAATAGGCTCAAATCTAGTAAAGGATGGGGCCATACCTGGTATACTAAAATAGCTGTGCAGCTGTGTCACTAACTCTGCCTTAAGAATGTTATTGACAATGAGTCTATGAGTAAGTAGCACTATTTACTGAATATAACTACTTGTTACAACATATTCTTCCACATGTAATGAACCATGTAACCTGTGGACATATTTTACTTCCCTCCAGAGGATTTGGAAATGCATTTATAGTTTGAGCCAAGTATGGTGAAGCTTTGTCTTATGTACAATGTGCATTTTGAGAAGAAGAGTCAGTCCTTGGGAAAAACATGATGGGGAAGTCAGAGTGTCAGCAAAATAGACTGACATAGTCACTGTAGCATCTCACATAACATCCTAATGAGTTGATGGCACCCAACATATATGAGGTTTTTGAGTATACTTGGAAAGACTTTTAATTGATGGAGTATTCTTTTGGCTTTATATTTTGGGCTGAAAAATGAAGAAAAATTTATTGCTGCATACATTTTTCAGTGAGTTTTATAGGGCTATTGTAATAAACACCACAATGAGAAGCTTTAAAATACAGAAATTTATTCTCTTAATTAGTACGTTCACATACAGAGCACCAGCCCTCGGGATAAGTCCTTGTCTGCTTTCAGTACCTATGCTCTCAGCCTTCCTTGACATATCCATGTGAGTTGACAGGATTCTCATTAAAGAGGTCCTAGGTTCAATGTTTTCTTGGTGGTAGCCATGTTCCACCATCTCTGGTCAATCTCTTGGTATTGAAGCAGGTCTTAACTTGGGTAAGGATGAAGATTAAATTGCATCCCACCTTTAATCCAACTCAAACAAAGCCTTGCCTAAATTTTGAATCTTATGAACCCCTCCCTTGACATTTAGATTAAAAAGTTGAACAATGACTAGGATGACAGAAGAATCAAAACACCTTGAGTTGTAATATTGGATAATGCTAGCTATCGCATGGATTGCCAAGAGAACAAGTCTGTCTTCGAAGAAGATGGAAGTATACTGAAGCTTCATCTCACAGACTTTGGCATGGAGTAGGAGTGGCCAGTCCTTGGGAAAGGCCATCATGCTGGGAAAGGTAGAAGGCAGAGGAAGATCCTCAATGAGATAGACTGACTAACAATTTGATCAAGTATATCAGAGATGATGAGGATGGCACAGGAAAAGGTGGACTTTAGACCTAGTAGTCAAAGTGTCACTCTGAGTTCACTGTTTTTTTTTGAGGCTGTAAATTGGATAGTCCTTGCAAAAGGGCATCCTAAGAAAGGTAGAAGCTCAGCATAAAAGGGGGAAAGCCTTCAGTGAAATGGATCTCACCATGAGTAATGATGGTCTCAGAAGGTGTCAAAGATGAGGATGGCACAGGACAGGCAGGGTCAAAGACACCTAACCACAGTATCCTTTGAAAACAGAGGTGGATGAAGGAGATATCACATTGGTCTTACAAATATCACCGGTCTTACAAATTTCTTTGTACGGAAATTTAGAAGACAGCTAATACATCTCTGTTGAAACATCTTAGTTGGTATTCATTCTGCCACTTCTGGACATTTTTAGGCCAGTGCCTTCAAGGTAAATTGGACTACTTTCTTCAGTACAATTAATTCTTGGTCATGTAGTATCTCCTGAAATGGTTGAATATTCACCAATTCTTTTGCAAATAATAACCTTACTTACTCTTTTTCTTCTACCGTCAGGGACATTTCCAGATACTGCAAAACAATGATATCATTCTAGAGACTAAGAAGCATCTGATCCACGCCTTGTTCTTCACAATTATTTGCCATGCACCATAGCTGGACAATGACTAAGGATGATAGAAGAAGAATCAATGCCTTTGAACTGTGGTTCTAAAGAAGAGTATTGAGTATGGCATGAACTGCTAAAAGAACAAACAGGTATGCCATGGAAAAGGTGAAACCGAGATGCTTCTCTGAGGCAAGGCTTGTAAGGCTCTGTCTCACATAATCTGGGCATGTTGCTAGGAGGGATCAGTCCTTGAAGAGGAACATCATGCTTGGGAGTGTGGAGGGACCGCACAGGAGAGGAAGACCCTGGATGAGATGGATTGACTCAGTGACTGAATAATGGGAATGGATGTGCCAGAGACAGTGAAATTGGTTCTGGATAGAATAGAACTCAGAACATATGGTCTCTATGAGTCACAGACAACTTGATAGCACAAGCCATTCAACAACAACATGTCATTCAATAATTTGTACGTAGAAACCATCAATATTGCATGTAGACATTTTTTTTTCTTCTCAAATTCTTCCAATTTGGGAAATTCCAAGTATATTATTTCCAATAGGATACTGAGTCTTTCTACATTTTAACACAATACTTCGTCATCTCAAGTTTCTCTTTGAAATCTTGTGTTTGACTCTCACATTTTTCCATTCTTCCATTACTTTTAGCTTATTTACATTCTACATCAAGTTTCAGTCTCTTAGATTATTTTGGGTTTTTTTCTTCCTTCCTATCTTCTTAATGGTATTTTTCTTTCTTCATATTTGATATTCTTCTCTGGTATGTGGTTATTACAATCCAAATATTGATGTTAAATACAATCAATATATTATCAAGGATTTCTAAATTTAGGTAGAATACAAGAAATGACATATTTGGGGTTTTGTGGACTTGATTTAACTCTCTTCAGCTTCAATTTCAATTTGAACTTGCATAAAAGCAATGGATTATATGCTTCACAGTTGGCCTCCACTCTTGATCTAACTGATGATATTGAGATTCTCCATAATCTCTTTCAACAGATGTGGTTGATTTGATTTCCGTGTTTTCCATTTTGAAAGGTCTATGTGAATACTCACCATTTTTTCAAAGGTTTTTACAATTAATAATTGTTAGTTATACAAAATTCTGTCACATGGTCTCTGGCAACTACATAATATTTCCCAGGTAACAATCATTCTTCTTTGCTTCTACTCTTTACATTCCAATCACTGTTGTTAGGTGCTGTGAAGGAGAATATGATTCATAGTGATCATATGCCGTCATCACCATCTCTGAAACACTTGAGCCCATTGCTACAATTCATGTGTCAATCCACTTTGTTGGAGGTTTTCCTCTGTTTCACTGATCCTATATCTTTCCAAGCATGATGTCTCTTTCCAAGGAATAGCCTCTCCTAGCAACATATCCAAAGAAAAGAGAGATGAAGCTTTGCCATCTTTGCCTCTAAGGAGTACTCTGGGAGAACCATTTCCAAAATCGATCTGTTTGTGTTTTGGCAGCACATTGGATATTCACTATTCTTCCTCAACACAACTTGAAGATATCACTTCTTCCGTCATTCTTACTCACTGTCTACCTCTCAGATGGGTAACAAATGATTGAAAAGAACATGGCCTACATCAGTTGCACATTACTCATCAAATGGTTATCATTGCTCTTCAGTGTTTTGGAAAGGTCCCAGAAAGAAGACTTGCCCAATGTAGTATGTCTTCTGATCTCAGGACTGCTAATAAAAAGGGGCATTGATTGTTGATCCAAATGAAAGGGAGTTACTGACAAGTTCAATTCTTTCTTTTGATGTCATGATTTTCCTATTGGCCCAGTGATGAGGACCTTTGTTTTCATGATGTTGAGATATAATCCATAGTTGATCTTATGCACCAAGCCTTTCAAGTTCTCCTCAGTTTTAGTAAACAAGACAATACATCTTAGTTATATTTTTGATCCATTTCAGAATTGCAGAAGTTGGTAGAAATTCTTCATGTGTTTTTGCCTTTTTTTTCTCTCCCCTTTAGTGACTGGTTCATAAATTTATATAGTGATACTATTAGCAGGTCTCCTTGTATGCACATGTACATTGTCTTATCACTTACAGTATTGTACTTCAAGATAGACTTTGATAATATTCTTTTGGGTGAGAAATGCTACACTATTCCTTTTCAATTTGCTATTGCAGCATTGTGAGTTATATATGACCAATTAAGTTAACTTCGGTTCAATAATGTAGACTATTGATCTTTATTGTTGTTGTTGTTAGGTGCCGTAGAGTCGTCCACAACTCATAGCCACCCTATGAACTAAAGGCCTGAGAGCTGTTTGTACATAGAGTTTTCCTGAGGCAAGCCATTTCGGAAGTAGATGCCACTCCTGCTTCCAGGCTTGAGTTAGTCGGGAAGCTCCAGCCAACACTGTCCACCATGGGTGCCCATTACCACGATTGGTACATCAATGTCCCAGTGTTCATTCAGCATCACAGCTACCACAAGTTACCTCTGTACAGCAACGCACAGACCAGTGCTACCACCTAGAAGAATGTTTGACAGGAAAACAATTGGCCTGAGGGCTGTAAATTAAAATCACTCCACTTCGGCTTGGTAGCATAACTCTCTTTCCACTACGCCAACATAGCTCTCTCTCTGTCGTTGTTATTCCCGTTTTAGTTTTTACAGTTTATATAGATTCACACCTTGTACTCCAGGTTCTGAATTTTCAATATATATCTGTAGTTGTTTCTTTTCATTTTGAGTAGGGTCACACCAGCAAATGAAGGTCCTTCACTGAGTAAATATTTTTTTCTGTTCATGTCATTAAAGTTCTCTGAGGAGGTAGCTCTTCTTGAGTTGTGTTTTGAGTACTTTCCAAGCTGAAAGCTCATTCTTTTATCAGACAATGCTATTCATAATGTTTTCAGTGGTCTAAAGTTTCAGCACTGATGACCAACACTGTTTTCTCATCTCTCTTGCTCTGGAAGCTCCACTGAAGCTTCTCTACTGTGGGTGATCCTGCTGATATTTGGCGGCACAACTTTCAGAGTTAAACAAACTCCTAGCTACCATATTGTTTTAAACAGGAAAAACAAAAGATGGGAGAAGATGTTTACAGGACCAAATCCAGTGCTAATACAAATAATTGTGGGTAACTTCAAGTCTAAGATCTCATTTCTATTCCTTTACATGGGCACTTTGAAAAAAAAAAAAACAACCAACTTTGCCAGATAATGTAACTTCAATTGCAATTCTTGTACCTTAATCCCAAAAGTATCTGAAGAGAGAAATTTCTCTTAAACTCTGTTAGCATGTACAATGAACTAACAAAAGTGATCTGGCCTGCATAGATTCAAGATTTTGACTATCATGCATCCATTGTATTCTGAAAGATGCTAACATCAAAGAAGATCTCTGGATATTTTCTGTAGTCCCACAATCCAGTGGGGCTTTGTTTCCAAAAGTGCTCACTGCTATAAGTTCATTGTTCAGAGCTTACTTTAGATTTCTGAGTTTCCTCAGAATGTGGCAGGGAATGAGAACTAAATGACTGGACCAATTTTTGTCTTTCCAGTTTTAACAGTAAAAGCAACTGCTGTTGTAGCCAGTCTGCTGTCTCTGCCTGACACTTTGAACTTTTTCTCATGTGATCAAGAATGTGTTAACATTTGAATACATACACTAACATTTGGATATGTAGAAATAACTACCTCCAAAACTCTTTAAACATGATTCCATGTAATGGCAATTTAGAAGTTCTTAGCACATATTATTTAATAAAAAACAAAACAAAACTAAACAAAACAAAAAAAACACAAACCCAAAACCCAGTCTGTCTTTCTTTGGGTATTTAATGCATTCAAGTGAATAACTACATAAATTGAAGGTTAAAACATTTAGTACAAACACATATTTGTCTCAACCTATATACTTCCAATTAATATTTTTTCCATAATAAATAGAAAACTGGCAAGAAACAGATTGAGGTAAATGTTTAAAACATTAATTTTCTTACTTTTTTTTAATCCTTGATGAATTCCCACTTAGAAATATGTGATAAATTACATAAAAGGCAAAAGATTTATTGGTTTAGGACTAGGAGTGAATTCAAAATTTTTCATCTTTTCATGTAGTACTTTCTTTACAGGGTTGTTCAAAATTTAATGTTAAGTGGATCCAAAGAAGACATATTATTTTTGTTTTACAATCAATAAATGATATTTCTGACAAACTAATAATGGTTACTTTATAAATTATTAATATAGTGCAAGATTCTAATTTAAGATGCAAGCAAATCCTTACAACCCATCATTAAAGCAATTGGATCTCTATATCTGACCAGCATCTCAATTGAAATATTAAATAGTGTAATTTATCATCTAGAAATTACTGTACTACACTGAAAATGGATTTAAATGACACCATTAAAATAATGTCACCACAGAGAAGGACTATAAATGATCTGACTCTCTACCTCCAAATACTTGAAATTAAGATAAAATTAATCTTCACTTTGCTATATTTCTCAATTAGTATTGATATTTTATGAATCATTAACCTTTGGATGCATTACACTATGGGGCAATCAATACTTTAGGACAAATTATAATTCTAATTCCTCTAGTTTAAATGTTCTGTTTTCCTGGGTTACAAGATTTTGATTTTCTGAGATAAGTCTGATTCCCAAGTCATCACTAAATAAGTAGTTGCTGAATGAATGAATAATACTAGACAACTTAGCTATACAAAGAATCACGCTGTCATTAAGAAAAGTTACTATAATCTGTTTCATGGAAACTATTAATGATTATATTATACCAAGCTCCTTGTGATTTAAGCAACTTTAATAACTAATCTCTACAACTAGTTCTTCATTCTATTCTCTGTTCTGTTTCATACAGTGTGTCTTGATTTCATTACTATGGATATAACATGCTTTTTCATCTTTCTGGACTATTGACTCATTATTTTGTGCTTCGTACATTGTAATCTCTTATTTCATACTAATATTTTAGATCTTGTTTTAGAGAACATTGATTATAGTAGACCAAACATGATGCTCTTACATTTGCAAAACAATTGAATATATTTTTTAAGGTTTTAGTTGTTGTTGCTGTTGATTGCCTTCAAGTTGAGTACAACTCATAGTGACCCTATGAAGAAAAGGCCTAAAGCCTGTAAATATCAACATTTATCAAAGTTCATAGAGTTTCTGAAGGCGTGTTGTTTAGGCAGTGGATACCACTCCTGCTTCTAAACTTGTCTTAAGCTGGGCGCTCCACAAAACCTTGTCCACCATGGGTAACCATAATGGCATTTGACGCCCCAACAGGACAAGGTTCAGCATCACAGCAAACCCAGGTAAGATCAGTACAGTATATTGACAGAAGAGCGCTATAGACAGAATGTTCCTCCAAAATATAATAACCAACTTTAAATACAAAGACCCTTCCTGAGGTTTTGTTGACTCTAAACAAGAGGCTTAAATTAAAACAAGAACAACAACAACAACAACAAAACCCAATATAGTATGTTGTTGTTGTTGTTGTTGTTATGTGCCATTGAGTTGCCTGCGATGTATAGCAACCTTATGTACAGCAGCTTTGAACCCTTCCCTGTCCTGAGTCAGTCTTACTAATTCTGACAAATTATCTCCCATTGCCCCAGATACTGTACTAATCCATCACATCCGTGCTTTTCATCACCTGCGCTGTCCTTCCACCCTTCCAAGCATGATGTCCTTCTCTAAGGACCAGTCTCTACTGGTCTCGTGCCCAAAGTATGTGAGGCGGAGCTTCAAAATCCTAGCTTCCAAGGAGACACTTGGTTCCATCCTCTCCAAGACATATTTGTTTTCTTGAATGTCCATGGCATGTTCAAGACTCTTCTTCAGCACCACAACTTGAAAGCATCTATTCTTCTGCCATCCTTAGTCATTGTCCAGCTCTGTGAAGCATAACAAGGAATTGAGAAGACCATGGTCAGGAAATCAAAAGACAAATTGCATTGGGAAAATCTGTTGTCATGGACTTCTCCAGAGTGCTGAATGTTTTATAGACATGTATTTGTTATTGACATTGAGGAACTTATTTTAATCTTCTTCATAAATAGTTTGCTCTGTGAAAGTTCATAATATTTCTTCTTTCCTTCCCAACTTATGAAACTCAGTGTAATGACAGAAATAGGAACAAGGGTTAATATATATTTGACAAATGGATGCGAGGATGCATTTCATTATTTCATGTAATTAAATAGGTGGAAGGGAAAGTTTCATAGTGAATTTTTTTCATAATT
Organism: Elephantulus edwardii; assembly: GCF_000299155.1. Taxonomy (NCBI): domain Eukaryota; kingdom Metazoa; phylum Chordata; class Mammalia; order Macroscelidea; family Macroscelididae; genus Elephantulus; species Elephantulus edwardii. The sequence goes on from NW_006400003.1 coordinate 4,003,447, forward strand.
TCCTTTGTGGTTAATTGTGATTATATCAGTTCTTACACATGACTTCATGTGTACAAAGTGTGGTTTTAAAGGTTGTAAGCATTTATAAGCAGATTGGTAGACATTTCTTCAGACCCACATTCAGGAGATTTAAACTACCAACTTTTCAGCTAATAGTTATATGTTTAATTATTTGTGAAACTCTGGATCTATATAAATAAAATTACAGTTTAAATAATAGACTTTGAAATTTTAGTATTTTCATTTTACTTGATATTTATTAATAGTATATCTCTATTTTTATACACATATGCACATACATATATACATTGTACAAAGTGTCCCTAGAAACAGGAGGGCATCCACTTCCGAAATGACTTGCCCCTGGAAACTCCATGAACATGGACAAATGGCAAGTGTTCAGGTCTTAGATTCATAGGGTCGCTATGAGTCATCTACGACTCAATATCACTTAACAACAACAACAACAGCAAGTGCCCTGAGTTCAAATTTACTCGTAGCTGATCTGCCAACAGGTTTCAGAGGCTGTAAATCACATGTGAGGAGACTGTCTCAAAGAGAGATCTTTCCCTCAGAGATCAGCTAGTGGATTGGAAAAATTTGCCTTTATATTGATAGCGAAACTCCCACTTGGCAGCCACAGCTACACACACACAACACACACACACACACACAGCATGGAGAATACAAAATGAAAGGAGTATTTTTCTCTCCAATTTCTATCATGAGAAAGTCCCTACTACTCTAATCAACCAACATACAAATCACACTTCCCTCAGTATCTAAGCACAGTTTCAGGATATATTAGAGATGTTGTTGTTGTTAGGTATAGTTGAATTACCTGCAACTCATAATTACCCTATGTACAACAGCCCTAAACTCTTCTCTAACCTGTATCAATCTTACTGTCCCTGATATACCTACTCCTATTACCCCAGTCACTGAATCAATCCATCTTATTGAGGGTCTTCATCTCCTGTGCTGTCCCTCCACACTCCCAAGATTTATGTCCCTCTACAAGGACTGATCCTGCTTTCCAACATGTCCAAAATATGTCAGACAAAGCTTCAGAATCCTTTCCTCCAAGGAGCAGACTGACTTGACCCTTTGCAGCATGAATTTGTTTGTTCTCCTAGCAGTCCATGGTATATTCAATACTCTTCTTCAGCACCACGGTTAAGGTACATAAAATGTACCTATGCAAAAATTGCATTGAGAATGAATATTATTATCATGTGCACTATAATATATGAAATTCAGGAACAAGGGACTTAATTTTTCTTTATTAAAGTAATTATATTTCCATCCATATTGCAATTTAGACTTCCAGAATTATTTAAAAGCACATTATACTATAATACTTATATCACCTATTTGTATAATATACAAACCACTTGGCAAACTGATTGGAAGAGATCTCTATTTGTCCCCATTCCAAAGAAGGGTGACCCAACTGAGTGCGGAAACTACAGAACAATATCTTTGATTTCACATGCAAACAAGATTTTACTGGAGATTATCCAAAAAAGACTGGAACAGTACACCAGCAGAGAACTGTCAGAAGTCCAGGCTGGGTTTAGAAGGGGTCGTGGTACTAGGGGATTGTAGCTGATGTTAGATGGATCTTAGCTGAAAGCAGGGAATACCAGAAGAAGGTCCACCTGTGTTTCATTGATTATGCAAAGGCGTTTGACTGTGTGGATCTTAACAAACTGTGGTTGACTCTGAGAAGAATGGGAATCCCAGAACATTTAATTGTGCTAATGCGAAACCTATACTTGGACCAAGAGGCAGTCATCAAAACAGAGCAGGGTAACACCGCATGGTTCAAAATTGGGAAGGGTGAACCTCAGGGATGTGTCATATCTCCAGACCTTTTCAACCTGTATGCAGAGCAGATTATCCGAGAGGCTGGCCTCTATGAGGAGAAGTATGGCATCAGAATTGGTGGAAGATCCATTAACAATCTGCGTTATGCAGATGACACAATCCTGCTTGCCAAAACTGAGGAGGACCTCATGCACTTGCTGCAGAGGGTCAAGCACTGCAGCCTTCAGTATGGATTGAGGCTCAATGTCAAGAAGACAAAGATTCTCACCACTGGACCAATCGGTAGCATCAGAATGGATGGCGAAGAGGTTGAGATTGTTCACAGCTTCAGTTTGCTTGGCTCCACGGTCAACACTCTTGGCATCAGCAGTCAGGAAATCACAAAACGTATTGTGATCGGAAAGTCTACTGTTAGCGACATCTCTAAAGTATTGAAGAGCAACGGTGTCTCTCTGGATACTAAGGTGCGCCTGATACAGGGCATGGTCTTTGCAATCATTTGTTATGCATCAGAGAGTTGGACAATGACTAGGGAGGACAGAAGGAGAATTGATGCCTTTGAGCTGTGGTGCTGGAGAAGAGTATTGAATGTACCATGGACTGCCAAGAAAACAAACAGATTCATCGTGAAGAGGGTTAAACCAGGCTACTCCTTGGAGGCGAGGATTCTGGGGCTTTGTCTGACATACTTTGGACATGATGTAAAGAGAGACAGGTCCTTGGAGAGGGACATCATGTTTGGTAGGTTGGAGGGACAGCACAGGAGGGGAAGATCCTCTATGAGGTGGATTGGTTCAGTTACTGGGGTAATCGGGATGTGTGTTTCAGAAGCATTGCGATTGGCACAGGATAGAGCAGGGTTTAGGGTTGTTGTCCGTAGGGTCGCTATGAGTTACAAACGACTAGACAGCACATTAACAACAACAACAATTTGTATAATCCACTTTAATCTTTGTCTCTATACAACTCTGGTAAAGTAGAAGATCCAAAATAAAATCAGCAAAAATAAGTAAAAGAAAAGGAGATGACAGCAGAATATAATGTTAGTTGATTATTCTTTCTTTTGTTCATTGAAAAAAGTATCATTAAAACAATTTTAGTTTTAACACTGAAAATGAAATTAAACATTTTATATTATACATAAACTATTTTCAGGGTATCTGTGGAAATTAGAATCCGTCATGCTTTCTTCTTGCTTCCCAATAATGAGATATAATATAGTTGCACTTCCTTTGAGTAAAATAACCCAGTTTTTTTTTTACCTTTATTTTAACTTCATCTTCATTTGTCTTCTTGGAAAGAAAAGTAATGAAATACGCACACATACACATAAAAAATCCCAATCAAATTTAGCAATTTTCTATATTCTTGATAAGAATACAAGAAGACAAGTATAAATTAATAAACTATCTTTTAGAATAATGTCTTTGGTGACCTAGTGTTTAAGAAGTTGTGTTGCCAACCCAATGTTGGTGGTTCAAATCCGTAAGTTGTTGTGCAGGAGAAATAGTATTAATCTCCTTCCTTAGATTTACAGCTTCTAAAACCCATTGGAGGGTCAGTTATGAGTTGTAACTAAAAAATACAAACTACTTCATGAAACCATATTTTAGATTATCTAAAATCATAACCATGAACTGCTAAGAAAACAAACAGGTTTGTCCTGGAGAGGAGGAATCCAGGTTGCTCCTTGGAGGCAAGGACTCTGAAGGTTCATCTGACATACTTTGGACATGTTGTAAGGAGGAACCAGCCCTTGGAGAGGGACATGATGCTTGGGAGGATGGAGGGACAGTGCAGGAGAGGAATATACTTGATGAGATGACTTGATTCAGTGACTGGGATAATGGGGGTAGGTGTCTTGGAGATAATGAGATTGGCATTGGATAGGGCAGAGTCTTGGACTGTTGTACATAGGGTCACTATGAGTTGCAGGCGACTCAACAGCACATAACAACAACAATAACAATATCAAAGAAATATTTATTTACTTATCCCAAGCCAAAAGTTGTGAAACTCTGGTGTATCCACTTGCTGTACAGAGGTAACTTGTGGTTGCTGTGAAGCTAAACACTGTGACACTGATGAATCAAATGCAATTATGGTTACCCATGGTGGACAGTGTTTAGTGATGCTCCCCAATTAAAACAAGCTTGGAATCAGGAGTGGCATATATTTCTAGAATAGCTTGCCTCTGGAAACCCTATTAACCTGGAGGAAAGATGAAAGTTATACAAGAGTTGTCCAGGACTTTCATTCACAGAGTCGCTATGAGTCACCTTTGACTCAAAGGCACTTAACAAACAATAAGGTTTTTGTGTTAAATTTTATAAACTTTCAAATCAGTTACTCACAATTAAATAATATTTAATATTTTCCCAAATTATTTTAAATAGAAGTTAAAAATAATTAGGAATTTGTTCTTTGTGTAATCATGATAATTATTACCCAGCTCAGAAGACTTTATATGGTTATAATATGGTTATATGGTTATATGGTTATAATGTAGAAACAACTATATAATGATTGAGCTATATAAAAGCAACTAAAAAATATTTAAATCTAAACTATGTTAATTTAGCTAAATACATTTCTCCAAATAGCTGTTATCAAAACATTTCTAAAAAAATATTTCTAAGTGTAATTTATTTAACTTGACATTTAAAAAGAAAAAAAATAAAGCTATGACAAAGATGTTAAACTCATTACCATGGATTTGGACCTGGCTCATACTTGAACCTTCATTGCATTTTCTTACATACTTTGGGCATGCTGTTAGGAGAGGCCTATACTTGGAGAAGGACATCATGTTCGGGAAGCTGGAAAGCTGGTGTAAGAGAGGAAGACTCATAAAAATATGTATTGGAGCAGTGTCTGTGGACACTCATTTGAATAAACTCACTCGTATCAAAGATGGTGAAGTTTGCACAAGAAAGCAACATTTAGATCCACACTTTATAAGGATGAGTCATTGTCAACTCAGTGCACATCAACAACAACAACAAACTACATGAGAAAACATGACTTACCTTTTTCCCAAAGAACCTTTGGTATATTTGAAACTCCAGAGAGGTGCTGTCTTTGGGTTAGCATCTTTAAACTGTAGACTAGAATACATAATCTATTACAGTACTGTTATAAACCACCAATTATTTTGGTAGTTCTCATGCACTCTAAACCAGATTATATCTGTTTTAGACATAAGTTATTAATATATTTACTATTCTTTAGACTTGAAAATTACCTATGACTAGATTACAGAAAAATTGATGTCTTTAAATTGTGGTGCTAGAGAAGAGCCTTGAACATACTATGAAATGCCAAAGAAACAAATAGTTTTTTTCTTGGAAAGGGTGAAGCCAAGTTTCTCCTTGAAGGCTACCATTTTGAAGCTCTTTCTCACATACTTTGGGCATGTGGCCAAGAGGGGCAGATCCTTGGAGAAGGACATCATGCTCAGAAGGATGGAGGGACAGCACAAGAAAGAAGACCCTGGGTAAGTGTGTCAAAGTCAGTGAGACTGGTTCAGGACACAGCAGGCATAAGAGCTGTTATACATAGAGTAGCTATGAATCAGAGGTGACTCAATAGCACCTGACAACACAACAATAGCATTATTAAAACAATAAATTTATAGAATTTGTCACAGATATAAACTCAGGTGATCTATACTTAGCCAATGAAAGTTTTTGAAAATTCCTTTCAAATGTTTAAAAATATCTTAAAGAATACATATTTAAAACATCTTCTGTTTGGCAATTTATCTGAGACAATCTATTTTTCATAGATTAATATATCGAGATCTAAAATTTTACTGTTTAAGAGCAAGTGGATTTATGAAAATACAGTTACAGCATAATGAAAAGTGCTCATTTGCTTTCCTTACTGGAAAGTTCAAAATTAATTAGTCTAACAGAGTACAAATGTTCAACCACAGTTGAATTTTATTAATTTTATCAAAGGAAATGAAAATGTTATAAAAACAAAAACAGACAGGAAATTAAGTAGCAAGGAAACTAAAAGCTTGGTATTGACCTTAATCTTTGCTCAGATTCTAAATTGATTTCCAGTTGGAAAATAAGCTCAATTACAAAATAATCCTGATTTATTCAGAAAACTGACTTTTAAAATTTTAGGTTAATTGAATATATATTAATAGTGTATTGGTTTGGGAACTGAACAAAAAAAAAAACTCCTCACATGGTGAAACAAAATAGGCTGCCACGTTTTAGGTAGATTATTCCAAAAACTCTAAAGTAATTTCTAAACAAAAACAAGCAAAAAAAAATGTATTGGTAATTAATATGCTTATTTTGTCCACTTTTAAAATGTAATATTTAAATTTGAATGTTGTTGTTAAGTGCTGTTGATTCAAGCATGACTCATAGCCATCCTATGAAGGAAATATCTGAATCCTATTCTATTCAAAGCCATCCTCATATTTCCTGACACACAAGAGACTCTTGTAGCAGTCACTGTATCAATCCACCTGGTTGAGGGTCTTCCTCTCCTTAATGACTTTTCACACTTCCAAGCATCATATCCTTCTCCAAGAAATAGCACCTCCTAGCAACATGTCCAAAGTATGTGAGGAGAAGCCTCATCATTCTTGCCTCCACAGAGCATACTAAAACATGTCTATTCATTTTCTTGGTCATGCATGGGATGTTCAGAGTTCCTCTCCAACACTATAGCGCAAAGGTTCATTTATTTTTCTGTCATTCATTGTCCAACTCTCAGATGCATAGCTAGTAATCAGAAAGATGATGGCCTGAATCAGACACATCTTTGTCTTCAAATTGACATCACTACTCCCTAATAATCTGGAAAGGGCCCTGCAGATTTTCCCAGTGCAATGTGTCTCCTTATTTCCTGACTTCTGGTATGAAGGGTGTTAATTGTGGATCTAAGCAAGATGAAGCTGTTGACAGTTTCAGTCTTCTCTCCATCCATTATGATACTGTCTATTGGTCCAGTGGTAAGAATTTTTGTTTTATTGACATTAAGATGCAATTCATTTTGTATTTTTTTAAATTTACTGGTTTATTTAACAATTTTGTACACATTATTTTTCACACTAGATCTTTCCCATTTTCTTCATTCCTCTTACTCCACCCATCAAATTGTGTGACCCTATGGTTAACACCCCTTCCACCACCTACCTATCAATCTTTCACGCTCACCCTATGCCACCTAAGGACCTCATACTCATTCAGCAATAGTGGTCTTATTCAGCTTTTGTCTTTATGGCACTGCGTTCATTATAATAATGCTCTCCTATCCCTCCCAAGAACAAAGTTCAAAACAACCAGAAATGCATAATCTGTTGTTGTTGTTATGTGCCGTCTAGTCGTCCAGTCGTTTGAGACTCATAGTGACCCTATGTAAAACAGCCCTAAACCCTATTCTATCCTGTGCCAGTCTCACTGCCTCTGACACACCCATCCCTATTACCCCAGTCACTGAATCTATCCATCTCAAAGAGGGTTTTCCCCTCTTGCACCGTCCTTCCACGCTCCCAAGCATGATGTCCTTCTCCAACGACCTGTCCCTTCTTACAACATGCCCAAAGTATGTCAGACAAAGCTCCAGAATCCTTGCCTCCAAGAAGTAGCCTGGTTTAACCCTCTCCAGGATGAATCTGTTTGTTTTCTTGGCAGTCCAGGGTACATTCAATACTCTTCTCCAGCACCACAGCTCAAAGGCATCAATTCTCCTTCTGTCCTCCCTAGTCATTGTCCAACTCTCTGATGCATAACAAGTGATTGCAAAGACCATGGCCTGTATCAGGTGCACCTTAGTCTCCAGAGAGACACCATTGCTCTTCAGTACTTTAGAGAGGTCCCTAACAGCAGACTTTCCCATCACAATACACTTTTTTAATTTCCTGGCTGCTGATGCCAAGAGTGTTGACCGTGGAGCCAAGCAAACTGAACCTGTGAACAATCTCAATCTCTTCACCATCCATCCTGATGCTACCAATTGGTCCAGTGGTGAGAATCTTTGTCTTCTTGACATTGAGCCTCAACCAGAAATGCATAATCTAGAGAGAAGAAAATGACTGGAACTTTCTGAAGGTTAAATCCCTGTGCACATAAAAAAAAAAAATCTAACAGATTTAAAAGAAAACCTATGGACTTGGAATAAACATTTGGCAAAACCATTTCAGGTAAGAGTCTAATATCAAAAGTTTACAGAGTCCTTCAGGATCTGAAGAAAAAGACTGATAACACAATTACAAAATTGTCAAAAGACGTGAGAAGAATTTTCACAGAGGAAGATATCCAAAAGGCCTACAGACACTTGAAAAAATGCTCCAAGTCACTGGCAATAAGAGAGATAGATATCAAAACCACAGTAAGATACCATCTGACCCCAGTAATAGTGGCAAAGTTTAACAGGGCAGCAGGTAATAAATGTTGAAAAGAATGTGGAGAATTAGGAACTCTTATACATTGTTGCTGAGATTATAAACCAGTACAACCACTCTGGATGGCAATATGGTATTTCTTCAGAAAGCTGGACATAGAAATTCTATATAACACAGCTATTCCACTGCTTGGAATACACACCAAGAGAATTAGAACTGAGGCACAAATGGAAATTGTACATAATGTTCATAAAAGCATTACTCACCATCACAAGAACATGGAAACAGCCCAAATATTCTAACAAAATTGAGTGGATTATACATTCACATGATAGAATACTATGCAACATGCAGGAGCAATGCTTTTGTAATTTGTATTTAAATTTAGCCATATATATATATATATATATGTGTGTGTGTATATATATATATATATATATATATATATATATACTGAATGTCATATAAAATTCTTTCTGTGAAATTATAATTTAGCAAGCCAATTGATTTGACTGATTTGAATTGGTTAGCAAAAAGTTGAATTTATATGTCTACATGGATTATCAGAATATAGAACACATTTTTAAATTCCGCATCTAGAGTTTTTTTACCAAGTCAGTCCTCTCAAAGGAAAAAAAAATTGTTACTTTCAGATTTGTTATAGAAAAAAAGTTTAATCCTTACAAAAAATAATTAACCTATTTCTCAGAATTTTTCTAGTGTATTATTTGTTTCTTCTTTGGCTGTGGCTTATTTGCATATATGATTGTATTCTCTCTTCATACTTATTTAATCTAGGTACTGAGGAAATTATTTGATAAACTGGATCTATAAAAAGGAATGTGGTATCAGGGTCAGAGAGAGATTCATCAATAACCTGCATTATGCAGATGACACAACCCTACTTGCTGAAAGTGAGGAGGGCTTGAGACACTTGTTGCAGAGGATTAAGAAATGCAGCCATCATTTTGGATTGCAACTCAATGTCAATAAGACAAAGATTCTTACCTTTGGACTACATGCATGTTGTAGTCTGGATCTGACCAATAACATACAACAACAACAACAACAACACATTATCTAGTGAACCTGAGTATTTCTTCTTGTTTATTGGTCATCTCAATGTCTTCTTTGGTGAAAGGCCTTTTTATGCCCTCTGACTTCTTGAGTTATTTGTCTTGTTGCTGTTTCTGCCTGGCTTCTAATTATCTACTTTTTTTTTATTTTACTGAATTTTTCTAGAATTGGTGTCTGTTCCTCCTCACCTTGGTCTTGTAAATAGTTTCCTTGATCTCTTCAAATATCCTCTATGTGCCTGTATAAAATTTCTGTCAGGTAGTCATAACAGTTCTAAAGATTTCATGATTCATTATTTTGGCCACTTACTTGCATTTTCTTGCCTTATTTATTTTTTGGTTTGACAGTGTTGTCACATAGACATGTTAGGTCTTGTGTCTCCATATGTGTTGGTTATTTTACCTTGTATTTGTTTTACATTGTCTTGTAATGTCTGAATGAGCAGGCTGGTTGTCTTCTTAAATGGTTGCTTTGACTATACTGGAATGTTCACCTTCTATTTCCTAGTAGCTGGATTAGCTGCTGCTAGTTTTGTCATTGTTGTTGTTGACATTATATATCATCAAGTAGAAACTGACCCATATTGCCCATTTTTCTCCCATGGATCATCTAGTAGATTTGAACAGCATACCTTTGAGTTAATAACACACCTCTTTACTACTAGGCCACCTGAGAGCCTTGGTATGAGATTTCTATTTTTCTAATCCTGGAGATTAGCTGAAGTTGAAAAGTTATTTGCCTTCTGTCATTGATGCATTGATGCAAAGGTGAATGGTTGGTCCATTGGATTGAGCACTATGTAGGAGATACAGGAGATATGGGTATTTAATAGGAAAGTACTGCCTCCTGTAGAATGGATCAGGAGCCAAAGGAGGAAAAAAATAAAGGTAAAGAAGAAAGTGTATTAAAAATAAAGGGCAAAGAGGAATAAAGAGAGGGAGAAAATAAATAAATATAAAGGATAAACAAATGGAAGAAATAAAAGACAGAGCGGATCCTGGTATGAAGTTCAAGTGAGTGTGTCTCTGACAGCGGAAGAAAATATGTGAGGCCTTTTGGTCTCCTGCTCACATTGTCATGCCACTGCTTTTCCGTCATGTTCGTTAGAGCTGCAGGTGGCCATGCTCGAGGTACCAGTGAACCCAAGAAAACTGAATGAGTGCAGTGTGACAAGGGGGCTGTGCTAATTACTGAGTTGAGTCAGACTATGAGAGGATGGACCCACCTCCAGTCACCGCAGAGTCAGGGTGGGGAAGTATAAGGGAGTAAAAATGTTCTCTGACCAGAGATTATTACTGTGAACCCGTGGCACAGTAACACAACCCTTTTTTCACTTCCTAATCAGATTCCATCAAAGTAGGGGGCATCCTAGAGTTTAGTGACACCAACCTACCACTCACAATCTCTACCTTCACAACAAGGACTTTCACCGAAAATGGTTACATTTTAGATTTTTGAAAAGTGTATATCATATCACGAATGGTGAGTATTCAATAATAATTACTCATTTCTCTTCCTCTACACATGATCCAAGTTACTATATTTCTTCCCCTATTTTTCTTATATGGGACTCATCTAGTTTAAGTCTGAATCTATCTGTCTCCACTGTGTCACAACCTCAATGTGTATTCACTCTGCTTGGCTTATCCTTGTCTGTGTGTACTTTGTTAAAATGACTAGGTGCCACTTGAGACTCTTTTTCCAGTAAGTGTTCATTCTGCATCCTTTTCTGCTCAGTGTTTGTTCTAATTCTGTGCCTTCTGCTTTGGTGGTTGGAGTTCTATGATAGCCATCTGTACGTTTAACTTGTGTGGGTTTTTGGTTGTTAGGTGTTTTTTTTTTTTTTAGTCTGTGCTTTAGAGGGCTTATTTAAAGATCACTTTGTCTATCCTGCACCCAATTTGGAGGTGGGTTTTTTTTTAGTTTTTATTCATCATATTTTTTACTATAAATATTCATAATTATCATAGATATGTGCTTAACACTAAAGATCCCTGATAGAATAATAAAGCTGCCCTGGTAGCACAATACATATTATATCACTAAGAATTTGAATAGCCTTTATTGTCAGTATTTCAGTGACAAATAACTTAAATATTGGACTGCTAATATAAGAGTTGTTGCTTTGAACTCACTCTTCTTAGGGAGGAAGATGATGCAGTTATCTTTCTTTATGATTTTTAGCTTCAGAAACTGAATGAGGTAATTCTGTTCTATCGTATAAGGTCACTATAAGTTGAAATTAACTTAATGATGGAGAACTTTGAGTTTATGCTTGAAGTTAAATAGAATTTACTTTTACTTATGCTCATTCTCTGGTGGCCTAGTGACAAGAGACTCCTCTGCAATCCCAAAGGCATGCAGTTTGAGGCCACCAGCTTCTCCATGGGAGAAGGATGCCTCTGAAAAGCCACCAGAGGGTCACCTACAGGTTGGTTCTGACTCTATGGAACACAGCAACAAAAACATGCTTGGACATTTAATAATTACCTATGTAGTCAAAGAACCATGTGAATAATAAATATAAAGGGGCACAGAACTTTTATCCATTAAGAAGTCTAGTTGGGAAAAAAATGTTCATCTTAGTCTATTTGCTGTGCTAATGTACAGTAGTAGAGCACACGTAGAGTAGACTAACAAATATGGCAACTAGGGCTGAGTCGTCAAATTTGGAAACACAAAGGAAGAGGAACAATTGTCAGCAGAAACTAATGACTGGAACATGGAAAGTCAGAAGCATGAATAGAGGAAAACCGGCCATTGTTAAGAAAGAAATGAAATACATAAATAATGACATATTAGGTATTAGCAAAATGAAATGAACTGGCATAGGATATTTTGAATCAGAAGATTATATGATCTACTACACTGGAGATAAAAAAATGAGAAAAAAAAGGTATTGCTTTCATAGATAAAAAGTCCTTTTCTAGACACATCTTGAAATACAAGATTTTGAGTGACAAGATAATATCCATATGCATACAAGGAAAACATGTTAATACCACTTCATTTACATTTTTACACCATCAACCAGAGCCAAAAAGGAGGAAATAGTTGATTTCTACCAACTATTGCACTCAGAAATCGATTGGACATGTAATCAAGATGAATTAATAGTAATGGGTTGCTGGAATGAAAAAGTTGGGAACCAACAAGGAGGATCAGTAGATGGGAAATATGGCTTTGGTGACAAAGATGAAGCTGGCACTATAATGATGGATTTCTGCACAACGATGTATTTATTGCAAATACTTTTCAAAAGCTACAAAAGTGCAAGCTATATACATGGGTTTCATCTGATGGTATGCATAAGAATCTGATAGATTATATATTTAGAAGGAATTACTGGAGAAATTTAATATCAGCAGTGAAAATGAGGGCAAGTGCTGATTGTGGAATGAAGCATCAACTACACAAATGAAAGGTCACATTAAAATTATAGAATGTTAAACCATATCCACGGGAATAAAAATTTGATCTTGAGTTTCTCCCCCCTAAATTTAAAAACAAACTCTGGAACAGGTTTGAGATCTTGAACATTAATGAACGAAAACCAGATGAACTGTGGGAAGATTCATAAAATATTGCTCATGAAGAATAGAAAAAAGTAATTAAAAAGAAGGAAGAAGAAGAAAAGACCAAAATAGATGTCAGAAGATAAAGCAAAGAGACAAAACCAAGAAGTTAAGGAGCTGAATGGAAGATTTCAAAGCTTAGCTGTGAAGAAAAGGCAAAGTTTTATAATGAAATGTGCAAGAAGCTGGAGTCAGAAAATATCACTAAGCATTTCTTAAACTGAAGGAACTTTTAAGAACAAATCCAAGCCTCGAACTGGAATGCTTAAGCATGCTATGGGCAGAATACTGAATGATTCAGGAAGTATTAAAAGAAGATGGAAGGAGTATACAGAGTCAGTACCAAAAGGAATTGTCTGACACTGAAAGTTTTTAAGAAATAACGTATGATCAAGAGGCAATGGTGATGAAAGAAGGAGTTCAGGCTTATCTGAAGGATTTGGCAAAGAATAAAGTCCCAGGAATTGATTAAATACCAATTGACATATTTCAACAAACAGATGCTGCCTTGGACATGCTCACCAGGTTTTGCCAAGAAATCTGGAGGCCAAGTACCTGGCCAACATACTGGAAAATATGCATGTTTATTCTCATTAAAAAAAAAAAAAGAAAAGAAAAAAGGTTACCCAACAGATTGTGGAAATTATCAGACAATATCACTAATATAATATGCTAGCAAAACGTACTGAAGATCATCCAGAAATGACTGGAACAGTATATTGGCAAAGAAATACCAGAAATAAAAGCTGGATTTAGAAGAACTCATGGCCCTAGAGACATTTTCACCAGTGTCAGATGGTTATTGGAAGAAAGCAAAAAGTACCAGAGGAATGTTTGTCTGTGCTTCATTTACTATCTAAAAGTATTTGAGTGTGTGTATCACAACAAATTTTGTCTTACATTGAGGAAAATGGGAACTCCAGAACACTTATTTGTGCTTATGCAAAACCAAGCAGCACTCTTCAGAACAGAGCGAGGAAACACTACAAGGTTCAATATCAGGAAAGAAATATGTCAGGAATGCATTCTGTCTCCATACCCTTTTAAAATATATGAAAAACAAATCATTCAGGAAGCTGTGCTTTTTGAGGATGAATGTAGTATCAGGATTGGAGGAAAACTTAACAACAACCTAGGTTACGCAGATGACACAACCTTGCTTGCTGAAACTGAAGCGGAACTGAAATGCTTGCTGCAGAAGGTCAAAGACTGTAGTCTTTTATATGGATTGAAGCTCAACATCAAGAAGACAAAGAACTCACCACAGGGCCAATTGACAACACCAGGATAAATGGAGAAGATTGAGGTTGTTAACAGTTACAGCTTGCTCGGCTTCATAATGAACAGTCTTGGCACTAACAGAAAATCAAAAGAAGAATTGCATTGGAAAAATCTGCTGTCAAGGACTTCTTCAGAGTACTGAAATGCAGCAATGTTTAGAGACTAAGGTGCATCTGATCCAGGCCATGGTCTTCGCAATTACTTGCTATGCACCAGAGAGCTGGACAATTACTAAGGATGACAGAACAAGAATCGGTGCTCAACAAGGATGGCAAACAGACACATAAAGAAATGCTCCAAATCATTGGCAATAAGTGAGATGCAAAAAAAAGACCACAATAAGGTACCATCTCACTCCAGTAACAATGGCAAAATTTAACAGGGCAGCAAGTAATAAATGTTGGAGAAGATGTGGAGAATTAGGAACTTTTACACATTTTTTGGTGGTATTGTAAAATGTTTCAACCATTCTGGAAAGCAGTTTGGTGCTTCCTCAAAAAAACTCAACATAGAAATTTCATATGAACCAGATATTGCTTGGAATATACCCTGAGACAATGAGAACTGAGGCACAAACTAAGATGTGTATACCAAGTTCATAGTAGCATTATTCACCATCGCAAGAACATGGAAACAGCCCAAATGTCCAGCAACAAACAAATGGATTGAGAAATTATGGTACATTCACACAATGGAATACTATGGAGCGAGCACGCAGGAGCAATGATTTTGTAAAATATTACCTAACTTGGGAGATACTGAAGAATATTATGCTGAGTGAACTAACTCAGCCCCACATGGATAAATATTATATAAAACCATTGTTGTAGAAAGACTATAAGGATCAAAGAGGTATAGGAAAGGATGGAAGCAGAGGCATAAGGATGTGCAAGGGGAGGGGGCATACATACTCTTTAGATTGTACAATGTGATGGGACAGGGTGAGGGAAATTGAAATAATTTGTTCTTAAAAACAATGTATTCAAATTTTGCTGAAGAAGAGATTTGAATGCACCATGGACCACTAAGAAAGCAAATAGGTCTGTCTTGGAGATAGTGAAACCAAGTTTCTCCATGGAGGCAAGAATTTTGAAACTCCATGTCAAATACTTTGGCATATGGCAAGGAGGGACTATTCCTTGGAACCATGTTTAGAAGGGTAGAGGGATGTCGCATGAGAGGAAGACCCCAATTGAGATGGATTGATACAGTAACTGGGGCTATAGGGATTGATGTGTCCACAAAATCAGTGAGACTGGCTTAGAACAGAGCAGACTTTAGAGCTGTTGTACACAAGGCTGTTATTGGCCACAGGCAATTTGACGGCACATATGTACATAAACATTCTTCTACAGTCTTTTCATCATTAATACCTATGTTTCCAAAATACATAGTATATAAATTATTCTATAAGAATCATTACAAAGGCTGAAGAAGAAGAAAAGACCAAGATGGATGTCAGATGTGACTCTGAGTATTGCTTTAGAGCACCGAGAAGCCAAAGCTAAAGGAAGAAACCAAGAAATCACAGAGCTAAAAAGAACATTTCAAAAGGCAGCTCAGGATGACAATGCAAGATACTATAATGAAATGTACAGAGAGCTGGAGTCAGAAAATCAAAAGGGCCGGACTCACTCAGCATTTCTTAAGCCGAAGGAGTTGAAAAACAAATTAAGCCATGGGTGGCAATACTTAAGGATAATTTGGGTAGAATGTTGAATGATCCAGGAATTATCAAAAGAAGATGGAAGGAGTACACAGAGTCACTGTATCAGAAGGAATTGGCTGACACAGAAGAATTTCATGAAATAACATATGAACAAGAGCCTATGGTGATGAAGGAAGAAGTTCAAGTTCTTCTGAAGGAATTGGCACAAAACAAGGCTCCAGGAGTTGACAGCATACCAATTGATTTATTTCAACAAAAAGACACTACCCTGGATGTGATTACTAAGTTTTGCCAGGAAATCTGGAGGAAAGCGAGCTGGCCAACTGACTGGAAGAGATCGATATTTGTTCCCATCCTAAAGAAAGGTAACCCAGCAGAGTGTGGAAATTATTGAACAATATCATTGATATCACATGTAAGCAAGATTCTTCTGAAAATTATCCAAAAAAGTGTGGAACAGTATGTCAATAGAGAACTACCAGATGTGCAAGCTGGATTTAGAAGAGGTCATAGTACTAGGGATATTATAGATAATGTTAGATGGATCTTGGCAGAAAGCAGAGAAAACCAGAAAAATTTCTATCTGTGCTTCACTGACTGTGCAAAGGCTTTTAACTGTGTGGATCACAACAAGCTATGGCTGACTCTGAGAAGAATGGGAATCCCAGAACATTTGATTGTGCTAATGTGAAACCTATACTTGGACCAAGAGGCAGTCATCAGAACAGAGCAGGGAGACACTACATGGTCCAAAATCAAGAAAGGGGTCCGTCAGGGATGTATTTTGTCTCCATACCTTTTCAATTTGTATCCAGAACAGATGTAGCATCAGGATTGGTGGAAGAATCATCAACAACCTACATTATGCCGATGACACAAACCTGTTTGCTGAAACTGAGGAGGACCTGAAGCACTTGCTGCAGAAGGTCAAGGACTGCAGTCTTCAATATGGATTGAAGCTCAACATCAGGAAAACAAAATTTCTCACCACTGGGCCGGCCACTTGTCAACATCAGCATGGATGGTGAAGAGGTTGAGATAGTTAACAGTTTTACTTTGCTTGGTTCCACAGTCAACGCTCTTGGTAACAGCAGCCAGGAAACCAGGAGACATATTGCATTGGGAAAGTCAGCTGTGCGGGACCGCTCAAGAGTACATCAGGCTGGAGACTAAGGTGCCCCTGATCCAGGCTATAGTCTTTGCAATTACGTGCTATGCATTGGAGAGTTAGACAGTGAATAGGGATGATAGAGAATTGATGCCTTTGAGTTGTGGTGCTGGAGAAGAGTGTTGAATATTCCATGGACTGCTAGAACAAACAGGTTTGTCCTGGAGAGGGTAAAGCCGAATGCTCCTTGGAGTCAAGGATTCTGAAGCTTTATTTGACATACTTTGGGCTTGTTGCAAGGAGGGTCTGGTCCTTAGAGAGGGACATCATGTTTGGGAGACTGGAGGGACGGCACAGGAGAGGAAGACCCTCGATGAGATGGATCGATTCTGTGAGTGGAGTGGTGGGAATGAGTGTTTCTGAGATGGCGAGGTTGGCACAGGATAGAATGGCTCTTGTACATAGGGTCACTATGAGTCATAAGCGCCTCGATGGCATATAACAACAAACAACAACATAAGAATCATTTAAACTCTCTGATCTTTTAATTCTGTTATAAATTTATTCTACATACAAAAGCCTAATGAAAACATGATGGAAGTTTTTGATTTTAATTCATAGATTCATGTGGTTTCCTTCTGCTGGAAAATTTAGAAGACCTGGAAAACTGCCTGGAAGATTATATATATTCCTATTTGTACGAAAGATGATTCAACAGAAAATAGAAATTATAAAGTAATATAATTAACATCACAATGTAACAAAATACTGCTGGAGATATCCAAAACCGACTAGAACAGAGAACTGTCAGAAGTTTAAATTGGATTTTAAAACATCTGTGGCACAAACTAATAATTGCTGATGTCAGATAAATCCTGGCTAAAATGAGAAAATACCTGAAGGACATCTGTTTGTACTTTATTGACTATAGAAAGTTATTTTCCTGTATGGATCATAAGAAATTATGGCTGCTATTGAGAAGAATGGGAAACCTAGAATATTTCATTGTGGTCAGGTGAAGCCTGACAAAGGGATGGTTGGCTGAACAAAGCTAGGAAAATATTGTATGGTTTAAAGTCAAGAAAAGTGTGTGTCAGGGTTGTATTCTTTTTTCGTATTTTTTTCCAATCTGTATGCTGAGGGAAAAAATGAATAAACTGTACTTTATTAAAAGTAACATGTCACCAGAATTAGAAAAAAATTTTACCAGCCTGTGTTTCACAGATGACACAACCTTTCTAGCTGAATGCAAAGAGGACTTGAAACACTTGCTGCTGAAGACCAAGAACTATAGCCTTAAATATGGATTACACTTCAATGTCAAGAAAACAGAAATCCTTACTGAACCAATAGATAGAATTATGGAAGATGAATAAAAGAGTTAACTTGTCAATGATGTAATCTTGCTTGGATCCACAATAACACACTTGGTATCAGCAATCAAGAGATCAGAAGGTATATTGCATTGGGTAAAAATGCTGTAAAAGATCTCCGCAAAGTTCTAAGGAGCAATGATAATAGTTTTAAGACTAGGTTGCACCTGATTCAGGCTTTTCAATTACTTGCTTTGGGTTTGAATGTTGGGCGATAATTAAGGATGACAGAAGAAGATTCAATGTCTTGCGTGCTAGAGAAGAGCACTGAATAGATCATGGACTACAAAAGGTTAAAAAAGTATATTTGGAGATAATATAACCAGATTGCTCCTTGGATGAGAGGATAATGAAGCTTCCTTTCCTATATTTGGACATGTTATTGGGAGGAGCATATCCTTGGAAAAGGACATCAGGCTTGGAAATGTAGAGAAGGTCAGCAAAAGAAGGGAAGATCCTCAACTACATGGGTGACACAGTGTAACAATGGGTTCAGTCTTTCATAATAATATCATTGGGAAAAGGCATTTTGTCAAATAACAAAAGATGACAGTGTAAATTACATGAGAAGAAAAAGTGGGCCCTAAGTATTTGAACCCATTTTGCCATCAGGATTTGGAAATACATATTCAGTGAACTAATGAGTTTTGAGAAATGAGCTACTTTTTAAGCAAGTTTCTTAGTGTAGAAAGTGTTTTTCTTTTTTTTTGTGTGTGTGTGTAGAAAGTGTTTTACTATACTCTGTTTCATTATGAGAGGCATAGTCTCTTACAAGATGCTAGGCAATTCAAAGAATGTTTAATTAAGATTGTTTTGTGCTGTCGAGTTACCATTGACTCGTACTGATGCTATGTACAACAGCTCTGAGGTCTCCCCAGTTCTGAGTCAATCTGTCTGCCTTGACAAAGCTACTCCCATTGTTTCCCCCTCTCCCAGACAGACGGTGGTCCATTATATGTTCAGGACTCTTCTCCAGCACCACAACTCCAAGGCATCAATCAGTTCTTCTTCCGACTTTAGTCATTGTCCAGTTCGCTGATGCAAGTAACTGCAAAGACCATGTTCTGGATAAGGTACACCTTAGCCTCTACACTGACATCATTGCTTCTCAGTACTCTGGAGAGATTAACAATGTATTTAATAAATGTGAGAACGATAAAAATGACATTTTTTTCTCTGTGTCTTCCTCTGCTTCTCTCTTTCTTTGAATAATATAATGTGCTTAGCACATATTTTAATGACTCAGAATGTTTTGATTCAGATTTGTTATTTATTTTTACACGTACTGCTTTCTTCGCATTACCATGACTTACTCTGGTTGACAGACTTCATAAGCAGAGCCTTCATGATAACCAGAACAGTAAAATACCTGCTGAATACACTGCTGTCAAATCAATTCTGAATCATAGTGACCCTGGACAACTTATACTTCATATAGAGTTTTTAGGCAGCTCTGGTGCCCTAGTGGCAGGAGGCTGTACTGAAATTCTGAAGGCACATAGTTCAAATCCACCAGCCACTCTGAAGAAGAAGGATGGGAAATCTCCCCCCATGTGATTCTGCTAAAGAGTCAGCTATGGGTGGGTTCTGACTCCATGGTTCACAACAAAACCAATAGGATTCCTAGGCTATAAATCTATAAAGCAACATACTTCCTCTTCTCTCTCCCATCGAGAGATTATTGGGTTCAAACTGCCACCTTTTGTATAGCAGCCAAATTCATTGACCACAAGGTTTGCAGACATCTTTGGCAAAATTTTTGTTACCTACGTTCAAGTCAGAACCTATCCATAGGTGACCCACCAGTGAGTTTTCAGGGCAGGTAAATTGCACAGGAGGAAATTGCTCATCTTTCTCCTGCAAAACTACTGGTGAACTAAACACATGCTTTTATGTTAGCAGCAAAGCTTCCCCACTGTTGTTAGTGTATCCCTATAAACAATAGATCTGAATTATATTCTATCCTGGGTCATCTTCATCTCTTATACCCCTGAGCCTATTGCTGTAGTTACCCTGTCAATCAGTCTTGTGGAAGATCTCTTTCTCTGACCTTCCACCAATCCAAGCATACTATCACTTGCCAAGGAAGAACTGTCCTAGCAACATGCCCTAAGGAGAGATGAAGCTTTGCCGTCCTAGCCTCCAAGGAGTATATCAGAAGAACCTTTTCCAAGACATATCTGTTCATTCTTTGACAGTCTATGGATATTCAGGACTACTCATCTCAAGCACCATAATTCAAAGCATCAGTTCTTCTCATGTCCTTATTCACTGCCCAACTCTCAGAAGAATAGAAAGTGATTGAACAGTCCAGCCTGAAGCAGGGGCACCTTAGTCTTCTAACTTCAGTATTTTTGAGAGTTTCACGACCAAGCCTTTATTCAAAGCAATATGTCTCCTTAACTGCTGGTACCAAGAGTACTGATTGTGGATCTAAGTAAAATGAAGCAACTAGTAGTTTAAAACTTTCTCCATCTATCATAATGCTATTAGCCCCATGGTTAGGGCTTTTGTTTACTTGATGTTGAGATGTAATCCATATTGAAGGCTATAGTATTTGGTCTTCAGGAGAAAGCATGTCGTGTCATCCTCACTTTCAACAAGCAGAGTTGTATTACCTGAATAGCATATTTGTTGCTAAGTCTTCCTGCAATCGTGATGTTACATTCCTCTTCATAGAGTTCAGCTTCACAGAGTATTAACTCAACATAGATTGAATAGTTATGGAGAAAGGATATCACCCTGATACACACCCTTCCTGATTTTAAACCATACAGTACTCCTTTGCTCTCTTCATAAAACAAGTTCTGATATGGAGGTATAAGATTATCATTTAATATTGAAGGTGAGCATGAAGGTCAGCACAAGGACAAGATAGAGGCTAATTACGTGCTGGTAACACAATTTAATAAAAACATAAAAGCAGAGAAATAGAGATTGAAAATCTTTATTAATAGGCTTATTCATTCTAAGAAAGACATGTTTAAGTATTTAAAACATCATTTTACAAAAACATAGTGAAACAGCTCTTTCATATTTCATCAAGGTCTAAAAGACAGAAACCACCCTCCATTGACAGCACAGATTTTTTAAATGCAATTGAAATTTTATTTGTTTTAATGGTGGCATGGCATTACTCCATTATTGCTGAATTCCTAGGACCATACTATTCATTTACAATACATAGCTAAGAGAAGTTATAAATACTAAAAATCACATTAATGTATTTCTAATTTTATTCCAAAAATTATTGAAAAATATGAGGTATTAACAACTTTTACTTATTTATAAATGGTTATAGAAATTATCAATGAATGCAACGAAAGTATGTCTTGGTTTTATCATTAAGCAATGGAAAATAAGATAAAATTATAGTTGTGTCTTTATTAAATTACAGTTGTAAAAATAAATTATTTGTATACACACATGCACACACACACACTCTAATCCTGTGTCATTTACAGTATCAGACTTGATGGCACATGACAATAATGCTTCATCTCATTATCTTGCTGTCATTCAAATAGAACCAACTTATAGTGGAGTTTAAGAGACCAAAAATCATACAGAAGAATATTGCCCATCTCCATCCATGGAACTACTCATAGATTATAAGAACCTTCTCTTG
>NW_006400003.1:4025763-4027288 GCF_000299155.1 Elephantulus edwardii
TTAACAACAACCACAATGACATGTGCATGTGTTGGTCTTAGAGATGGTATAGAAAATAATGAAGGAAGTTGAAAATGGAAGTATCTTAGATTTTTAATTAGCTATAGCAGCTTAGTATTTGGGAGTCACACTGGTTACCCCAAAGTGTCACTCTGGCAGTTCAAATACACCATGGCTCCACTGGGGGGTGGGGAAATGGACAATTTCTTTCTGTGATATTTATGGCTTTCTGACAATACAAAGGCAAGAAGTTTGAATTCAATAGTTACTACATGGGGGAAAAAATGAGCAATTGCCTATGTAATTTACGGCCTCTGAAAATTCACTGAAGGGAACACAATGAGATTTGTTGAGTTAGATTTGTTGAAATATGGTAACTGTTTCTGTAGTGATTTAAAGCGAAGCAAGCTGGTTCCAGTCATGTTTGCAAATAAAACAATTTTAACACAATTAAGAAAACAATTGGCATATAGGAAATATAGTCTTTTGTGTTTATAAAATGGTTTATTTTATAGTTGTTATCATCACTCTCTGGATAACTAAAGTATTCTTCATGTGGTAATGAATTACTCTTTTGAAACACAAATAGGCTTAGGATGAAAGGTAGTTTCTTATTTTTAATATTTACAATGTTTATTGTATGTTGATTTTCCCTTTGCCAAATTACTGCCTTCACTTAACTATTTTTGGTGTGTTTTTTTTTTATTTTTTATTTTATATTGGCTTGCTCACAAAGTTCATATACATTCTGTTTAACACTATTCTTCAATCATATTGTGTTTAATACAATCTTTCCCATGCATTGATTTTGTTATTAGGTTCTGGTAAGTTGTACACATCTCATAAAAACCCTATGAACAGAAGATCTGAACCCTGTTCTGTTCTGCACCATCCTCACACTTCCTGACACACAGAGCCCATTGCTACAGTCACCGAGGCAATCCAATTCGTTGAGGGTCTTCCTCTCTTTCACCGACCCTCCACTCTTCCCAACATCTTTTACCTCTCCAAGGAACAGCACCTGCTAGCAAAATGTCCAAAGTATGTGAGGTGGAGCCTCAACATTCTTGCTTTCAAAGAGCACTCCTGCTGCACCCTCTCCAAGATTTTTCTGTTCATTCTCTTGGCCATCCATGGGATGTTCAGTGCTCTTCTCCAACACTATAGCTCAATTCTTTCCTGTCATCTGTATTCATTATATGGGTCTTGGATGCACAGCTAATAATCAGAAAAACCATGACCTGAATTAGATGCACTTTAGTACTCAACCTGGCAACACTACTCCTCAAAATAATTTGGAAAGTTACCTAACTGCAGATTTTCCCAGTATAAGGTGAAGACAAAGATTCTCACCACTGGACCAAACGGCAGCATCAGGAAAGATGGTGAAGAGATTGAGATTGTACACAGCTTTAGTTTGCTTGGCTTCACAGTCAACAATCTTGGCACAGTATCCAGGAAATTAAAAGGTGCATTGCCGTGGGAAAGTCTGCTGTTAGGGACCTCTCCAAAGTACTGAAGAGCA
>NW_006400003.1:4029802-4031904 GCF_000299155.1 Elephantulus edwardii
CAATCCATTCATCAATTCTATCCTCTCCAGATTCTGCATTTCTGGCTGTATTTGTCAGTCTCTTTATACTATAAACTGGGCCTTGTATGATTGATCTCAGTTTATGCCTTATGAATTTTATAGCCTGGGCTTTTCTTCTATGTCTCTGATCCAGCTTGAGTTGTTTTTTGTGTATGGTGTGAGATGTGGATCCTGTTTCAGCTTTTCTGTAGGTAGCAGTCCAGTTTTTCCAGTACTATTTGTTGAAAAGGTTGCCATTTCCCCTTTATATGTTTTATTTCCTTGTCACATATTAGCTGATCATAGACATAGAAGTCCATTTCTGACTTCTCAGTTCCATTCTATTTGTCTATGTGTCTGTCATTGTGCCAGTACCATGATGTTTTGGTTATTACTGCTATGTAGTAAATTTTGAGATCAGGGAGTACTATGTTTCCTACTTCATTTTTGCTTTTCAGAAGTGTTTTGTTTCTCCAAGGTCTCATTCCTCTTCAGATAAGCTTCACAAGTTCCCTTTGTATCTCTTTGAAAAACTAATTTGGAAAAAAAAATTAAAAAAAAGAAGAATGAATTTGAGATTACATTGACCATGTAGATTGTTATTGGTAGGATTAATATTTTCACAATATTGAGAGTCTTCATACCCATGAACAGGGAACATTTTTCCATTTCTTTAATTCTTCTATTGTGTTTCTCTAAGAAATATTCTGTAGGGTTTTTTTGTACAGGTCTTTTGTGTCTCTAATTAGGTTCACACCCAAGTGTCTCAACTTATGGTTGTCTACTATAAATAGCTTACTTGAGTTCCTTCTCTGAGTTCTCTTTGTGACTGTAGAGGTATCCCACTGAGATAGACTCAGGGTCAAATTTTAGCTTTTATGCGTTTGTTTGGTTTTCTTTAGCATCAATTTGAACATGTATATGAGTAGTTGATCTGATGCACAGTCAGCACCTGACCTAGTTGGCCTAGTTTTCACAGCTGATACTGAGTTCCTGTAGTAATTATTTTTCACATATGTAATCAACTGATTCCAGACTACTGTTAGATTAAATAGGAGCCATTTGTACTCTACTCTGTAGAGGGAAATGTGAGACCAAGGGAAAATATAAAATGAGAAAGATATAGTTATACAGAATCCAAATATTGTGACTGATTAGAATCAGGTTGAAAAACATTGTTGTTAACTGCAGTCAAGTCAATTATCTCTCATAGCCATCATAAATACAAAAGAACAACATGATATCTTGTCTTGTTCCTTCCTTGTTGTTGTTGTTGTTGTTGTTGTTTAATGCCGTTGAGTCGTAGACGACTCATAGCGACCCTATGAACGAACAGCCTGAGCACTGTTCATACATAGAGTTTCCAGAGGCAAGCCATTTTGGAAGTGGATGCCGCTCCTGCTTCCAGTGTTCCTTCCTTATAATCTTTATTATTTTTGAGCCCATAATTTCAGCCACTACGTCCAATCCATCTTGTTGAATGTCACTGAACAGTCACTTTACCAAGTGTGATGTTATGTCTAGAAACAGAGTTGAAAATAAAGTGTTAAAAATGTTAAATTACCTAAGATGAAGTTGAACATGCCTTCTCTATGATATGATTCCAATGAAAAGTTACTTTAATATTCGTGTATGAGGACTTGAAGTTTGAATTTGGACAGTAAACTCAGTGTCAGTTAAAGAACAGGCTGGGCATATACAATAAGAGGAAGAAAGATCTATTTTAGTTTTATAAATGATGACAAATATTTTAATGAAATGCCATGAATAAGCTATACTTGTTGTTATGTGTTATAGAATTGCTTTTGACTCATAGTAACCCTATGCATGACAGTTCTGAATCCTGCCCTATTCTGAGCCAATCTTACAGTCTCTGACACTTTTACCCCCACTACTCCAGTTACTGTATCAATCCATCTCATCTGGGGTCTTCTTCTTCTGTGCTGTTTCTCCTCCCTTCCAAGCATGATGTCCTTTTTCAAGTACTGGTCTCTCCTGTCAACATGCCTAAAGCTTCAAGACTCTTGCCTCTGGCTAGGAATTTGGTTACACTCTCTCCAGGACAGAGTTATTTGTTCTCTTGACAGTCCATGATATGTTAA
>NW_006400003.1:4032330-4040901 GCF_000299155.1 Elephantulus edwardii
ATAAAAGAAAAATAATTATTCAAATATCATAGAAGTTTTGGAAGGTAAAGAATTTAAGTTATTGGAAGGAAAATAATCTGAACAGAAGTAAGTAAATTTGACCAATAGAACCACCATCATTGTGTCATGAAATTGGGTATTCCTCTGCATCATTCATTAAAAATACAACATTAGCAAAAAACCTTTTTTTTTTAAAAAAAAGGCACTCATACTTTGGTAGAATATCGTTACAGATTCAGATATAATTTTACTTTCACATGTGTGTGTGTGTTGGGAGTGGGTCATAATTGTCCACAGTATATTCCAATCAATATAGTGTAATGAGATAGAATTACAAATTGAAGTGTCGGCATAGCATCTATAATAAAATAAGAGTGGTCTGAAATGGATAAATAGATCTACAAAGATATTTTTGAAAGTTTGTCAGTAAGGAGTTCAACAAAGGAATGGTGCTGAAGGAGAAGAATAAATCCATTTAGAAACAAGTACCTTTAAAGGAAAAGTGAATAATGAAGAGTCACTAAACAATAAAATAAATAATGTCAATGGCAACAGAGAAGTTAATATGATATAAAAAAGATATTTCCAAGAATAAAATCAGCAATATTGTTAATTCATGAATAAAATAAATAGGGAACATAGTACAAATTATGTTTATAATATCATCCTTGAGTCATTTAGAAAATAAAACTAAAAATCTCATGCTATTGAGCAGGAGTCAAAACATAGTTGAAACTTCCTCACGTTTTCAGAAGCTCTAAATTTCATGAGAGGATACTGCTCATCTTTTTCCTTCCAAGCATCTGGTGGGTTAAAACTGCCAGACAGTTCTGGCCTTTAGGATAGCAGCACAATTTCCTACAGACTAGCTATCAGAACTTCCTTTTAGAAAGTGCTAAAATAATTCTAAATTTTTATCAAAGCTCTTTTTTTTCTTTGAATAGAAGTGTAACAAAGGTGTTACTTTATTCAAATTGATTTTCACCAAAATCTAGAACTATTTCTTTTTTATTTTTTGCGACCATTAATGTGCTGTATGTTTTAAAAGCTGGATAAAGTCTTGTCCAAGATAATCCTCTTATAATGTGGCAGGCAAAGTAGTATAAAACTCAATGAACATAGATGCACTATAGGGAAGATAACCGCACTGATGTGCAAGATCTCTCAAAGCAACTATTTGAGTTCAAAGCATTGTACTTTATCTTTACCCTCGAATCCATGCCAAATTACGGCAAGACCTTGTGCTACTTAATTGTAATACTAATGAAAGCAGACTGTCAGCCCTTGCCAGAGTGGGTTCTTGTATGTTAGGAAGTATGAGGATGACACAAGAATAGAACAGGGTTCAGATTTTTTGTTTATAGGGTTGCTATGAGTCATACTTGACTCCAAAGCACCTAAGAACAACCAGCTGGACAAGTTAAAACTTCCTCCAAACTTTTATATAATAAAAAAAATTACATTATTATTATTATAATTAATTTTCGTTAAACTTTCAAAGTTATTTACACACATACATACACATTTGTATATAATAGATAATTTCAATTAAAAATTTTATAAACTTTTATAAAGATTTTATAAAATTTCCTATATATATTTTTCCTCTCTATATATTTTACTTATTATAGCATTATTGATAGTAATGCCTCATATTGGAAAATTATCAAAAAGATTCATTTTACTAGGTGTTTCTAACCCCAATCCTCTAATGCAGGTATATAATCCTCAAACTAGAGATCAGTAACATTTTGTAACTCAACATTTCCTCTGTGGAGTCACTAAAGAAACTCTTTAAGGGCAAGGCTGTGTCAATTTACCTAATCACTTCCTATTTCATTTTCTCATAGACATTTGCCATTTAACTCATAGCTTATAAATGAATGGTCTTAATTTAAAATGCCTTATTGAAAGATTCACTGACTTCTCACTTAAGAATCAATTTATTAATTTTTTGTAAGGCTTTAGATATATGTGAAAGTCACCTTCTCTTTATTTTAAGGATCATTTTATCATGTAATGACTTATCTATTAACTTAAGAGTAAAAATCATTCTTGATGGTTTTATAAAAATTATATGCTCTTTTACTGCTTTGTCCTAAACATGTAATAAATTGTATTACATTCTACAGCTTATGTATTAAAGCATTCATCATTTTACCTCTGTCAATTAATAAACAACCTCATATTTTTTACAGATTATACATTTATAATTCAACTTAATTCTCAAAATTCACTTATACAATAAACTCTGAAGTCTTCTATGGCTACATAAGAATATTATTTCCTGAAGATAATACTGTTCATATTGAAGGCTATAGTCTTCAAACTTTTGCAGTAACATCTCAAGTCCTCCTCACTTTCAGCGAACAAAGTTGTGCCATCTGCGTAACACAGGTTATTGATGAATCTTTCTCTGATGCTGCATTCCTTTTTTCCTCTTTTTTATTAATTTTAATGAAAGTTTACGGAGACTTAGGGTTTCCATTCATTCATTGATGCACCTTAAACCCTGCCACCTCCCCATTCACTCTTTGCCTTGAAAAGTAAAACTCTTTCATTGTTATGCAGTCCCTCCCCACCAAGTCCACTCCACTCTGCAGCCTTCATTCTGGACTCCTTTCATGACAATAATACCCAATCATATATCTCTTTTATATAGTTCTCTCCATCATTGATGCCACATTCTTAAAGTTCAGCTTCAGAATCATTATGTCAGCACACAGAATGAATAAGTATGATGAAGGGATTCAGTCCTGATCTACATCTTTCTTGATTTTAAAACATGCAGTTTTCCTTTGCCCTATTCAGACTGGTGGCTTAGTGGTAAAGACTTGTACTGCCAATACAAAGATATAAGGTTCAAATCCACCATGAACTCTGCAGTGGAAAAAGGGGACCTCACCTTCCATCTTATTTACTGCCTCTGAAAGCCCTCTGTAAGGTTTCTGTGGTTTGGTTCTGAATTGACAGTACACAAGAACAACAACAAAATTCCTGTATTAGATAAATTATTAACAATGGGGAAAATCTTACTTTGCAAACACGTGAAGAAACTGTTTATCAAAATGTGAAATATTACTGTACCGTGGTTATACTTACAGCCTGTACAATATGCATACAGGCCTATCACCTAACAAAAAAAAAAGGTGCGCTTGTCAGTACAGTTCATTTCAACTGTATCTTTCTCTTCATATTGCCTGTCTACCTATGTATCTGATTAACAGATTAGTGCTTATTTTAACTCACAGTACAATAATATGCAGGTAATAATGTTTGCCTTTGATTTTTGTTTTAAACTGTGTAGTATTTACTAATAATATTTTATAAAACATACTTAATTACAAATTTGCATTCTAGTGAAATTTTGTGTCTAGCAGGAGAGAACACAGTTCTGTTTCTTAGTCCTGCAGGAAATAACAAGTGTATATTTCCCCCTCATTATTTAGGAGGCTGGTAGTTGTTAGTGAGTTCCACTCATATGACTGACTGTAGGTATGCAGGCTGGTTTTCCCAGAAACTGGTCAGCAATGTACAGGTTGGATGCATCTTAATGTTTAGTCCACCATATATGATGTCTCAATCCAGACAACTTTTCATTCTTCAGCAGGTTTTTGTAAGTTAAAACAGCCATGCTACCACTCCTGGGTTTGTGTTTTCACATACTCCACAGTGTGAAAAGTGTTCTCTTATGTTTGTCCCACAGCTATTGATGATTTATGACCATGTATCCACTTAAATTTGTATCCAGTTAAAATTGCTGGAGATCATTCTACCAGTGGGAGCTGAAAGACAAATTATTATTTCTGACACCACACACTACACTCTGGCTTATCTAGCCATTATCTCTAATTATCAGAACAATCAGTGCCATCATTATAATCTCAGACATTTATTAACATTGCTACTTAGAAGAATACATCCATATTCATCAAATATATTATATTATTCACATCTATAATATATATATTATATATTATAAAGTCCAGTATAGTTTAAACCAACAAAAATCTTAAACATTTTTACAATATATCCTAACAATATGACATAGAAGAAATATCCATTAGATATACCCAAATAAATATATTTTACTTTAAACCATTAGTCACATGCTGGCTCCCTGTTCTCATCTCTGGCCTTTAGCTGGAGAAAGTTATTCTCTTGCTCTGAGTCTCTCCCTAAGTATTAATGTAATGTTCTATGTCCCTCATTGTATAGTCGACTTATTCATTCTTTTACCTTCACTTATTATTTCTCCTTCCTCACATTTGTCATTTATTTTTACCCAAACTTTCTCCTTTGGGATGGGACATTAGATTTAGATAATTTGTCAACTCAATTATCAGGTAACAAGACCAGTCTGGCAAGTGCTTTGTCTTGGTCCATTCCCATTCATGTTGGGTAGGATTACATAGGCACATCATCAGTGTGCTGTCTTGGCCAGTAGGAACAACTGTAGTACTCACTATTATTTAACCTGACTTTTACAAGATGAAGTCAGGGTATAATACAACTCATCAGACCTTTGGGAATTTTTGCATACAGGTTTAAGGGTCTTGCTACAGTTGGCTACTCAGAAATCATTCCTGCTTCTAGTACCCATAGCTGAATCCCTGTATCTGGAACTGCAAATCTTTTAAGGAGAGAAAAAATTCAGGGTTGTGAGCCAGATTTTAATATCCTTACTCTAAATCCCATTTTAAATAACAAATGTTTCAATTATCCTTTCCAATTTTATATCTGAAAATTACTCAAATAATAATAGGGAACATGGTATGTCCACTTAATTTTATTTTTTTTTGGTCTATTGCTTGACTCTGAGGGCTGTAAATGCATTCCGTGGTCTTAGAAAGTACAACTTGGTGGCCCAAACTAGTACAGTATCTTTTGTTCCAGTCCTTTAATAATATTTTTTGGCATTTGGAATGAAATGATTACAGGATACGCAAAGCCCATTCCTGAGTAAATATGTTTTCCTGAGGAATGAATTAGTGAGGACCCATTTGTAGCTACTTGGCACCACTGGTGACATTGGTCTGATATAATCTATTTGCCAACTATGTACAAGATCTTCTTCCCTGGGAATCTGTTCCATAACCATGTGCAGTATTTTTCTCTCTTATTGGTAAACAAAGAAATCCTTATTCACATTTTGTGTATCAGAAGGAAAAAGACTATACCTAGTTTCAACACATCTTTGCATTTGTGCATCAACCCCATATCCACTCATTTCATGGATCCAGATGGCCACCTCAAAGGAATGTATTAACATGCCCTCATGCTGATTAAAATCAGCTTCTGATCCTGGCAGGGGGACTTTTGATGGGCATTGACCTGGCCAATTCTAATTCACTCCCTAAGTACCAGAGTGCCCCTCACTGGTATCCCTTTGATGATCCAATTTTCCATGTCTTATTTGTCTGACCATATATGGTTAAGTCATTAGCCAACACCCATGAATCACTAAAATTTCAAACATATGAACTCTCACAATTCTCACCATTGCCCAAGTTCTCTATCACTCCTACAAAGGCAGATAGTTCAGCTCATTGTGTAGATCTGTTATTGTCTTCCTCATTCAAGGTCTTGTCATGTACTGATCTTACTTAATGTGGTGACTTTCCACAGCAAATGTGGTCCACATACTTTGGACCTGCCATCTATATATCAAGCAGCCATCTACTGATTAGAGAGAAATTGTTCACTGGGCACTGTCCATGTGACAATTGGCTCTGGCAGCTTCTTCAGAGGTTACAGGGTTGGGTCAAGGGATTTAAAAAAAAAACACAAAACACCACAAAAAACGAACAAAAAACAGTTACTTGCTTGTGGACAGAGTGTGCTTACCTATACTCCCCCAGTAGCTTATTCCTAGAAGAATAGTTTTCATTTTATCACAGAACTGTTTTGAGCACCACCCTCTTTATGAAGATGTTTCTCCAAAATAATCCACTTGATGGCTATTCCAGATCTCGAAATAATCTCAACCAAGGCGCATTAGCCATACAGATGGCATGTATGATGCAGTAGCATCAGGGATTTTTTTTTAAATTTTAGTGTTCACCACAGGATAATCTTCTCATAATTTTTGCCATAAGCTCTAGTCTGCATAAGCTTAGGTATGTGGCAGGATACTCCAATAATAATATCTGAAGGTGAATCATAAAGGCCTAGAGGCAAGTAAAGTGAGACTGCTTTCTGCATTTCAGCCATAGTCAGCTGTTTCTCAGGTCACCACTCAAACACAGTTTTCTTTCAAGTAAATTTATAGGTAGAAGCTAACAATATTATAAGATATGGAAGGGAAGTCTTCCAAAATCTAAATAGACCAATCAAACATTGAGCTTTCTGTTTAGTCCTGGAATAGATAGTGACAACACTTTGTTCTTGGTTGCCTGTGAAATGTCATGCATGTCTCCTGCTCAGGTTATTCCCAAGAATTGTATTGTTTGGGCAGGGCTCAGAATGTTTACTGTATTTATCAATCAATCTCTGTTCATCATGTCAGCAACCACTGTTTTCAAATAATTCCTAGCCTATGACATCATTCTGCAGTATTTGATATTAACAGGATATCATCATTGGAATGAATTATTCTAGATATCTAGATAAAGGTCAAGCCTTTTTTTTTTTTAAGTACAGGTAACCCTGTATTAATACTGTAAACGTAAACAAAGATCCTTACTTTGTGAAAGCCAACTGTGGCTGGGAAATTTGGAAATGGAGAAAAATCATTTCTCATACATACCAGGATGGAGAGAAAAAATATCTACCCCTGTGTATTAGTCTCTTTTGGTCCATTATATTCTTTGCACATTTGATAATGTGTCTAAGACAACTGAAGCCACAGATGGCACTACTTTAATTAGTATGAAACCTGGTTGCTCTTTGGAGAGGATTTTGAAGCTCTTCCTCACATACTTTGGGCATGTTGCCAGGAGGAACCAGTCCTTGGAGAAGGACATCATGCTTGGAAGGATGAAGTTATAACACAAGAGAAGAGGACCCTGTATGAGGCGGGTTGACTCAGTGAGTGGGGTGGTTGGGACAGATATGACAGAGATAATGAAATTTGGCTCAAGATAGAGCAGAGTTCAGAGCTGTTATATATAGGATTGCTATGACTCACAGGCTACTCAACGGCATGTAACAACAACAGATCATCTACAGTTAACGTCCACAAGCCACCTGCCTTTTTCATACAGACCACAGGATATACAGGGTTGTTAAAAAGAGAATTTGTTGGCACCGACACTCCATCCTTTAGCATGTCTTTATTCAAGACAATTGCCTCCTTTTGTCTAACAGGAATCCTATATTACTTCAAATTAGCAATCTGAGTGTGCTCAAGCAATTCTAATGTTCGCATTCAGCAGGTTCTATCAACACTGTAGACTTACAAGCTCTCAGTTTTACAATATCTTGTAGAGGGAGTATTCCTCAATTAAACATAATAACTATACCAATAACACATTCAAGTAAAGAGATGCAAACACTCCACACAAAATATGTTAATATTTTCCAATTTTCATCCAAACTTTCACTTTAGCTCCATTAATTGCTTCATTTCATATTTTCCTTCTTCAAGATTTTATGGACAGGTTTGGGAATTACAGTGAATTGGATCCTTATGTACAGAAGCCCCAAGAATGTTTCTTCTTCAACAGCAGACTCTTTACCCACACATGCATATCTGACCTGAGATCCACTTAAGAGGGAATAGAATACTTTGCCCTTCCTGTCAATCTGTATTCTGATAAACTAACTAATCTTCCCCTACAATGGATTATAATTGGGATCCCTCATCATTAATTACCTCATGAGTGGGATGAATAGAATAGATTGTTTAGGCCTTCTTGACGTTGGGAGGACAGAGGGAACCTTCATTGCTCCATCTAACCTCCTGCAGTGCTGATTTAGAACTTCTGTCTCAATTTGATAAAAGCCCACTATACTCAGACCATTTTCTCCATTCTTTTTATATTTTTTAAAATTTTCTACTAGTTTATTTACAAGTTTAAACATAAATTTGAACAAATTATTTCAATTTCCCTCACCACCCCACCCATCAAATTGTACATCCCAATGATTAATCCCCCCTTCCCCCTGCACATCCACATCCCTCTGCTTCCAGCCTCTCCTACCCTTCCTGGATCCTTATATTCATTCTACACTAGCAGTTTTATACAATATTATCCTTATGAGACTGAGTTCGTTCACTCAGCATGATGATCTCCAGTCCCTCCCAAGTTAGGTAATAATTTACAAAGTTACTACTTCTGTGTGCTGCATAGTATTCCATTGTGTGAATGTACCATAATTTCTCAATCCATTCATTTGTGGTTGGATATTTGGGCTGTTTTCATGGTCTTGCCATGGTGAATAATGCTGCTATGAACATTGGTGTACACATCTCAGTTTGTGCCTCAGTTCTCATATTCTCAGGGTATATTCCAAGAAGTGGAATAGCTGAGTCATATTTATATATTCATCTTTTTGAGCTTTTTGAAGAAGTGCCAAGCTGCCTTCCAGAATGCTTGCACTATTTACAATCTCACCAACAATGTATAT
>NW_006400003.1:4041236-4043800 GCF_000299155.1 Elephantulus edwardii
CCCCAAATATAATCCACTCTGCAACCCTCATTGCATACTCCTACGATAAAAATAATGCCCTAAAATATAATACTTTTAGACTATTCTCTCCCCAATAGACTTCAATGCCATAAACATATTTCATCCAGAAAAACTGGATGTTTGACTATTTTTGAGTAACCAAATCTCCATCTTTTTAGGGTAAATCCTTTCCGCATAGTCTCCACCTGTTTACCTATGAAAATCACCCTGATGTTTTGTAACCTTAAAACCCATAAAGGGAAGTCTTTTCTGTTGTGCTGTTCAATGCGCTTGTTCAATGGTTGTCTTCTCCAGTAGAGAAGCAACCTGAGATTGCAATGTTGGAGGACCTCCTGTAATTGCCGTCTCTACCATGGCCTCTGTAAAGGTCATATTCATTGGATGGATGTCCTCAGTGCCCTAAAGACATTTTAGCACTTACAAAATATCAACTGTTTCCTCTAAAGTGCCCCATTTGTTATTTAGAAGAGGCAAATCTAATCACGTATTTAATTCACCCTGTGGATGACTTGATGGCATATAACAACAAAAAAAACAAGCTTTTTAGAGAATAAATATACTCCATTTTGAAGTAGAAAAGTAGTAGAATTTTAGATGAGACCAATTGTTTTCTTAATACAAATAAACTTAAAAATTGTAAAAAAAAAACAAAAACAAAAACAAGGACCACTTAGGAACTTTCATCTCTGGCCTTTAACAACTTCTCAAAGAGGAACTTTACCTTTCAATAGTATTAATAACACAAAACCAATTCTCATGAGGTCAAACATGTCCCACAACTCCCATATCTCTTCCCACTCATCTTAACACAAATCTCACTACTTTTTTGGATCAAATAACCAAAGAAATATCTCATAGACAACTACACAGAACCATGAGGAAGTTCAAAGATTATAGTTCAAGTAAATAGCAAAATACAGTCTGGAGGGCTCCTAAAAAGTACTTGCAGGCCACACCAAAGTCTTGATACTCAAGGCTTTAGGCAGTATTACAAAGTTCTGAGTCTTGCCAATATTAGCTGTCATACTCAATCTTAGCTAGTGTTACAAAGTTCACAGTCCTGTAAAGTATGGCTTCCCACTTCTAGCTGTCCAACAAACTTGGGCAAAGGCTTTTAACTCAAATTGCAATGGTGTAGGTGTCCCAAAGTCCAAACTTGCATCAGATCTCTCATTTAGCCATGGCTGCTGATGTCTTAGATGTAGCTGGAGCAAGAACATCTGTTCTTGAAGGGCATCTTATTTCATTATTCTCTTGCTGGACTGTTAACTTTAATGGAAAGAATAGCCAATTCCCCTGTGGACTGGTGGATAGACAATCCCTTGGTGGATAGGCTAATATGCCTCGTTCACATATGCTTGTCCATCTACAAGACAAAACCAAACTTGGGATTGGAAATTATATTGAAAGACAAAATCCACAAAAACATAAATGGAATATTTGTGAAGTAATTTGTAATATAATGTTGCTATAAATAAGTTCATAATTGATAACATTGTTTTCTAATTTGTATTTTACATTCATTTGCATAATTCACACTGTTTCTTTCTTTAATTAAATTAACTATTGTTTTATGTATTGGAGGTTATCATTTGTTGCATAATAGTGACAAAGATTATGTCTTCTTGGTCTATTGTGCCTTTCATCAGTATGTAATGTCCTTCGTTAACTTTTATGGTGGTTTTCATTCTGAGATCTACTTTATCAGAGATTTGTATTGCCACTACTACTTTTTTTGAGGTTGCCATTTGGTTGGTAAATTTTTTTTTGTAGCCTTTGACTTTAAGTCTGTCTTTCTCTTTTTTTTTTTTTTTGAGATATATCTCTTATAGGCAACATATTGATGGGCTTCATTTTTTAACAATTTTTCTATTCTTTTGCTTTTGATTGAGGCATTTAATACAGTCACATTAAGTACGATTAGTGTCATGCTAGTTTTTATTATTGCCATTTTGCTCTGTTTCTTTTTCTGTTGTTTCTTATTTCTATGGTTCATCTACTTTCCTTTGAGGTCTCAGCATGAAGGACTTCACTTAAATTTTTTGTAGTTTTGATCTTGCTTTCAAAAATTCCTCAAGTTCTTCCTTTTCTGGGGGCTGAATTATCTCCATGTGGTGGTCCTATGGAATCTCCAGGTGGCAAGACTATGCTGGGTGGGATTGTGGTTTGGGCCACAGTGAAATAGCAGCCCCTCACCCTGGCTGGTAATGGTTCTATTGCTAGCAAGGGGTGAGTGCACAAGGGCTGAGCCACAATCTTTAGTAGACACCAGGGAAGTGATGGCTGGAAAATGTGGCTGGCCACAACACATAAGCCTTGGCATCTTGTATCAGAGAGCAATGGTAAGGTCCCAGACTAGAGTATTAGAAGTGCAATCTTAAAAAAACCAAAAAACCAAACAAACAAACAAACAAAAAAAAAACAAAAAACCAAGAAATGCAGATCTTGTGAGAAGTGTGTCTCATCATGTTTCAATGGGGTTTTTTTTGAGGGGTCTAGACTTCATAGTGTTAGCTGAACTTCTTGAATGTTGTTGTTGTTGT
>NW_006400003.1:4044487-4045423 GCF_000299155.1 Elephantulus edwardii
TGAACAATCTCAATCTCTTCACCAACAATCCTGATGCTTCCAATTAGCCAAGTGGTGAGAATCTTTGCCTTCTTGATATTGAGCCTCAATCCATACTGAAGGTTGTAGGCCTTGACCTTCTGCAGCAAGAGCTTTAGGTCCTCCACAGTTTCAGCAAGCAGAGTTGTGTCACCTGAATAACACAGAGCATTGATGAATGTTCCACCAATCCTGATGCCACACTTCTCCTCATAGAGCCCAGCCTCTCAGATAATCTGCTCTGCATACAGGTTGAAAAGGTATAAAGATAGGACATATCCCTAGTGTACACCCTTCCCAATTGTGAACCATAGGAAATATAGAATTGGACCTTATACTTTCCAATGATTTTACCTTAATCATGTAACATTTTATTTCTACTTATAAAGTTGCTATCTAGTATTCTTTTCTTATTCTTTTAGTATTTATACAAGAAAAACCTATTCCCAGTAACGTCCCTAACTTTGGTTCATTAGGCGGTATTTTAATTTTACCATAATTTTTGCAGTACAATATTTGCAATTGTTATTTTTTTACTGTTAGTTCATTTTCAACTTTTATTGTTGTTATAATGCATAGCATACATATTCATTATAACAACATCTGGAGAAGGATGGACAATCTCTTTCCACATGAGTAGCTGCCTCAGAAAAGCTGCCAGAGCATCTTGAAACATAATCATTATAATAACGTGAATATTATAAATAGTAATGAATGAATTGTGATCTTTAGTATTCTATATACATTATTATAACACTTATGAATGTTAATTTGTATATGTATTGGAGAAGAGATTGAGATTGTTAACAGTATCAGCCTACTTGTTCCACAATCAACACTCTTCCCACTAGTACTCAGGAGATCAAAAGATATCTGCTATCAAGGACCTCTCCAGAGTGCTAAAGAGCAATGATGACA
>NW_006400003.1:4051758-4058909 GCF_000299155.1 Elephantulus edwardii
TTTTCCCAAGACTAGTCTTTCCTGGCCCAAAGTATGTGAGACAGAGCTTCAAAATCCTTCCTTCTAAAGAAAATGTTGGTTTCAAGCTATTCAAGAAAACGTATTTGTTCTTCTGACAGTCCACGGTATGCTCAATACTCATCTCCAGCACCACAACTCAAAGGCATCAATTTTTCAGTCTTCCTTAGTCATTGTCCAGGTCTCTGATACATAGCAAGTGATTGTGAAAACCATGGTCTGGATCAAGCACACCTTAGTCTCTATACTAATATCATTGCTCTTTTTCACTTTGGAGTGGTCCTTGATATCAGATTGGCTCAGTTCACTTCATTATTTTATTTCCTTACTGTTGGTGCAAAGACTGCTAATTGTCGAGTTGAGCAAGCAGAGATTTGTTAACAACTTCAATCTCTTTTCGATCCATCATGGTGCTGCCAATCAGTCCAGTAGTGGGAATCTTTGTCTTCTGGATATTCATCTTCAAACTGAATTCAAGACTACAGTCTTTGACCTTCTGCAGCAAATATTTTAGGTCCTATTCAATTTCTGCAAGCAAGGATGTATACTTTGCAAATGACAGATAGCTGATGAGTCTTATTTCAATCCTGATGTCACACTCCTCTGCATAAAGCCCAGCCTCAAACATTATCTGCTCCACAAACAAATTGAAAAGCCATGAAGACAGAACATATTCCTGACACACTTTCTTCCTAAATTTGAACCGTGGAGTGTTTCCTTGCTCTGTTCTGAAAACTATCTTCTAATCTAAGTGTAGGTTTTGCATGAGAAAAATCAAGTGTTCTGGAATTCCCATTCTACTGGAATTCCCATTCTTCTCAAGGTTACTTACAATTTGTTGTGATCTACACAGTCAAATGCCTTTGCATAATCAATGAAGCATTAATAGACATTACTTTTGTACTCTTTGTTCTCATCCAAGATCCATCTGACATTGAGGATAATATCTTTAATGTCAAGGCCTTTTCTAAACACAGCTTGTATTCCTGGAAGTTCTCTGTTACTGTACCATTCCATCATTTTTGGATAATTATCAGCCGGATTTGTGTGTGTGTGTGATATTAGTGTTATTTTTTTTTAATTTTCATACTCTGTCAGATCACCTTTTTTTGGGATAGGAATAATTATGTATCTCTTCCAGTGAGTTGGCCATGTAGTTGTCCTTCAGATTTCTCAGTACAACCTGGTGAGCACGTCCAGGACAGAATCTCTTTGTTGAAATAAGCTGATTGGTGTTCCATCAATTCTTAGGGCCTGGGTGTTTTTGTTTTTGTTATTGTTTTTCAGTTCCTTCAGAGTAACTTGAACTCCTTCCTTCATCACTATTGCCTCTTGACCATGTTGTTTCATGAAATTCTTCTGTGTCAGCAAGTTCTTTTTGGTACAGTGATCTCCTTCCAGTTTATTTTAAGGACATCATGCTTGGGAGGGTGGAGGGACAGCACAAGAGGGAAAGGCCATCTAAGAGGTGGATTAATTCAGTGACTGGGGTAATTGGGATGGGAGTGTCAGAGACAGTGCGATTGACACAGAACAAAGCAGAGTTTAGGGCTGTTGTACATAGGGTCGCTATGAGTCGCAAGTGACTCAACAGCACATAACAACAACAACAACAACATCATTTAATATTCTGTCCATGTTGTTGTTGTAGTTTGTTGTTAAGTGTCATCAAATTATAGATGAATCATAGAGTCCCTATGACCTGAACACTTTTATAACTTACATCATTTCTCCAAGTTCATAGAGTTTCTGGAGGAAAGCTCTTTCAGAAGTGGGTG
This sequence comes from Elephantulus edwardii, assembly GCF_000299155.1. NCBI lineage: Eukaryota > Metazoa > Chordata > Mammalia > Macroscelidea > Macroscelididae > Elephantulus > Elephantulus edwardii. Next base: position 4,053,555 of record NW_006400003.1, read on the forward strand.
CCACTCCTGTTTCCAAGTTTTTTTAAATAGGGGAGCTGCACAAAACACTGTCTACCATGAATAACCATTATCACATTTGACACATCAGTGTCACAGTGTTTAGCATCACAGGAACTGCAATTTACCTCTGTACAGCAAATGGACAGACCAGTGCTATACCTTTTAGGAGAATGTTTGACTAAAAACAATTAAAACTAGGCCTGAGGGCAGCAGGCCCTAGGGTCCAAAAACCTTTTTAAATAGGAGGCCAAATAAAATCAATTCACACCCGATGGCAACTAAACATTCCACCCTTATTCTCACCAGAACTAGAAAACAAACCTCTATTGAATGCATATTGTTGTTGTTGTTAAGTGCTGTCAGTCCTAGGCAAATCATAGTGACTCTTTGAATGAAAAACCTGAACACTTGTATAACTTTCATCCTTTCTTCAGGTTCATAGAGTTTCTGGGGACAAATTATTTCAGAAGTGGATTCCTCTCCTGCTTACAAGCTTGTTTTAATTGGGAAGATCCACTGAACACTGTCCATCATGGGTAAGCATTACTACATTTTATCAGCATCACTGAAGCCACAGTTTACCTCTGTACAGCAAGTGGACACCTCTGTACAGCAATTGGCCAGACCAGGACTATACTACCTAGAAGAATATTTGACCAAAAACAATTAAAAACATGCCCAAGGGCCACAGGCCTAAGGGCACTACCTAATATAAGAACCAGAGCATGGTTCAAATTCCATGAGCTCCTTCATTCCAAATTCCTGACTGGGTTTCACCACCCAAAAGTGCCCATCCGGGAGCATTCTACTGATTCTTCAATCTCCTCTTATTCTGTTGCCACATGTTCCTTCATAGAGTCTTACTTCTTTAATAATTTGTCCACCATATAGACTGAGTACACGTGAGGGAAGAATACATATATAAACAGATAATTAAGAAAAGCCTGAAGCCTTTCTACAATTAGCATCATTTCTCCAAGCTTAACTCTTTACCACTAGGCCACTGGACTTCCAAGCTTTTAATCCTTCTGTGGGTCAAATGGTTAGTATAATTGGTTGCTGATATTTGACATGGTTGTTGTTAATTGCCGTTGAGTCGAAGTAGACTTATAGCAACTAATGCCTTTCTATAGCTATTGTTGTTTCTCCAAATTAATATTGTTTCCAGTGGCATGTGGTTTAGGAAGCAGATGCCACTCCTGCTTCAAAACCTGTTTTACAACTGGAAGCTCCACCAAACACTGTCCACAATGGGAAACCAATATGGTATTGGATATCCCCATGGCACACGGTTCGGCATCGTAGCAAATCCAGATTACCTCATACAGCACACTGACAAAGAGTAACGTCCAAAGTGGAAGAATGTTCCTCCAGATATAACAGCACTGGTCTCATTTAGCATCCTTAAATATTGCATCTCAAGGCTTGAATTTGTTTTTCAGTGTCTTCATTTTAAGTAATGCTGAGCTAGTTTAACCTTTTTTGATTTTCTGAATCCAGTTCTTTGCAGTTCTTCATATTACTTTATCTTCCTGAGCTGGGCTTTGAAATTTTCTGTTTGATTCCTTAATGTCTTGATTTCTTCCCTTTGCTTAGGCTTCTTGGTGCCCTGGTGCAATATTCAGAGTCTCTTCTGATATCCATATTGGTCTTTTCTTCTATCTCTGTATTTGTAATGACTTTTGCATTCTTCATTAGAGGTTGAAATATTCTATTTTATTTTTATAAAGACTACCCTCCAAAGCATATGTGCATATCAAGAACTCTGTTTGGGAGCCTGTTCCAAACTAGTGCTTTGTTCTTCATATTTTAGCAACGATGTAATCATCTATAAACCAAAACATTTTCTGGTTCTCTTATAACTCAGTGATAGCTATTCCAATTTAATGAGTGCTGAAGTTGCTTGTTCAATATATTTTCCAAACTAATTTATGCGAAGTGTTTATTCTAATTTTGTTTTTCCTATGAGCTATTTTGTCAATTACTGCAATGATGCTGAGGCATCATAATTAGTTGTTAAATGTTTACCTAGGAAAGATCTGCTTCATTGTTCATCTAGCACTTGCCGTGTTGACTGTCCTATCTAGTTTTAGAGTTCCAAAATACTTGATTCCACTTTCCCTTCTCTTTATGCTTTTTGTTTTGGTGGAAGGAAGAAATTTTATAAGTTTTTAATCCATCATTTGGTATATTTGTATGAAGCTTCTAAAAGCTCTAAGTTCTCAAAAATATTTATAAATTTATTTCTTTTATTCCTTATATATGTTATGCATGCTTTAAATGTGATCATTAATCTGTACGATTGATCGTTACCAGAGTGTTTAGATCTTGCTTAGCCCCACAGTGTGTAGACTGGCTAAACAAAGTGCTATTGCCTCCTCAATCCAGTAGGCAGCATGCAATACAAATATATACATAGTTATGCAACACATTCTACCAGCAACACCAAAGCTGAAGTTTAATTGCAGGCTTCTTCCTAAGGATTTATTTTATAGTTCATGGTCAGTAATTTACATACTTTCATTGTTTCTGCTGCCAGGAAAAAAAGAATGAGAAAAGAAAGTACATGGAGAGAAAAGTTGAAAGTCAGTTTTGTTTTGTTTTGTGTTTTATTCAGCAATTATTTAAATTATGTAGCTCTTTAACTGTTTTCCAGAGTTTTAAGTCCATTAATTCTAACTTTCTGGTTCTTTTTACAGTTTTGTTTAATTGAGGGAAATGAACATGAGGCTGGGTATTCCTAAATATTGTCTATCTGTCCAGGAAAACAATTATAAATAATTATGGAGGAATATTTTTGTTCTATGTTAAAGAAGAACATACCATATCTTCAAATAAACGGTATAATTTAAAAGAGAGTGTACAGCAAAAGAAGAATTTTTTCCAGTTAGAATCAATTAATATTTTAGTCAAAACATTTCCAGTATATCTGATGAGTTGTATAACAAATAGAAGAACATAAATTTTATGCATGATCTGTACCAGCCAGAATGAGTACTATCTTAAACTACTTTACCCTTAGTATTTCTATATTGGAATAATTAGGTATATAATGATGATTACTATCATGAAACATTGATGAATTGATTGTGACTTACACAGTCATAGATATATAGAAGAGATGTAGATAAAGATATAGTTTAATTTTTTTTTTTATTTCAAACATTGTTGTTAAGTGCCGTTGAGTCTCGGGCGACTCATAGCGACCCTATGAAGGAGAGTCCTCAACGCTTGGGTGTCTCTCATCCTCTCTCCAGGTTCATAGGGTTTCCAGAGGCAAGCAATTATGGAAGTGGATACCACTCCTCTTTCCAAGCTTATTTTAATCGGGGAGCTCCACCCCACTCTCTGTCTGCATTGCGTGGCCAACCATTAATGCATTTGACACATCAGTGTCACAGTGTTCAACCTCACAGCAGCCACAAGTGACCGTGGTACGGCAACTTGTACACTAGGGCTATACAACCTAGAGAACATAATCATATAAACATCAGACCTGGGTTGTTGTTGTTGTGGGTTTATTTGTTTTGTTGTTGTTGACTTACTATAAGCTTTCTGTACATGTTCATTGGGAAAGGTATTATACCTAGTGTCGCTATGAGTCTCAGGCTACTCAATGGCACATAAACAACAAAAACAAAGACATTGTGTATTTACAAAGATTTTAGAGTATATTGTATATCTAAATATTATTGCCTTTCTGACCATCAACATTGCTTTTCTCTTATAAAGAGAAAAACATGAGAATGAGAATGATAGTTTAAGAAAGTAAAAAATATATTGCATATTTTTTTGTGTTAAAGGATTAAAGCTAGAATAAAATTTCCGAAGCAGAATATAATTTTTAAACATTTTTTTTAATCCTTCATTAGTTACAACCTCATAAAGACAGCTTCTAAGGTTCATATTTCATACTGCTGCACTTTTTCTCTAGTTTCAAGTTTCTGCTATATGTTTCACCTTTCTGATTTTTAAAACTTTGGTATTTTAAACTTTTATATAAAAATTCTTTCTACTCTTTTTGATATGCTGATATCTGAGGTATTATACCTTTTATTCAAACAATAGTCTCCTTTTGGTTGTCTCTTTTTGTTCTCCCAAAGGCATTTCCTTGAAATGTAATACATTTCTTCATAAAACTATGGAATTTGAAATTCTTTGTACTTGTGATCTCATTTCTTTGATTCCTTCTTACTTTCAAGAGTTCCTACATGCTTGTCAAGTATACATTTAGAATAATAGATCCGTGGTTAATTCTCTAGTTTAGGTAATATAATTGATCTCTTAGCAACCAACAACACATTTTTGATCTATTTTTAGCAATATTTGTACCCTATTATCTTTATTAGTACTTAACATACCTGTGAAGAATATCTTTAAGCCGTGTGACTGAGCAGTGTGCAGCAAGTGCAAAATATCCTAACATTGAAAAGTGAGCTATACACATAGTGGCTTTAACGTCTAATAAAGATCAATATTGCTCTTATTCTAATTTGTTTATACAGACAAAATTTCATGAAACTAACATGAAATTTATATTTTTTAGCAACTAAATATCTGATTAATACAAATAATATTATAAAATGAATGGTTAAGAAATTTTAAATATGTGAGCAATATTGTTGCCTGAATTCCAGAAAATGTTTGAAAATTTATCAAAAGTAGAATTAACATCACATATAAAACCATGAACTTTTTAAGTGATTAAATATAAACAATGATAAAGTGATTATAGTTTTGAAATAAATAGATACATTTTAAGTTATTTAATTAAATGGTAGAGAAAATATTTTAATAAAATAAATAAATGGTAAATAATACATTTTTAACTACTGGAAGAGATCTATATTTGTTCCCATTCTAAAGAAAGGTGATCCAATAGTGTGGAAATTATGAAACAGTGTCATTAATATCACATGCAAGCAAGATTCTACTGAAGATTATTCAAAAATGACTGGAACAGCACATCAACAGAAAATTGCCTGAAATGAAGGCTGAATTTAAAAGAGGCCTTAGCACTAGGGATATTATAGCTAATGTTAGATGGGTCTTGTCTGAAAGTAGAGTATCTGAGGAATGTCTGTTTTTCATTGACTATGAAAAGGGATTTGACTGTGTGGATCAAAACAAACTGTGGCTGACTGTGAGAAGAACAGGAATTCCAAAATACTTGAGTCCTTATGAGAAATCTATACTTGGATCAGGAGACAGTTGTCAGAACAGAGCAAGAAAACACTGCATGGTTCAAATTGGGAAGAATGTGCGTCGAGGAAAACTTCTCCAGTAGGGTAAAAAGGGAAGCCACTGACTGGGAAAAGTATTCGGTAATACCATATCAGATAAGGGACTTATATC
>NW_006400003.1:4060491-4062371 GCF_000299155.1 Elephantulus edwardii
TGCTTGGTTCTACAATCAACATTCTTGGTACCAACAGTTAGGAAAGTAAAAGAGGAATTGCCTTGGGCAAGTTAGGTGTCAGAGACCTCTCCAATGTACTGAAGAGCAATGATGTCAGTCCGGAAATAAGGTGTGTCTGATACCGGCCATGGTGTTTGCAGTTACTTGCTATGCATCAGAGAGCTGGACAATGACTAGGGATGATGGAAGGTGAGTTGATACCTTTCATCTGTGGTGCTGTAGGAGAGTATTGAATACAGCATGGACTGCTAAGGGAACAAACAAGTTCATCCTTGAGAGGGTGAAGCCAGGCTGCTCCTTGGAGGCAAGGATTCTGAAGTGTAGTCTGACATACTTTGGGCATATTATCAGGCAAGAACAGTCCTTGGAGAGGGACGTCATGCTTAGGAGGATGGAGGGACAGCACAGGAGAGGAAGACCCTCAATGAGAAGAATTGATTCAGTTACTTGGCTAAAAGGGATAGGTGTGTCGGAGACAATTAGATTGACAAGGCATAGAGCAGTGTTTAGTACTGTTGTACATAAGGTCTCTATGAGTCTCAGGTAACTTGATAACACATAACAGCAACAACAGCAACAACATTTACATAAGACAGAATATATTTAGAAATGAATTTTAGAGTACAAGAGTTTTGAATATAGTCTCTTCTAACTGTTTTACAATTGCTAAATTTAACATAACAAAAGAAATAGAAAGATAAAACCCCAGTATAGTTTTCAAATGTTCTTGTCTGATAAAATTAATTGACCATAAGCTGTTTAATAGTTGAGATTTGAAGGGAGATGATACTAAAGCATAGGTGTATATTATTTTGAGGATCAATGCTGTTGAAATTAACCATATCCTTGTCAACAAGATAATGGTGAATTATAGCATGCTCATGGATGAAAGGCTCTGTGACAAACACATAAAGTTGTTTTTAAAAGATGCCAATTGAGGGTCATAAGTAAATAAATAAAGCTAAAAGAAGTTTAAAATACTTGAACATGTCCATGTACATGCAATAATTATATGGAACCATTTTCTGAAGATTTTGGATCAAATAAAATATTTTTCTAATTTTTTATCTAAAACAAATTTACCAGGATCTCTTTGTCTTAAAACATTGTAATTTATTTTTTTTTAAGGATTCATTCTGTGGTTCAGAAGTTTAACACAGGTCTTACCAGCCCTAAAAATGTGATGATGATAATAAGACTATGGACTTGGCATAAATAATATACGTCAAATTAATGTCAAGGAAATAAGAAATTTCAACAAAGGTAGCTATGTGTTATGCTTTGAGATTTTCCATACTTTATATGGAGGGAAGATCACACAAACACATCTAAAAATATCTCATTTGAGTGAAAGAATTAGGAAAGCTTTTGGGAGAAAGAAACTATACATTTATTTTCAACAATACAGATGAAAATAGAGATGAGTAAAGTGAATTAGGTCAATTCAGAAGATGCTCAATTTTGCAAGAGAATCTTCTTGTTCACTTGTTATTGTTGTTGTTATGTGCCATTGAATTGCTGGCAACTCAATGCGACCCTATGTTCAAGAGCCCTAACCCCTGCTCTATCCTGTGCCAACCTCACTGTCTCTGACACACCTACTCTCACCACACCAATCACTGAATCAATCTATTTCATTAAGGGTCTTCCTCTCCTGCTCCTTTCCTCCACTCTCCCAAACGTGATGTCTCTCTCCAAGGACTGGTCCCTTCTTGCAACATGACCAAATTATGTAAGATGAAGCCTCAGAATCCTTGATTCTAAGGAGCAGCCCACCTTCAAACCTGTTTGTTCTCCTAGAAGTCAATGGTATATTCAACACTCTTCTCCAGCACCACAGCTCAAAGGCATCAATTCTC
>NW_006400003.1:4064261-4067388 GCF_000299155.1 Elephantulus edwardii
TTTATGTTGTGGATTAGGACTTCTAGTGTTGTTCCTAGCTTTTCTGTAATGAATTCTTAACACGAGTCAATAGGCAAAATCATGATAGATGGAGGAAGGGTTGAAACTGTCAATTATTTCTTCTAATTTGAATCTACAATCAACACCCTGGATATAAGTAGTCAGGATATCATCAATGTATTTTATTGAGCAAGTCCACTGTCAGAGAATTCCAAAAATACTGATGAACAATTACGTCTTAGTTTGAAGACTAGGTGTGCCTGATCCAGACCATGGTCTTTTTAATCACTTGCTATATATTTGAGAGTTAGACAATGAATAAAATGATGACAAGAAAATTAAGCCTTTTGAGTCGCTGGGCTAGAGAAGAATACTAAATATTGATGGCCAGCCAAAAAAAGAAAAAACAAAAAGATATGTCTTAGAAAAAATATAACCAAAATGCTCCTTAGAAACAAAGATGCTGAAGTGTGTGTCTCATACCTTGGGCATGTTGCCAAGAAATTCTACTCCTTGGAAATGGGCATTATTCTTGGAAAGGTGGAGGATCAGTAAAAGATAAAAAGGCCACCAACGAGCTGAGTTGGTATGGTGGCTGCCGAATGGGTTCAAGTGTGTCAGAGATGATGAAGATGGCACAGGTTAGGACTAAGTTCAGGTCTGTTGTTAATAGGATCACCATGAGTCAACCTGACAGCATCTAACAACAGCAATATTGTCTATAGATTTCTAATATTGCCTGAAAGCATGGGACTATCTGATTCCAAGTATCATTCAATTTAATAACATTTTGGAGTTTTTTGTAACCTAATTAATTTTCTTGAAATTATTTTTTTAAATGAATGTCAGTTTAATCAGTGATAACAAAATAAAATAATACATGTTTAAGAATTTGTTTCATTGGACTGCATACATTTTTTAATATATATGTTACTTATTTAATTTTCACATTGGAATTCAATTCCTAAAAAGCATCTTGCAAAAATCATATGCATATTCGCAAGAATTGAAAAATTATCTAGGTTACATTTTTCAAGATTATTATTAATAGTTTATTTATTTTGTCCATGAATGTTGCTTTTATAGCATTATTACTATTGTTTCAAAGAGCTGTAATGGTATGATTTGTGTATAGGTATCAGAATGTGATTTATAGTGACTCAGTATTTTACTTTATAGTAAATTAATAAACCAAGCTGTCATTTAGTATTTATTTAGACAATTCAATTCCTATTAAAGTTAACAAGTTTAGGTTTTGTGTGTTGTGGTGTTTTATTGTTGTTTTTCCATTTCCCAGAAACATCAATAATACCAATCCATTAAACGAATCCCGTTGGTCCATTGGTCATAACTCACATACTTTGAGCATGTGATCAGGAAAAGCCAGTCCTTGGAAAAGACGTAATTCTGGGAAAGGTGGAGGGACAGATAAAGAGACTTAAGTATGTTGGAGATCTAGAGGATGGTGCAGGATAGGCTAAAGTTCAGATAAATGTTTAGAGATCCTGGTGACTTGGTAGTTAGGAATTTATCTGTCAGTGTTAAGTATGGGATTCAAATCTACCGGATGTTCTGTTGGAGAAATATGGGCAATCATCTCTATGTGGTTTATTGCCTCTGAAGACGCACTGGAGGGTCAGCTATGAGTTAACACCACAACTCATTCCTCAGGGATAAAACACAGAAGGCAATAATGTAGGTGCACAACAACATAAATAAGAGTCTACTTATGAGCACATAACAACAATCTGTAGAGTAGAGCTGAAGTAGAACTGATCTCTTTATAGGCTTTCAGAGGCTATACATATTTACAGAGACAAAATTTCACATATTTCTTCTGCATGACAGTGCATTTGAGCCTCCAACTTTTAGGTTAGAAGTCAAATGCTTTATCCATGATGTTACTATTGGGTCATTGAGAGTTATAATCATCTTAATAGCAATAGTTGTTGTTGTCAGTATGTGCCATCAACTCCATTAAGATTCATTGTAACCCTATAAATCTGATCCTGTGCCAGATCTTTCTTGTGCCATTTTCAACATTTCTGACATTCTTAGGCCCATAAATATAGTCACTTTGTTACCTGGATAATTTCATCAGCTCTTTTATGTAAAATGCTTGTCTGTCAAATATTGTTCGAAAGTTGAGAACCCAAATTAAGACACATTAGGGAGACCAAAATTACAGACCTTCAAAAACCCTATGTACAACAGAGCACACTTAGATTAGACCAGTAGAGATGGCAATGGAGGCTGAGCCTTCCTGTTGGGAATCACGAAGAAGGAGGAACAGTTAAAAACAAATGCTAGTGATTGGAAGGTGGAATATGAGAAGTATGAATATAGGAAAATTGGAGAGTATTAAAAAAGAAATGAAATACATAAGTATTGGCATACTACGCATTTATGAAACGAGATGAGTTGACACGGGGCGTTTGAATCAGAGAATCATATGATTAACTATGATGTAAATCAAAAGGTGAGAAATAAATGGGCTCACATGCATAGTTAAAAAGATTATTTCTAGATCCATCATGAAATACAAAGTTGGAAGTGACAGGATAATATCCATATGCATACAAGGAAGACCTGTGAATACCACTATCATTCAAATTTATGCTTCAACAACCAGAATCAAAGAGCTGGAAAAGATGACTTCTACCAATGGCTGAACATTGACTGAATAATCAGAAATTTACTGAACATGCAATCAAGCTTATAATGATAGTGATAACAGGTGACTGGAATACAAAAGTTGAGAATGGAGAAGAAGGATCAGTAGTTGGGAAATAAGCACTTGGTGACAGAAATAAGACTGGAGACAGAATGATAGAATCTTACAAAATCAATGATTTATTCGTTGCAAATACATTTTACAAGAAGCACAAACAGTGACTCACCTGATGGCCTGCACAGGTATCAGATTGATTACATCTGTAATTACTGGAGAAGCTCAATATCAGATGTGAAAATTAGGCCAGCTGCTGGTGGTGTATCAGATCATCAACTAACTAGTAGGCAAGTTCAAGTTGAAGCTGTTGTTGTTGTTGTTATATTCTCTCGAGTCATTTGCGACTCAGAACAACCCTATGTATAACAGCCCTAAACCCTGCTCTATCCTGTGCCA
>NW_006400003.1:4068433-4082140 GCF_000299155.1 Elephantulus edwardii
AGCCACAGTTTATTATGATCCACACAGTCAAACTCCTTTGCATAATCAATGAAACACAGATAGACATTCTCTTGGTATTCTCTGTTTTCAGCTAAGATCCATCTAACATCAACTACAATATTCCTAGTACCACGAACTAAGCCCAGCCTAGACTTCTGGAAATTCTCTGCTGATGTGCTTTTCTAGTCCTTTTTGGATAATCTTCAGTAGAATCTTGCATGCATGTGAAATCAATGATATTGATCTGTAGTTTGAGGGACACAACACTGGGCAGAACCTGGAGGCTGAAGTCGGGACCAGACAATAGAGAAGAGACTAGTGGCAAAAGCTTCTGACACACCCCAAGGCGGAGCCAAAATCGGAAGGGAGGCACACAGAGGAGACGGAGGGACATCCCAGCTGGGTAGAACCGGGAGATTGGAAGCCTCGAGGGCAGAAGTTGAGGCCAGACAAATTGAAGCTAAAGAAAATTGAATCAAATTCACAAGACCATGGTATGAGGAGTCTATCCCTCCTGAATTTAAGGATTATCTCAGGAACACAGTTTAAGATTTGAATATCAATAAGGAAAGACTGGATGAGCTGTGCGAGTATGTAAAGAGTATTATCCACAAATAATGCAAAAGGTCATTACAAAGACAGAGGAGGTAGAAAAACCCAAAATGGATATCAGAAGAAGAGACTTTACATATTGCGCTAGAGCTCCAAGAAGCCAAAGGAAAGAAGAAAATAGAAGGACCTGAACAGAATATTTCAAAGGGCAGCACTGGAAGATGAAACAAAGTATTAGAAAGAATTATGCAAAAAGTTGGAGTTGGAAAATCAAAAGAGTTAGACTTCTTCAGTATTTCTTAAGCTGAAGGAACTGACGGACAAATTTAAGCCTAGAATTGCAATAGTTAAGTATGTTGAGGGTAGAATTTGGAATAACCCAGGAAGCATCAAAAGAAGATTGAAGAAGTACGTAGAGTCACTATACAGCTAAGAATCAGCTGACACTGTAGAATTTCATGAAACAACATGTGATCAGGAGCCTATGATGATAAAGGAGGAAGTTCAAAGTGTTCTGAAGGAATTGGCAAAAAATCAAGGTCCCAGGAATTGATGACATACCAATCGACATATTTCAACAAACAGATACTGTTCTGGATGCACACACCATTTGTGCCAAGAAATCTGGAGGACAACCACCTGGCCAACTGACTTGAAGAATTTCATATATATTCCCATTCCAAAAAGAGGTGCCCCAACAAAGTGTGGAAACTATCAAACAGTATCATTAATATCACATGTAAACAAGAACCTTCCCAAAATTATCCAGAAAAGACTAGAACACCATATCAACATAGAAGAGGCTGTGGCACTAGGGATATTATAACCAATGTTAAACTGATCTTACCTAAAAGCAGAACATAGCAGAGGAACATCTGGGTTTCATTGACTATGCAAAGGCATTTGACTGTGTGGATCACAAAAAACAAACAAACAAACAAACAAACAAACAAAAAAACACACCTTGTGTTGTGGCTAACTTTGAGAAGAAGGGGAATTCAAGAACATTGGATGGTGCTTACATGAACCCCATACGTACACTATGAGGCAGTCATCAGAACAGAGCATAAAAATACTGCATACTTCAAAATCAGGAAAGGCGTAACCAAGGGATGCATCATATATATCATCCTATCTTTTTCAATCTATATGCATAATACATCTTCTAGAAGTTTGAACTCTATGAGGAGAAATGTGGCATCAGGATTAAAAAAAGACTCGTCAACAACCTGTGTTGTGCAGATGTCACAACTTTGTTTGCTGAAACTGAGAAGGACCTGATGCATTTGCTACAGAAGGACCAGGACTACAGCTTAAATATGGATTTAAGCTCAGCATCAAAAAATCAAAAAATTTCTCTACTGGGCCAACTGGCAACTTTATGGTAGATGGGAAAGAGACTGAGATCATTAAAAACTCTGCTAACGAGGTGCTACAATCAACACTTTTGGTACCAGCAGCAAGGAAATCAAGAAATTATATTGAGAAAATCTGCTATCAGGGACCTCTCCAGAGTACTGAAGGACAATGGTATCAATCTGGAGACTAAGATGAACTTGATCTAGGCCATGTTCTTCACAATACTTGCTATACATCAGATAGCTGGACAATGACTGAGGATGATAGAAAAAAAGTCAATGCCTTTGAGTTGTGGTGCTAGAAAATAGTATTGAATAAACCGTGGTCTGCTAAGAGAAAAAACAACACAAAACAACAGATCCCTCCTGCATGGGGTGAAACCAAGTTTCTCCTTGAAGGATTTTGAACCTCTGTCTTACATAGTCTGGGCATGTTGCCAGGAGAGACCAGTCCTTGAAGATGGATATCATACTTAGAAGGCTGGAGGAACATTACAAAAGAGGAAGACCATGGATGGTATGAATTGACTCAGTGACTAGGAACGTGGAGATAGATTTTTTTTTTTAGAGACAATGAATTTGGCTCAAGATAGAACAAGGGTCCGAGATGTTGACTTGAAGGCATCTCATACCAACAATGTAAACCCATTTCACTGAGGGTCTTCCTCTCCTTCTCTAATCCTCCATTAAAAGACTTGATGTCTTTTTCCAAGGACTAATCTCTCCTGAAGACCTGGAAAAGCACGTGAAAGGATATTTTACCATCCTTGCCTCAAGGAAGAACTGGTTTAACTTTCTTTAAGACATATTTGTTCAGTATGTCTTCAAGACTATTTTTTTAAGATTTGTTCAATATTTCTTCAAATGTATTGTCACTATTGAGAAAAATACCCTTAAGACATGTTCTGCAAATGATGGGCCAGTGGTTTTAAATTTGCATGTGAAAGACTGTATATTATTTTCAACTTTCAAGTACTGGAGGCCATTACCATATCTTTAGACAACTGATGCTTAACTAAACAATGTATTTTCAGTTCCTGTAATCTTTCTTCATTACTCAGTAAGTTGATTCCATTAATCATTTCTGCTTTTAGAAATCTTTCCAAAACTCAGTGTGTTTCCTGTATTAGGATAAATAAAGCAGGAAAAAAATGTTCTCATCAGTCACAAGTTAATGGATTTTTTTTCTTTCACCTATGAAGCCTTAACCGTTCAATCAATGACTGTCAAGAGCAACCTATTTTTCAACTCATCTCAGCCCTTGGCAGTTGGTGAGTGAGAAAAGGCTTGTCCAACTTCAGGTCAATCAAAATCTTCTAATTCCTGCATGACACAGTTAAATCTCCCTTGTCTTTGCTCATAACTGAACAAAAAACATCTTTTTTTTTTGCCAGTACCACAGAACTTATTACCTTAAAGTGCTATTTATTTTGCAATCAAATTTCACAAAACAGTCTCTGATAATTTTTTTTCTTTTACCTAATATAAAGGACCAAACAACAACAATAACATCAACATAGAGAGAGATCAGTTGGCCTAGTGAAGAGAAAGTGATGCTACCAAGCCAAAGGTGGGTGACTTCTAATCCACGCCCTCAGGCCTGTTTTTCATTGTTTTTGTTCAAACACTCTTCTAGGTCATAAAGCCCTGGTGTGTCCACTTGATGTACAGAGGTAACTTGTGCTTGCTGTGAAGCTGAACACTGTGACACTGAAGTGTCAAATGCATTACCCATGACAAGAGTGTTTGGTGGTGCTCTCTGATTAAAATAAGCTTGGAAGCATGAGTGGCATCCACTTCTGTAAATAGCTTGCCTCTGGAAACCCTATGTACCTGGAAAAAGGATAAAAGTCACTTAAGTGTTGAGGACTTTCGTTCATAGGGTCGCTATGAGTCTCCTACGACTGGACGGCATTCAACAACAATAACAACAACAACAGGACCAAACACTCACCCAAAAATATCAGTAACTTTATTGCTGGAATTCATGTCACTTTATTTAAATTTCTTTTCTCAAACATCAAGACATTTTATAAACAGAAATACAAGCAAACATTATTCTTGTTTATTTGTCTTTCTGTTTTGCATAGCCCTAGTGATATCACAGAGTTCTCCAAAACAAATTGTTTGACACAACAATCTAGGGGAACTCACACTTAAATATGCATGCTCTTAATACTGTGAAAGAAAGAGCATGGATGAGACAGATGGGCATAGTGCCTATGGCAATAAGGTCAGTTTTCTCAGAGATAGTGTGGAAGCCTCATAATACATTCAGAACTATTGTTTATACGGTTACTAAAAGTTTTAGTTGACCTCATGGCATATAACTTAAACACTTGTTGTTGTTATGTGCCATCGAGTTGCTTGTGACTCATAGCAACCCTATGTACAAGAGCCGTAAATGCTTCTCTATCCTCAGCCTACCTCACTGTCTCCAACACATTTATTCCCACCACCCCAATCACAGAATTGATCCATCTCATCGAGGGTCTTCCTCTCCTGCGCTGTACCTCCGCTCTCCCAAACATGATGTCCCTCTCCTAGGACCAATCCCTCCTTGCAACATGTCCAAAACATGTCAGATGAAGCTTCATAATCCTTGACTCCAAGGAGTACTCCAGCTTCATCCTCTCCAGGACAAATCTATTTGTTCTCCTAGGAGTCCATGGTATATTCAACACTCTTCTCCAGCTCAAAGGCATCAACTCTCTTTCTATCATCCCTAGTTACTGTTCAACTCTCTGATGCATAGCACGTAACTACAAAGACTATATCCCGGATTAGGTGCACCTTAGTCTCTAGCCTGATGTTGTTGCTCTTCAGTACTCTTGAGAGGTCCCTCATAGCTGACTTTCCCAAAGCAGTTCATCTCCTGATTTCCTGGCTGGCTGCTGTTACCAAGTGTGTTGACTGTGGAACCAAGTAAACTAAAACTGTTAACTATCTCAACCTCTTCACCATCCAAACTGATGTTGCCAATTGCCCCAATAGTGAGAATCTTTGTTTTCTTGATGTTGAGCTTCAATCCATATTGAAGGCTGCAGTCCTTGACCTTCTGCAGCAAGCGCTTCAGGTACCCTTCAGTTTCAGCAAACAGGGTTGTGTCATCTGCATAATGCAGGTTGTTGATAACTCTTCCAACAATCCTGACACCACATTCCTTCTCATACAGACAGTCTCAGCTCATCTGTTCTGCATACAGATTGAAAAGGTATGGAGACAAAATATACCCCTGATGGATAAATAAGCTTGGAAGTTTATTTACCCCTTCTTGATTTTGAACTATGTAGTGTCTTCTTGCTCTGTTCTGATGACTGCCTCTTGGTCCACATATAAGTTTCGTAGAGTAGAAATAATCACTATTTTTAGATAAGAAGTCAGATAAATCTTAATTCAATGAAACTAAAAAATGGTGTATAAAGAGTAGAAAATGGGACAAGAGGGCACAGGGACATGAATGTCTCTCTGAAAGGATAAGAAGAAGTAAGAATAGCACAATCCCTCACTTCCCTAGAGCAAAAAGCAAATAAAGAGTCCATAGCCCAACATTATTGTACTTCTAGAACCACACCAACAGCAAGAAGCTAATTTATTCAGTGCTAACTCACAGAATCACAGTTATGGTACTGAGAATGGGCTTTATTAGGGAAGTAAGTTTGAGAGTAAGGAGGGAAAGAATATCTCCCAATACAACTTTAGATTTTAGCCCGAGTTCCAAGACACAATTCTTAAACTTGTTCAGGCTCTGGTTTCAGTTCACTAGTCAAATCCAAATCATCCAGCAAGGTTTATCTCAGAGCAGTTATATATCATAAATCAGCTTCTCCTTCAAGCATCTGACAAAAACACTAAAAACCTTTAACTGTGGACTTTATTTCAGGACTCTTCTGCTTACATCTTGCCACAGGTTATCCACAGCAATTCCACAGTCTCTGCATCACCAGAGTCTTGCTTTCACCAGCTACTTGCTCCAGTCTCCCTCAAGTCTTACCACCACAAGTATTGCTCACATTGTTTTACTGCCCAGTGTGGGAAATACTTTTTACCTTATCTAGTTCCAGAGTTATTTATGATTTGTAAGACCATGCTGATGTGCAAGGCCATGTGTCTGCAGTTAAGGTGGCCTAAAACCAGAGGGGGCTAATAACTGTAATGAAATTTAAAAAGGCAACTTGTGGGCTAACACCACAGGCAAGGTTTTGTTGTTTGTTTTGATTTCTAGATTGTGGAGGAAAATCTGCTGTCAGATACCTCTCCCGAGTACTGAGAAGCAACAATGTCAGTCTAGAGACTAAGGTGCACCTTATCCAGATCATAGTCTTCACAATTACTTGCCATGTATCAGAGATCTAGACAATGACTAAAGATGATAGGAGAAGAATTGGTGTCTTTGAGTTGTAGTACTGGAGAAAAGTTTTAATGGACCACCAAGAAAGAAAATAGGTCTGTCTTGGAGAGGATGCAACCAAGTTTCTTCTTAGAAGCTAGGATTTTGAAGCTCCATTTCACATACTATATGCATGTGTCTAAAAGGGACTGGTCCTTGGAGAAGGACATGAAGCTTGGAAGGGTGAAGGGTTGGTACAGAAGAGGAAGACCTCAAATGAGATGGATTGATACAGTTACAAGAGCAATTGGAGGTAGGTATGTGGATGTCAATGAGACTGGCTCAGAACTGGACAGGCTTCACAGCTGTTGTACATCAGGTCACTAGGAGTAGTAGGTGACTCAACAGCACATAACTATTACTGCAAAACAATGGAATTCAGAATAACAAGATCATATTATGGATAAAAAGAGTTTGAGAAAGTAAAGTTAAAAGACTTGTAGTTCTTTATTTGTTGCTATTCAATTACACTACCCAAGAAAATGACATGAAATAAAACCTATCAACTAGTAGAGTAAAATCTAGAATAGACTAATAATATTAAGCACTTATGGTCAACTGATTTGTGACAAGAGTGTCAAGACAATGAAAAGGGAATGTAAGTTTTCACAAATGAAACTAGGATAAACAGAACAGCAAGCTCAACTTTTAATAAAAATAAATGCAAAATGAAAATTATACTAAAATCTAAGAACAAAATCTGTAAAGTTAATAAACTTCCTAACTAAGGTTTATAAATATTATACATTTATAATGAAATTGGAAGAAAAAATTAAAGGTCTCATTATCCAAGGTTATACAATGCTTCCTCTGATGCAAGATAGTGTAAGCAATCTGTCTATTTATATTAGAATTCATTAAAATTACTAATTCCTGTGTTACTAATAATAGTATTTGTAAATTGAATAATATGTCTACAGAACGTGAGAATACTTTCCACACATGCATCTCATAAAGAATGCTGTGAAAACAAATAGGACTCCCAAAGCTCAAAAATGCAAATTTCGGGAATTCCAATTAAAATTGGACAAAGGGCTGGAATAGATTTTCTCCAAGGAAATATTGGGTTAACCAAAGTTGTTATTTTGTTGTTATGTGCTGTTGAGTCACCTGGGACTCATAGCAACCCTATGTGCAACAGCTTTAAACCCTGCTCTATCTTGTGACAAATCTTATCGTCTATGACACACCCAACCCTATTACCCCAGTCACTGAATCAATCCCTCTCATCTAGTGTCTTCCTCTCTTGCTCTGTCCTTCCACCCTCCCAAGCATGTCATCCTTCTCCAAGAACTGGTCTAATACATACATAAAATGTTATTAAACATTGTTAGTTTTCAGGGTAATGTAAATCAAATCCAAAATGAGATACAACTTTACATTCACTAGGATATCTTATCATAAAAGAGATGCTGTTGTTATATGTTATCGAGTTGACTAAGAACCTTAAGATCCTATAAATGACAGATCTGACACTTGACATATCCTATGCTACTCCCACAATCTCTGATATATTCAATTTCATTGTTATAAGTCAAGGTGTCAATTTATCCTGTTGAACATCTTTCCCTCTTTCACTGACTCTGTATCTTTCCCAGAAAGATATCTTTTTCCAAGGACTGAAGCCTCCTGAAATAGGTACAACTTACGTGGAACAAAGTTTCATCATCTTTTCCTCTAAGTAATAAGCTAGGTGTGTATCTTCCAAAACATGTCTTTTCTTAGCATATCCAGTACTCTTCTATAACGGCACAATTCAAATGCATCAATTCTTCTTTGATCATCCTTATTCATTTTCCGACTTTCACATGCATATGAAACAATTTAAAACACCAAGAGTAACTTAGTCTTTAAATTTACATCTTCAGTACTTTGATGAGGTCTTTGGCAGAAGAATTTTCCTTTTCAATATGCCCTTCACTTCTTGACTGCTTTTGCTGTGAGGTGCTGGCACTGAATGGAATTAAAAAGAAATCATTGACAACTATAATATTTTCTCAATCTCATGTTGCTTCTTGGCCTAGTGGTGAAGATCTTTTTTTCCTTCTCCACTGGACCATGGATTGATGTTGAGACTCAATCTGTAAATAATATTTGATCTTGTGCTTTCAGTGCTTTTGTATAATAAAAGTAAAGTCATTGTTGTTGTTAGGTGCTATTGGGTCAAGTACAACTATAGTGACCCTATGAACAAAAGATCTGAACTCTGTTCTATCCTGTGCCATTCTCACATTTCCTGACACATAAGACCCCATTACAGAAGTAAACGTATCAATCTGCCTCATTGAAAGTCTTCCCAACCCTTCCCTGCTCCCAGCATCATGTCCTTCTCTGAGGAATAGCACCTCTTAACAACATACCCAAAGTACATGAAGTGAAGCCTCATCATTCTTGCCTCTTAAGAGCACTCTGGCTACACCATCTTCAAGACATATCTGTTCATTCTCTTGGTCATCCATGGGATGTTCAGTATTCTTCTTCAACATCACAGCTCAAAGACATCAATTTGTTTCCTATCATCCTTATTCATTGTCCAGCTTTCAGATGCAGAGCAAGTAATCAGAAAGACATGCTTTAGTTCTCAAACTGACATCATTACTCCTCAATGATTTGGGGAGGTCCCTGACTGAAGATTTTTCTTGTGCAATGTGTTTCCTTATTTCCTGACTGCTAGTACCAAGGGTGTTAATTGTGGACACAACCAAGATGAAGCTGTTGACAGTTTCAATCTCCTCTCCATCCATCATGATTCTATCTGTCCAGTAGTGGGAATCTTTATTTTTCTGATATTGAGATGCAATCCATACTGAAGGCTACATTCCCTGATTTTCTGCAACGAATGCTTCAAGTTCTCTTTACTTCCAGCATGCAAGGTTGTGTCATCTGCATAACATAGGTTATTGATGACTCTCCCTCCAATCCTGATGCCACGATCCCTCTCACAGTGTCCAACTTCTTGGATAATTTGCTCGGTATACAGGTTGAAGAAGTATATAGAGAGAATATAACCATAGTGCACTCCCTTTCCAAGCCCAACCATGCAGTGTTCCCCTCCTCCATTCATTCAACAGCTTCCTGGTCCAGGTATACGTTCTTCTTTTTTTTCTTCCTTCCCCCCCCCACCTCCCCTTCTCTTCAGGTATAGATTCTTCATGAGCACAAACAAGTAATCTGGAAATTCTCATTCTTCTCAATGTTAGCCATAACTTACTATGATCCACATTGTCAAGGACTAAATTTGTTTTTCAACTCTTTCAGCTTGAGAAATGCAAAGTGATTTCTTCTCTTTCTATTCTCTAATTTCAGTTGTCTGCACATTCCATTATAGTACTTGGCTTTGTCCTCCCAAGTTGTCCT
Source organism: Elephantulus edwardii (assembly GCF_000299155.1). Classification (NCBI taxonomy): domain Eukaryota; kingdom Metazoa; phylum Chordata; class Mammalia; order Macroscelidea; family Macroscelididae; genus Elephantulus; species Elephantulus edwardii. The sequence goes on from NW_006400003.1 coordinate 4,078,091, forward strand.
TTAAAATCTTCTATTCAGCTCTTAAACTTCAACGTGTTTTCCTTTTGTTTTGGCTTCTTGAGGTTCCAGTGAAATCTATAGAATCTCTTTTGACATCCATTTTGTTCCTTGCTACTATGTTTTTGTAGTGACCTTTTGCTTTCTTGATGATATCAGGGTTATTGAGGATATCATCTCACTACTCATCTGATCTTCAATCACTGGTGTTCCATGCCTCAAACACATTTTTTAAATAATCAAGAAATTCAGATGGAATTTATTAAAGATCACATCTTGATTCCTGTGGACTTATTTTACTTTTCTTCAACATTAACTGGAACTTGCATATGTGTAATTGATGATTTGACCCACCGTCTGCCCTGGTCAAGTTTTGGCTGTTGATCCTGAGCTTCTCTAATGAGTTCTTCCACAAGTGTAGTCAATTTGATTCCTTTGCAGCCCATCAGTGAGATCCATATGTAAAGTCATAATTTTTGTCTTTTACAAAATGCATTTTATCACTGTAAATATAAAATTTAATTATTCTATTTCCAGCCTCATTTCTATCAGCAAACTCATATTTTCCAACTACTATTCCTTCTTCACTGTTGACTACTTTTGTATTCCAGTCACAAATTATTAATGTATCTTGAGAGGATCAATTTCAGACTGCAAGATCTGGTAATATAATAGACAATATAAAATTTTGATGAGTATCAGAAAATGTTAGAATCTGTTCACAGTCTTTGAAAAATAAAATATCAGTAAATGCATTCGTAGGTGGCACAAATATTTTCCTCTCAACCACCAACTTCGAAATCAGAAAACATTCAAGAAAGTATTGAATTTCTATCAGTAAGAAATTTATAAATTAGGTAAATTCTTTGATGTTATTTTTATCAGCATTACTGATTATTGCTATTATTGTGACAAGTTGTTGAATTTCGTCTAATTCTGCTTCTTTTGAGATAGTCTTGTAAACAGACATGACATTAGCTTTGCATTTGAAGAATAAATTTAATTTGGATCATGGTGTGTAATTGTGTGTGTTTGATTATCTGGATTTGATTACCTGAAAGCCTTAGTCATGGTTTTGTAGAAAAAAACAGCAGTAGGTTTTGTGTTAAGATGAAAAGCAGAAGAAGTCTTTTGAATCTACTAGCAACTCCGTGAAATAAAAAATGAATACTCTTTTCCCATAAATATTTACACCATGATGGTGAATCATCATGAATTGGAAACAACCCAATGGCAGTGGGTTTAGGGGTTTTTTTTTATATGCATTTGGTTCTGATCTATTTTTCCTAGAGTTGATATGAGTTGTAATTGATACAACAGGACTTTATAGCACAAATATATCTTAAAAATAGGACAAAATATATTAAATTGTTTTGTATGCATCTGAAAGTTTCACAGTGAATAAGGATGAATGAAGAAGATTCGATGACTTTGAATTGTGGGGCTGGCAAACAGTATTAAATATATCATAGCCTGCCAAAAGAACAAACAAATCTGTCTTGGAGTAATTACAACCAGGATGCTCATTAGAAGCAACAGTGTTGTAACTTCATTTCAGCTCACATAGGGGAGTAAGAGGGGCCAGTCTATACTTGGAAGGGTGGAGGTCAGTGACTGAGAGGATTGAAACATAAAGTGTAATAGTTGGCTCAAGCTATCAGAGATTGTGAGAATAGTGCAGGTTAACACAAGTTTCCCATCTCTTGTTTGCAGGCTCATTATGAGTTGTAGTCGATACAATGGACCTAACAAAAGCACCTACACACACACAAACACACACATACATATATGTCTGTTTGTTAAGAGAAGCCTACAATCCAAAAGGTGTGCAGTTTGAATTCACCAGATGCTCCACTAGAGAAGGAGGGGCAATATCCTCTCCTCCTGTGCCAGTCGAATCGATAGTACAAAACAAAAACTACCAAAAAAAAAGAGAGAGAGAGACCACACACACACACACACATACACACACACACACACACACACCCCACCCCTGGTGCCAGAATGATTAAGCACTTAGTTTTTAACTAAAATGATATTGGTTAAACTGACTGGTTCTGCAAATAAAATGCCTGATAATTTTCTTTGATTATCTCAGCCCAGAAAACCTTATTGGTCTTACCTTATTTATACGAATTTAAGAGTGGTGAGAACATCTGTTGTCAGGATTATTATGTATACCTAAATATATGGAAAAGCTGTGTGGTGTTGTTGTTATGTGCCATCCAGTCAAATGTGACTCATGGCAAACCTAGGTAAAATAGATCTGAACGCTGGCCTATCTTGAGTCAATCTCATTATCTCGTACACAAATTGCCACAGTTATCAATCCATTTCATCCAGGGTATTCTTCTACTGCACTGTCCCTTTACCCTTCAAAAATGGCCTTATAGAAGGATTGGTTCCTCCTGGCAACAATGCCCAAAGTATTTGAGACAGAGCTTCCAAATCCTTTCCCTCAAGGAACAATTTGGTTTTACCTTCTGTAGGATGGGCTTGTTTGTTCTTTTAGAAGCCCATTGTATGTTCAATACTCTTCTCCAGCACTCCAACTCAAAGGCATCAATTTTTCTTCTATCATCCTTAGTTGTTATTCCACTCTCTGATGCACAGCAAGCAATTGCCAAGACCATGGTCTGAATCAGACACACCCTGGTTTCTAAACTACATTTTTCCTTTTCGGAAATCTGGAGATGCTCCTGCCATCAGACTTTCCTAAAGCAACTCATCTTTTGTTTACTTCTACATTTAAGAAATTGTATTTGAGTTGATATTGAAAGAGAGAGGAAAAAAATAAAAACTCAAAAGAGATGGATAGAGAGAAAAATGAGACACAAAGATAAAGGCACACAAAGGCACAAAGAGGGGTTAGTATTGGCTAAAAATATTATGGTAACCTGGTAAAATAAAAATTCACAGGTTAACATTTTGAGGAGTCCTCTTTACTCAAAATATTAGAGAGTCTGACAAATTCAAAATCCATAATTTAGGGATTATGTTGAAGACCCTTACATGTTGAAAACCCCAAATCCACAGGCCAAACAATTATATTGAGAATTTAAAGTACTCTGAAAATGTGTGTATTTATTTTCTGTCAGAAGTACAAACACTATAAAAATCATCTTTTTCTCTTGTGACTCCTACAAATTGACTGAGGGCAACCAATACTAGGAAATGTAATTTACTTTACTTGAGTATATATGATTTAATTCTGTATAAGGTGACACTGCCTTGGATGTGCTTACCAAGCTGTGCCAAGAAATCTGGAGTTCAACCACCTGGCCAACTGACTGGAAGAGATCTATATTTGTTCCCATTCCAAAGAAAGGTGATTCGACAGAACGTGGAAATTATCAAACAGTACCGTTGATATCACATGCAAGCTAGATTCTGATGAAGATGATCCAAAAATGACTGGAATAGCACATCAACAGAGAATTTACTGAAGTGCAGGCTGGTACTAGGGATATTATACCTAATGTTAGATAGACCTTGGTTGAAATCAGAAAGTACAAGAGGAAATGTCTATCAGTGTTTTATTGACTATGAAAAGTCATGTTTGATTGTGTGGTTCACAATAAACTGTGGTGCTGACTCTGAGAAGAATCCCAGAACACTTTATTGGGCTTATGTGAAACCTATATACTTGGATCAGGAGGCAGTCATCATGACAGAGCAAGGAAACATTGTATGGTTCAAAACTGGGAAGGGTGTGCAACAAGGATGTGTCCTATATCGATATCTTTTCAATCTATATGCGGAGCAGATTATCTGGGAGGCTGGCCTCTATGAGAAGTGTGGCATAAGGATTGGAGGTAGACTTAACAACAATCTGTTTTGTGCAGATGACACAACCCTGCTTCCTAAAACTGAGGAAGACTTGAAGTGCTTGCTGCAGAAGGTCAAGGATTGCAGTCTTCAATATTGAATGAAGCTCAACATAAAAAAAACCCAAATATTCTCACACTGGAAAAATTGGCAGCACCATGATAGATAGTGAAGAGGTGGAGATTGTTGACAGCTTCAGTTTGCTTGGCTCTACAATCAACATTC
>NW_006400003.1:4082720-4087273 GCF_000299155.1 Elephantulus edwardii
GACTCAATGGCACATAACAACAACAACAATAGGGTGATCTGACAGAGTGTGAAAATTATTGAACAATATCACAGATACCACATGCAAGCAAAATCCTGCTGAAGTTTATCCAAAATTTACAGCAACAATACATCATTGGAAAACTACTGGAAATACAGGCCAGGTTTAGAAGAGGCCATGACAGTAGAGAAGTTATGTAAGATGTATCTTGAATGAAAGCAAAGAGTACCAAAGGAATCTGTGTTTCATTGACTATGCAAAGGCATTTGACTGTATGGATCACAACAAATTATGGTTAGCCTTGAGAAGAATGGGAATCTCATAACATCTCAATGTGCTCATGTGAAATCTGTACTTGGTCTAGGAAGCAGTCATCGGTTTGAAACAAGGAAATACTGCATGATTCAAAATCAGCAAAGAACATGTTGGGGATTCTTCCTGGCTCCATACCTTTTCAATGTATATGCAGAATAGATCATCTGGATAATGTGGCATCAGGATTGGAGGAACTTCACTTGCCAAGACTGAGAATGACCTCAAAGTGTTAGCTGCAGAAGGTCAAGGACTGTAGGTTTCAATATGGATTGAAGCTCAATATCAAGAAAATGGAGACTCTCACCACTAGGCTAATTGACAATGCCATAATAGATGGAGAGATTGAGGTTGTTAACAATTTCAGCTTCTTTGGTACCACAATCAATGCTCTTGGCACCAGCAGTCAGGAAACAAAAGACAAAATGTATTTGGGAAATCCGCTAAGAGGGACCTCTCCAAAGTTCTAAAATGCAATGATGTCAAGCTATAAACAAAGGTGCACCTGATTCAGCCCTTGGTCTTTACGATTACTTTGTAGGCATCAGGGAGCTAAATGAGGCCTAAGGATGTCAGATGAAGAATCAATGCCTTTGAGTTATGTTGAAGAAAAGTGTTGAACATATAATGATCACAAAGAAAACAAACAGGTCTGTTCTAGAAAGGATGAAAGAAGGCTGTTCCTAGGAGGCAAGATTTGAAGCCCTGTCTCACATATTTTAGGCATGTGTCCAGGAAAGACCAATGTTTGGTGCAGAACATTATGCTTGGAAGGGTGGAGACAGCACAGGAAGGGAAGACTCCAGATGAGATGGACAGTTAACAGTATCTGGTATAAAGAGAATAGGTATGTTGTCAGAGACAGTGAGACTGACAAGGACAGGACAGAGTTCAGAGCTATTGTACATAGGGTCACTGTGTGTCACAGGTGACTTGATGGCACATAACAACAATTACTTTATAACAACAACTAGACAACAGCATTATCAAACAATTGGAAATCAGAGCCTATCAAAGTTTACACATAAAATTCTTTGTCATAGTTCACACTTTGCTTACCTTGTATATATACACAATTTTTACATCACATGTACTACACAAATAAATAAATAAAAGGATGCTTTTATGCCTAATGTTGTTGCTTGTTGTTACGTGCTGTCGAGTCGTTTGCGACTCATAGCGACCCTATGTACAACAGCCCTAAATTCTGCTTTTTCCTGTGCCAATCTCACTGTCTCCGACACACCATCCCGATTACCCCACTCACCAAATCAATCCACCTCCTAGAGGGTCTTCCTCTCCTGTGCCTGCCTTCCACCCTCCCAAGCATGATGTCCTTCTGCAAGGATAGGTCTCTCCTTACAACATGACCAAAGTATATCAAACGAAGCCTCAGAATCCTTGCCTCCAAGGAGCAGCCCAGTTTAACCCTCTCCAGAATGAATCTGTTTGTTTTCTAGGCAGTCCATGGTACCCTCAATACTCTTCTCCAACACCAAAGCTCAAAGGCATCAATTCTCCTTCTGTCCTTCCTAGTCATTCATTGTCCAACTCTCTGATGCATAACAAGTGATTGCAAAGAGTGTGGCCTGTATCAGACACACCTTAGTCTCCAGAGAGATATTTTTGCTTTTCAGTACTTTAGAGAGGTCCCTAACAGCAGACTTTCCCATCACAATATGTCTTCTAATTCCCTGGCTGTTGGTGCAAAGAGTGTAGAATTGACTTCAGCATATATAAACTCTATATACAAGAAAATTAAACTCTGCAAGGTTGAGCAGAGATTTTCCTGTATATAGAGTTTCTATATGCTGAAGTCATTTCATGGACATCTAGCAAAAACTAATGTCAGTAACTACTCAAATAAGCAAAGGATGAAGTTCAGATAAAAATACTTACTAAGGGCAAAAGGCTTATGGAATGGATTGTGAAAGACAGTAGTTACAAATATAAGATACAAATATAAGATACAATAATGTGTTTAACCTCAGAAACAAGAGCTATGAGAATTAGGAACACTTCTTCCTAATTTTGTGATGAACATGTTGCATGCTTGGACATCTCAGATATTTTTCTTCCCTCTTATCTCTAATACCATTACTAGCTGTGGTGGAGTTGTGCTGCTAACCCCAAGATTGAGTTTCTCAGACTGCTTGAATATAGTCAGACACTATGTGGAAAAAAGATTAACCATCTCCTCATGGGTAATTTAATGTCTTTTAAATCCAATGGAAGGAAAACTATGAGTTGCATCTGACTTCAGGACAATAATGCCTTTTTAGACCATAGAAGATAATACGTATTAAAAGGCATATGTGTACTTTTGATCATTTCTAAAATAGTTTAATAACTTTAGGAAAAAAAAAACAAAAAACAAAAAACTATGCTCAGTCTCCCCCCAACCCTGATATCAGTCCTGTTTTACCAAAGTGGCACCATGCAGTATTTGGCCTTTTATGACTGAGATACTTCACTCAGCATAATGGCCTCCAGGGTCACCTATTTTGAATAATATTGCATGAGTGCCTTGTTTTTCAATGCAGGGTAGTATTCCATTGTGTGAATATGCCACAGCTTCTCTAGCCATTCGTTTGTTGATGGGTCACTATGGGATTATTATTCCACAAATTAAGGATTTACCATCAAGTGATTCAGCCATGAAAAGACTGATAAATTACTCAAAGAATACATCATCATCAAGAACAACTGTAACGAACTACCTGCCTTGAACATTAAACAAAGTAAGTTCACCAACTGTCATGGAACAAACAACCTCAACATATTCTCTGTGCACTTTCTTGTGTGATCCTTCCCACATTTCTGTCCTCATGTTTACTTCTTCTGACCACCCTCTTTAAAGCCTAGGTTGATCCTGAGATCTCAGGAAATAGTCTTTAAGAAATTCATATTGTTCATTTTTGCTCAAATTACTAGCTGCTAATGAAAGTGAATTTAAAAGATTCATTCATGTTTAAATTCATTTGGCTCATAGTTTTAGGCAACCAAATGTTTTATTTTTCTGGTTAAAATAAAACTTTGGATGTATATCAAGCATGCTTTTTTAAAATCCTTCTAAGGTGGAGGGGCGGCAAAGGAGAGGAAGACCTTCAATGAGATGGATCGATTCTGTGACTGGAGCGGGGGGAATAAGTGCGTTTGAGATGGCTAGGCCGGCACAGGATAGAACAGCATTTAGAGCTCTTGTACATAGGGTTGCTATGAGTCGCAAGCGACTCAATGGCACATAACAACAACAACAAGAAGGTAGATTACATTCTTCATGCAAACCTTCTCCTAAAATATCTGCAAATGATGGTTGTTGAACCCTTCTTCTTATAACTATTAAGCATCAGACACTGTCAAGTGGAAAACTTTTCTACCTTCCTTTCCTGGAATGTTACTTACTCCTTACCCCACTCCTAAAGTTCCTTAATGAGAGAAAAAGAGCAAGAGTGAGAGCTATATTTTTCCTAGGACATGTGAGATTCTGAAAAAGGATTACGGTTATGAGAAAGAGAAAAATAATATTTCATAATGGGAGAGTATTTTCAAAGGGTATAAAGTTATAGTTCAGTAAACATGAAAATGTGAGGACAAAACACTTTTCGTTTGGATCATGTTAGAGCTATTCCCTTTCAATAATGATTGTTTCTATTGTTATGTGAAGTCAACTCACTTGCAACTCATAGTGACCCTATGTACAACAGCTCTGAACTCTGCTCTATCCTGAGCCAACATTATCACCTCTGACACACCTACCTCCACTATCCCAGTCACTCAGTCAGTCTATCTCATTCAAGGCCTTCCTCTCTTGTGCTGTCGCTCCACCCTCCGAGGCATGGTGTCCCTCTCCAGGGACTGGTTCCTCCTTGCCCAAAGTATGTCAGATGAAGCTTCAGAATCCTTGTCTCCAAGGAACAGCCTGATTTTACCCTCTCCGGGATTAACATGTTTGTTCTCCTGCCAGTCCATGTTATAGTCAATACTCTTCTCCAGCACCACAGCTCAAAGGCATTAATTCTCCCCTCATCATCCCTTAGCAGTCCATGGTACCCTCAGCACTCTTCTCCAAACCAAAGCCCAAAAGCATCAATTCTCCCAAACAGATTCATAATAGAGAGGGTTAAACCGGGATGCTCCTTGGAGGCAAGGATTCTGAAACTTTGTCTGACATACTTTGGTCATGTTGTAAGGAGGGACTGGTCCTTGCAGAAGGACATCATGATTGAGAGGGTAGAGGG
>NW_006400003.1:4090374-4105772 GCF_000299155.1 Elephantulus edwardii
AAGGATGCAAAAATGAATGAATGGAATTTCAAAATCTCTGTAGATGTTCATTGAAATGAAAAATAAATAAATTTAAAAAAAAGAAAGAACAAAAAAAATGCTTAACTCACTTGACCTTTCTTAACCTGAAGAAACTGAAAAACAAATTCAAGCCTTGTGTTGCAATACTTAAGAATGCTTTGGGCAGAATATTAAATGACCCAGGAAGCACTAAAAGAAGATGAAAGGAACATACAGAGTCATTGAACCAAAAGGAATTGGCTTACACAGAAAACTTTGTGAAACAATATATGAGCAAAAATAATAATCATTGTGTTATTTTATCATTATTTTAAAAATCCTTTTCTATTGAAAAAAGACTTGTCTAAAACATGTGCTTGTATTATATGACAGCACAAACACATACATGTGCTTTTACCCAAGTGTCTATTTCATGTAGTGAAGTTCAATTACTTGGATTAATATATTTTCTAAATGGTAATTTAAATATCTTTATTTATAACAACAGTGTTTATCTTTTACTGAACAGCTTATTTCATGTGGTATGTTTAAAAAGAATAGTGAAATCACCTTTAAGAAATTTTAAATACTCTTCTGATGCCCATATCAATGGAAAGTCAGGTGATGCGATGCTTATTTCCATCTCTCAACTTTTCCTAGGAACCCTTTCCATGACTTGTTAGAATGATTAGTTCTTAGTTTAATATTGGGTTGAAACACTAGAAATGAGGACAGAGGAAGAGAAGAAAACACTGTTAAACCGATAACTAGTGTATAGTAAGACATTCTTTTGTTTATAAACTTCAGAGATAATTCTTTATACATTACACAATTCCACATTATGAAGAACAAAGACTAAATTTCAAAGACTTCCCTCTTTTGTAATGGAAGAAAAAAGCATTTTTCCTCTCCAGGTGGATATTTCTAAGAAAAGATTCTTCAGAAAAGATTGAATTTGAGCTGTGCCATTAGTGTTTTACCAATTTATATATCCTCTTAGTCAGCTTGGATTAAAAAAAATCTATGTTTGTTTAAGGTATTTAAAAATATTTAATTTAAAACCAACTAAGTACTTTCAATGCTCATACATTTGCTGATGGTTTTCATTTTACTATTAAGAACTCATCTTTGCTTCCTACTATCTTGACGTTTTAGACAGTCTTTCTTCCCATATACACATTTTAAAGTGCATCTGAAGAAGGACTTGACTTTGAGTATGTCCTTCTCTTGTTGCATCTTATATAACCTCTTCTCTTCCTTCTACTCACTGTTTCCTTTGTCTATGAAGATTTAAACATTCTCTACTAAGTCATTTCACATTCCAACAGGTCCTATTAAAATATCCAGCTTCTCCTGACAAATTTCTGCAACAATAATGTTCTACTTCCTGCTCTTTTGAAATAATTAATAGCTTGAATTATCTTCTGCTTGACATTTCTGCCTGTATAATGTATGCTTGTCAGAGTCAGACTTTAAAAAATATATTTTCACTCTAGAGTTTAACCTACTGTAAAGCATGTTGTTTGGCATTGCTGTTGCATTTTACAGTATATATAACATTCATAAATAATCAAAAAAGTGCTTCTGTGGATCAAGGACAATTTATGAGATTGGAAAGAAGTTAGGTGAGCAAACAGTGTGGTGAATACATTATCAAATCACATTGCTTTCTTTTAATCTGAAAAAAAAAATTCAAAGAAATATGTTAAATATCATTGCATGATTCTAAAAGTTTCTGTATTATTACTTACTCATTCACTCATTGTCATCAAGTTTGTACTAATTCCTCCTACCTTCCATTGGATGTCTAGGGCTATACGTAAAATGATTATACATTTCCTCATTTTTCCCCCCAGAGTTACTGTTAGATTTGAATCACCAGAGGGAAAGACTTTGGATTAGCAGGACAACTCCACATAGTTCCGTGGCATCATTTCAGCCTCTTCCTACCCACCCCCCCTTTTTAGGAAATGAAATTATTTTCTTGAATTCTGCATATGTTAAAATATTAATAGTTAAATTTAACTTTAACTATTAGTAGATATTTAATAGCTTCACTGTTACAAGAAAATTTGATCAAATATATATTTAACATAAAGCAAACATAAAAAATCCAGTACACAATAGGAGATTCTGGAGGACGTTATGTTGAGATAAGTATCTCGGTCACAAAAAGACAAATACTATATAGAGCTAGTGTTGTAAAATGGACTGACATCGGGGTTGAGGATACTGAAAAAGAAGAAATAATTAATGTATAATGTATCGAAACAGATGAGGAAGAGATCTGTTTAAAAGGGATATGTGATTAAGTATTATCATCATGACAGGAGTCCAGAATGAAAGCTACAAAGTAGAATGGACTTGGGGGGAGGGATTGTATAATAATGAAAAAATTTTCCTTTAACTTTTCAAAAAGAAGGGAGAACTGGAGGGCGGAAGGGTGGACAAGGAGAAAAGTGCAACAGTGAATGAATGGAAATCCAAAGTCTATGTAAACTTTCAGTATAATTAATAAAAAAATTAAAAAAAAACACTACAGAAAACTAATATGGCCATGTTGTTGTTGTTGTTATGTGCCGTCAAGTCGTTTGTGACTCATAGCGACCCTATGTACAATAGCCCTAAACTGTGCTCTATCCTGTGAACAGAGAATTTCAAAAGGCAGCTCAGGATGACAAAGCAAGATAATATAATAAAATGTGCAAAGAGCTGGGGTGAGAAAATCAAGAGGGCTGAACTTGCTCAGCATTTCTTAAGCTGAAAGAAATGAGAGAAAAAAAATACAAACCACGAATGGCAATACTTAAGAATGCTTTGGACAGAGTGTTAAATGATTCAAGAAGCATTGAAAGAAAATGGAAGGAGTATGCAGAATCACTATACCAGAAGGAATTGACTGACATGGAAGAATTTCATGAAATAACATTGAGCAAAAGCCTGTGGTGATGAAGGAGGAAGTTCAAGTTGCTATGAAAGAATTGTCAAAAAACAAGGCTCCAGGAGTTGACGGCATGCCAATTGACATATTTCAACAAACATATGCTGCCCTGGATGTGCTCACTAAGTTGTGCCAAGAAATCTGGAGGACAGCCAGCTGGCTAACTGCCTGGAAGAGATCGATATTTGTTCCCATTCCAAAGAAAGGTGACGGGACAGAATGTGGAAATTATAAAACAATATCATTAATATCACATGCAAGCAAGACTCTCTTGAAAATTATCCAAAAACGACTGGAACAACAAATCAATGGACAACTATCAGATGTGCAGGCCAGGTTTATAAGAGGTTGTAGTACTAGGGATATTGTAGCTAATGTTAGATGGATCTTGGCAGAAAACAGAGAGTACCAGAGGAGTGTCTATATATGCTTCATTGACTATGCAAAGGCTTTTGACTGTATGATCACAGCAAACTGTGGCTGACTGTGAGAAGAATGGGTATCCCAAAACATTTGATTATCCTTATGCAAAACCTAGACTTGGACCAAGAGGCTGTCATCAGAACAGAGCTAAAAGACACTGCATGGTTCAAAATTGGAAAGGATGTCCTCAAGGGTATTATTTTGTCCCTATACTTTTCAATCTGTATGTACTGGGCTATTATGGAGAGAAGTGCGGCATCAGAATTGGTAGAAGATTCATCAACAACTTGTGTTAAGATGACACAACAACCCTGCTTGCTGAAACTGAGGAGGTCCTGAAGGACTGCAGCCTTCAATATGGATTGAAGCTCAATGTCAAGATAATGAAGATTCTCAATCCTGGGTCAATTGGCAGGATCAATATGGATGGTGAAGAGATTGAGATAGTTAACAGTTTTCGTTTGCTTGGCTTCACAGTCAACACTGTTGGTATCAGCAGCCAGGAAATCAAGAGATGAATTGCATTGACAAAGTCAGCTGTCAAGGATCTCTGCAGAATATTGAAGAGCAAAGAGATCAGGCTGAAGACTAAGGTGTGCCAGATCTGGGCTACAGTCTTCGCAATTGTGTGCTATGCATCGGAGAGCTGGATAGTGACTAGGGATGATAGAAAGAGAATTGATGCCTTTAAGCTGTGGTGCTTGAGAAGAATGTTGAATATATCATGGATTGCTTGGAGAACAAATAGGTTGTCATGGAGAGGGTGAAGCCAGGCTGCTCCGTGGAAGCAAGAATTCTGAAGATTCCTCTGACATATTTTGGGCATGTTACAAGGAGGTACCAGACCTTGGAGAAGAACATGATGTTTGGGAGGGTGGAGGAAAAGTGCAGGAGAGGGAGACCTTCTATGAGATGAATCACTTCTGTGACTAGGATAGTGGGGGTAGATGTGTCAGAAACAATGAGATTGGCACAATATAGAGCAGGGTTTAGGGCTCTTTTAGATAGGGTTGCTGTGAGTCGCAAGTGACTCAGCAGCACAGAACAACAAAAATATCCATATACAGGAAAGACCAGAGAATACACTAGCATTCATACTCCAGGAAAGACCAGAGAATACACTAGAAATACATACACCAACAACTAGAGCCAAAGAGGAGGAAAAGAAGGCTTCTACTAACTTTTGCAGTCAGAAATCGACTGACCATACAATCAAGATGCATTAATAATAGTGGGTGACTAGAATGCAAAAATTGGGAACAGAGAAGAAGGATCAGTAGCTGGGAATCATAGTTTTTGTGACAGAAATTAAGCTGTAGCTAGAATGATAAAATTTTGTACAATGATTAATTCATTGCAAATGCTTTTTTAAAAAAATCATAAACACAAGCAATACACATGGATTTCATATGATGTTATGCATAGGCATCTGATCGATTATATTTGTGGAACAAATCTCTGGAGAATATCAATATCAGTTGTGAATACTAGATCAGGTGCTGATTGTGGAACAGATCAACAACTACTCCTATGCAAGTTCAAGATGAAGCTAAGGATAATTAAATTGAATCTATGGGAACCAAAATTTGACCTTGAGTCTCTCCCAAATGAATTTCAAAACCATCGCAGGAACAGTTTTGTGACCTTGAACACCAATGAGCAAAGATCGGATGAGCTAAGGGAGGATATCAAGGATATCATTCAGGAAAAATGCAAACATCATTAGAAATGAAGAGGAGAAAGAATAAACCAAGATGGATTTCAGAAGAGACTCTGAATATTGTACTAGAGTGCCAAGAAGCCAAAGCAAAGAAAGAAATCAAGAAATTAAGGAGCTGAACAAAAAAATTTCAAAGGACAGCACACAGAAAGTAAAATATAAGGATATGTGCAAAAAGCTGCAGTCAGAAAATCAAAATGATCAAACCCGTTCACCATTTCTTAAGCTGAAGGGAACTGAAAAACAAATTCAAGCCTAGGGTTGCAATACTTGAAGATGATTTGGGCAGAATATGAAATAACCCAGAAATCGTTAAAAGAAGGTCGAAAGAGTATACAGAATCATTGTACCAAAAGATATTGGCAGACACAGAATAATTCCATGAAACAATGTGTGAACCTGTGCTGATTAAGGAAGAAGTTTAAGCTGCTTTGAAGGAATTGGAAAAACAACAACAACAAACAAACTCAAAACCAAAGCCCCAGGAATAGATGGCATATCAGTTTACATATTTCAACAAACAAACACTATCCTAGATGTGCTCACCAAGTTGTGCCAAGAAACTGGTGGACAGCCATCAGGACAATTCACTGGAAGAGATCTATATTTGTTCCCATTCCAAAGATGATGACTAAACTGAGTTCAAAAATTATCAAGCAGTATCATTAATATCACATGCAAGCAAGATTCTGTTGAAAATTATCTGAAAACAGCTGGAAAACCATATCAACAGAAAACTGTCAGATGTCAGACTGGGTTTAAAAGAGGCTGTGGTACCAGGTAAATTACAGCTAATGTTAGGTAGATTTTGGCTGAAAGCAGAGAGTACCAAAGGAATGTCTATTTGTGTTTCATTGACTATGTATGCAAAGGCATTTGGCTGTGTGGATCACAACAAACTATGGTTAACTCAGAAAACAATGGGAGTCCCAGGACTCTTGATCTTACTTATGAAAAACCTATACTTCAACCAGGAGGCAGTGGTCAGTTCAGAGCAAGGAAACACTGCATAGTTCAAAACTGGAAAGGATATACACCAGGGATGTGTCCTATCTCCACATCTTTTCAATCTATACGTAGAACAGTTCACAGTGTCACAGTGTTCCACTTCACAGCAATCACGAGTTACCTCTGTACAGCAAGTGAACACACCAGGGTTACACGACTTAGAAGAATGTTTCACCAAAAACAATTAAAGGCAGGCCTGAGGGCCACTGAGTAGAGTCACACAACCTTGGCTTGGGAGCATGAGTTTTTGTCCGCTAGACCAATTGCTCTCTCTCTATGCTGTTGTTGTTGTTGTCTAGTCGTAGGCGACTCATAGTGACCCTATAAAGAGTTGCAACATCTGTCTTTGAGTACAATGCTTTAAATTATAAGATACTATCCATAAACATACAAGGAAAACCTATCAAGACAACTCTTCTTCAAATTATGCACTAACCACTAAAGCCAAAGATGAAGAAATTGAGAACTTCTACCAATTTTTCAATCCAAAATTGATTGAAAGTTCAGTAAAGATGCACTAATAATATTTGGTGATGCAGAAATTAAAAACAAAGAAAAAGCACTGGTTTTTGAAAAGTGTGAACTTGGCAACAGAAATGAGGCTGGAAATTAAATGATAGAATATTTTACAATCAGTGATTTATTTATTTGACATATCGTTTAAAAATACCAAAAACATAAACAGTATTTCCATCAACATCATCTAAAGGACTGTACAAGAGTCAGACTGAATATATCTATGGAAGAAATCCATGTAGAAACTCAATATCAGCAATCAAAACCTGGCCAGGTGTTGATGAAATAGACCATCAATTACACGTATGAAAATTAAAATTAAAGGTTAGGTAAATTAAAATAGGTGCATGAGAACTAATATAATGCCTTCAGTCTATCTCACCTGAGTTTGGGGCTTTTTTAAGCCCTCAAAAGAATAGATTTGATACACTGAATACTATTGACTGAAGACCAAACCAATTTGGGTGAAATCAAAGAC
This sequence comes from Elephantulus edwardii, assembly GCF_000299155.1. Taxonomy (NCBI): domain Eukaryota; kingdom Metazoa; phylum Chordata; class Mammalia; order Macroscelidea; family Macroscelididae; genus Elephantulus; species Elephantulus edwardii. The sequence continues at coordinate 4,097,461 of NW_006400003.1, forward strand.
ATTATTCATGAAAAAAGCAAAAAGCAATTTGAAAACAGAAAAGACAGGAAATACCAAAATAAATGACACAGGAGACTCTGGAACTTTCATTAGAACATACAAAGGACAAAATAAGGAACGAAATGCTGAAGTAACAGAGATGTTGTTGTTGTTATGTGCCATCGGGTCACTTGCGACTCATAGTGACCCTATGTACAACAGCCCTAAACTCTGTTCTGTCCTGTGCTAATCACACTGTCTCTGACACACACACCACAATTACCCCAGTCACTGAACCAATCCACCTCAAAGAGGGCCTTCCTCTCCTGCGCTGTCCCTCTACCCTACCAAGAATGATGTCCCTCTCCAAGAACCTGTCCCTCCTTATAACATGTCCGAAGTATGTTAGACGAAGCCTCTGAATCCTTGCCTCCAAGGAGCTGCCCTGTTTAACCCTCTCCAGGATGAATCTGTTTTCCTAGCAGTCCATGGTACCTTCAATGCTCTTCATAACCACAGCTCACAGGCATCAATTCTTCTTCTATCCTCCCTAGTCATTGTCCAACTCTCTGATGCTTACAACTGATTGCAAAGTCCATGGCCTGTATCAGGTGCACCTTAGTCTCCAGAGAGACACCATTGTTCTTCAGAAGTTTTAAAAAGTCCCTAACAGCAGACTTTTCCATCACAATACATCTTTTAATTTACTGGCTACTGGTGCCAAGAGTGTTGACTGTGGAGCCAAGCAAACTAAAGCTGTGAACAATCTCAATCTCTTCATCATCCATCTTGATGCTGCCAATTGGTCCAGTGGTGAGAATCTTTGTCTTCTGGACATTGAGTCTCAATCCATAAAAGAGAGATGAGAAGACTTAAAAGGACAGCTAAGTAAAATTAAACAAAGTATTGTAATAAAATGTGCAAAAATTTGAAGTTAGGAAAGAAAATGGGAAGATCACATTTGACATTCAAGGAACTGAAGGACAAATTCAAACTTCGAATTACAATACCAAAGGAGTCAATGAGAAAAATCTTGAATGGTGTGTTAAGCATCAAAGATGGAAGGTCTACTTAAAGCCACTGTACTGTGGAGAAATGGTTAACACTGAAATATTTTAGAAAGTAGTAGTGACCAATAACCATTGGAATGAAGAAGGAAATCCCACCTGTGTTGAAATAATTGGGAAAAAATAAGGTCCCAGAAACTGATTGAAAACATTTTACGTGTTTCCACAAACAGATGAAGTTTCACTAGGTGCTCACTAGTCTATGCTAAGAAATTTGGAAGAGAGCTACTTGGTAACTGATTGGAAGAGAACCATATTTATTCACATTCTTACTTGTTTCCACCAAATTAAAAACAACCTAACAGAATGTGGAAATTTTTGAACAGTCAAGTAAAACCTTAGTAAAATTAATTTTAAAATGTCTATTATAATAAACAGTACATAAATAAATAGGGTTATTCCAAAAATTCAAGCTGTATTCAAAATAGGCTATGGATTGAGTGACATAATTGCTGATGCCAGATGCATTTTAACTGAAAGTAGAGAATATCAGAAAGATTATAACTTATATTTTAGTTAAAAATGATTTGACTCTATGAATTATGGCAAATTATGGATAAATTGGAGAAGAATGGGAATCCCAGAAAATGTATTGTGATTACGTGAAAATTATTCATAGACCAATAAGCAGTTGTCTGAACAAGTAGAAACTGCATGGTCTCAGATGAGGAAAGGTGTGCTTCAAAGCTATATCTTTTCTGCATACCTATTCAATCTTCATGTTGAGCAAAGCATTTGAGCAACTAGACTATATGAAGAAGGATTTGGTATCAGGAATGGAAGAAGATTCATCTTCACTATTATATGACACAGCTTGGCTTGCTGAAAGATGACTTAATCATTTGCTGCAAAAGATCAGCCTTCAATGTGGATTACAACTACAACCTTCTACATGGATTACATCTCTCACTACTATGCCAGTAGACAATATTATGATAGATGAAGTAAAGATTTGTCAATGATTTCATTTTACTTTTATCTACAATCAACTCATGACAGCAGCAGTAAACAAATCAAAGAACATGTTGCACTGGGTAAGTATGTTGTCAAAACCTCCCCAAAATGCTAAAGAACAAAGATGTCAGTTTAATGACTAAGGTGAATCTGATCCAAGTCATAATATTTTAAATTGCTTCTTATGCATTTACAAGTCAGATGTTGAATAAGGATGACAAAGGAAGAATCACTGCTTTTGAATTGTAATGTTGAATAGATAATTAGCTGCTTGATTTTGATAAATTACTTTTTTAAAAATCTATCATAAAACACGACTTTAGTATTGCATCACTTAGAACATTATTTTCAATATCTGAATGAGAAGTGGTGAACAGTCTGTTTATTTTCAGTATACTTTCCTTTGTTATTGTTGTTGTTGTTGTTGTTATATGCCGTTGAGTCACCTGCAATTCATAGTGACCCTAGATACAAAAGCCCTAAAGCCTGCCTAAACCCTATGCCAACTTTATTGTCTCTGACACACCTACCCCCATTAACCCAGTCACTAAATCAATCTATCTCATAGAGGGTCTTCCTCTCTTCCGTTGTCCCTCCACTCTCCAAGGATTGGTCCCATCTTGCAACATGTCCAAAGTATGTCAGATGGAACTTCTAAATCCTTGCCTCCAAGGAGTAGCCAGATTTAATCCTCTCAAGGATGAACCTGTTCGTTCTTTTAGCATGGTATATTCAATACTCTTTTCCAACACCACAGCTCAAAGGCATCAATTCTCCTTCTATCATCCCTAGTCATTATCCAGCTTTCAGATGCATAAGTTACAATAGGTTAGCTAGGAAGACAATGGCTATATAGGAGAGAAAGGATGACAAGATGATTGCAGGGAAGACATGAAAAACATTAATTTTTTTACTTTAATATTACTTAGTAATTTCATAAAGCATATATTCAGATAAATATTAATATATTTTATATATTTCTAGATAAAAATAGACTTACTATATTATCAGCTGTCAGGTCAAAAAGAGTATGGAAGTAAAAACAATTCGAAATCAACAGAAAAATCCCTTAGGCTAAATTATTGACTATTATACAGTAATAGTCAAAGAATATATGTAAACATTCTCTTCCAGGAATAGTTTTTCAACCACCAAGGTATGTAACTCAATAAAATAATTGAACCAATATGACACCTGCTGATTAGGAAGATTCTCTGTTGTAAAAGATAGGAGAACTGACATGGGTGAGTGAGCATCTTGATTTGATTCTTTTGTTCCCAGGCGAATTACATAAAGTAATCTGTAGAAAACTTAGCAAGGATTAATAGAGTTGTGAAGTCAAAAGCAGAATGAGGTCAAGGGTTAGGCAATACAGAAAATATATTTTTAGAAATCAAATGAAAACATACATAACAAACATATTACAATGGCCTCGTAAACCAAAATCAAATGTTCTTTTATGGCATTCATTCAGACTTAGTAACTCTCCAGAACAGAGAAGAACTTCATTATAAGATTTCTAAAATTATAAATTGTCATGTAAGCAAATTGAAATATCATTATCTTTAGAAAGGGCAGGCAGTACTGAACTGTCCATCACTCATTTAGCAGCCATATATGTTGACCACTGTGCCATCAGAGCTTCTTAATTTTCTCATAGGACAGAGAAATTTATCGTACAGTGAATACTTAGAAAGATACCTGTGAAAGAAAAATTAACAATGTTTATTTCATTGGTAAAAAGGTGCAAAAGGAGAAATCTTAATTATCTAGTGATGATCTAAGGAAGCTGTAAAATAAACAGTATTATCATCGTGAATGACTAACTGCATTTATGTTTAAGTTAGGTAAGATTTGCAGAAGACTAGTTACAAGCAGGGGAAAGTGAACAGTGTCCCATATATTTAACCTGCTATACAATTTCATGGTTTCTGAAAACAACTCTTCTTCCTTTGTTCAAGCCCCCACTCCTCTATGTCCCTTGGGTCCTATGGTTCACTGAAAGATTTCCCTGAGACTAGTTGCAGTAGTGAATGAAGTAGACTCAATTGCAGTGCAGCTGTATATCGTGTTCTATCTAGTAAAGTGAGGGTTCCCAAAAATAGAGTGTATTGAGTATTAAGCATGTAGGCTTAAAGTAGGACAGGGCTTGTATTTCACCCTAATCCTATCTCCTTAATATAAGTACTTCATCACAAGATAAAAAGACAATGGCTAGGAAATACATGTTAAATAATAAACATTTGACACCACATTAGCCAATAAAAATAGTTTGTGGACGCAAAGAAAATTAAGAATAGGGAATTAGGCTCTCGGGTGGATGCTGCTGTGTCAGCACACTGGAGCCCGGGTTCGAACTCTAAATAAACTTTGTTAATTTGGCTAAAAAAAAAAAAAGAATAGGGAATTAACTAATGCTCATTGATCAGTGATTATGTGATAGACAAGGGGATTACTTTAATTTTTCCTCACAATAGAGTAGTTAAGACAGGATAATGAAGTACCATAGTGTTAAGTGTGCTACAGATTTTCATATGGATTACATTTAAGCACAAAGAATATGAAAATTCTCACTCTTAGACCAAGAAGCCACAACATGATAGAAAAGATTGTAATTGTCATTTATTTAATTTTACTTGGAATCACAATCAACACCCACGGAAGCATCAGTCAATGAATTGAATATCATGTTACATTAGGAAAATGTGAGATCAAAGCATGACCTCTCCAAAGTGCTAGAGAACAACATTGTGAATTAAAAGACCAAGTTCTACCTAATCAATCATGGTATTTTCAATTGCTTCTTGTGCAAGTGAAAATTAGACAAAGACGGGAAAGAATTTATTTCTTTGTATTGTGTATTGGTGAAGAATATTAAGAATCCATGGATTGCCAAGAAAATTTATCTTGGAAGAAGGGTATCAAGGTCCTCATTAGAGGCAAGGTTAGTGAAACTTTTTTTTGCATACTTTGAATATATTGTCAGGAAGGGCCAGTCCTTGGGAAAAGCAGTCCATCCCATCTTACTAATGTGTTCCATTTCATTTTTTACAACTTCTAGATTTCCAACACTCATACTTTGTATACCCCATGTTCTAATTTTTAAGTGATATTTACCACTATTTCTCCTCATTTTCAGTAACTTCCAATCTGTATTACCTGTAAAAGTATAATTATCTATGTTCCTCTTTTGGTCATAGGGTTTTCAGAATCTTGTTATTTACCAGTGAAAGATCAATCCTGCTTCCTAGTCTTTCTTAATCTGGGAGCTCTAATAAAACCTGTCTACCAGGTTTTTACACCTAGTAGAAGATAAGGCTATTACAGAGAAATATGGCTTCAAAAAGAAGAAAGTGAGATTAGGAAGTGAGAATGGCTTTGAAAAGAATTCTCTCCTCCTCTTTCTATTCAACTGTGCCATTGCTAGACATTTTTTTTTCAGTATAAAATAGGAAAATGAAAGATTATTTCAAAGTAATAAATATTTTTAATCTTTGAATTATTAATTTTAATTCAATCAGAAATCCAGTAAAGTTTAATGCACTTTTCTAGTCGTCATATGAGATAAGGTAAATAGAAAAACCTTTTGCGTTACTTTTGCAGAACAAAAAATGCTTGGGATGTGAAGAGATTGGAACCCTTATTCACTACTGATGTGAATGTAAAATGGTTCAAGGAAGTGAACTACAGAAGATGGTATTGTGTTTTCTCCAAAAGTTGGAAATACCATGGTAATTCCATTTCTATATGCATACCAGCAGTTCCACTACAAGAAACTTACCCTAAGGAAACCAAAGTTACCACCCAAACAGATACACGCACATCTGTTTATATTGCTGTGTTATTCACAACAACGAAGAGAAAGGAGCAAACCAAGTATCCATGAACAAATCAATGGATAGAAAAACTATAGTATGTTCACACAATAGAATACTAGACATCATTGAAAAACAAAGAACTCATAAAACATTACACAATATGAGTGGCCTTGGAGGATATTATGCTGATTGAAATATCTCAGTCACAAAAGGACAAATACTGCATAACACCACTGCTATAAAATAGGCCTGGCATGAGGGTTAATGGTAAATTAAGAAAAGAGGAAATAAACAGTAAACACTGCACTGGAACAGATGAAGGAAAGTGCAGTTTTAAAGGAATCTAAGATTAGGTATTTGTATGACAATAGTTCAGAGTAAGAGGTGCATAGCAAAGTGGACTGAGGGAGGAATGGCAGGAGGGAAGAAATAATGTAACAATGAATGAATATTTTCTTTTTTATTAATTTTAACAAAAGTTTACAGAGGTTTAGGGTTTCTAGTCATTCATTGTTTCACTTTCGCCTTGTCTACCTCCTCTCCCCCAATTAACTCTTCTCCTTAAAAAGAAAAAGAAAAACTTTTCCATTTTTATGCAATCCCTCTCCCCAAGTCCACTCCACTATCCTTCACTCTGGACTTCTGTAATGACAAGAATACCCATTCATATATTCCTTTAAAAGAGTTCTCTCCCTCATCTATTTCAGTGCAATATACAACATTCCTCCCCTCCTTTTCTGTCTTCCTTCAACCCTGATGTCAGTCCCATTTTACAACAGTGGTCTTATGCAATATTTGTCATTTTGTGACTGAGATATTTCACTCCGCATAATGTCCTCTAAGGTCATCCATTATGGATAATATTTCATGAGTTCCTTGTTTTTCAATGCTGCATAATATTCCATTGTGTGAATACACCAGAACTTCTTTATCCATTCTTTTGTTGATTGGCACTTGGGTTTTTTTCCAGGTCTTTGCTATTGTGAACAAAGCCACAATAAACTTGGGTGTGCATATAAGAGTGAATATTTTTTAAGTGAACTAGGAGGGGTAGGGGAGGGAGGAAAATGTACAACAATGAATGAATGATATATCTTGAAATTATCTTTTTAACTATGAGTAACCATCATTATTCTTCTGTTTTTCATTCTTGGCATAATACACCATGTGATTGTCTGATTCAACTTTTTTAAACTTTCTAAAATGACAATTTAAAAAAAATTAATTTTGAGTCCACTGTTACAAAAATATGAGGCTAAAAAGTGTTAGTTTTGTTTTCCCTCTTTTGTCAACCACCTTTGCAATGTAATAGAGTCTTATTATGTAATTTATATAGAAGGTAAATTCAGTGACAATTAGGAGAGCAACTAGTGGCCCATGAAAGCTAAGGACAAATTATTTGAGACAGAAAACAACTGCTAAGAAGACTACTCCAGGAAGATAAAGTATAAAATCTCTCTTTTCCTCAATCTATTTTCAAGTACAATGCTGTGATAAAATATTATCCATACACATACAAGGAAGACATCTTAATACAACTATTATTCAAATATATGCATCAATAGCTAACTCTAGAGAGGGATAAATGAAAGATCTTTAACAATTTTGCTTAAATTTGACAAAATATGCAGTGATGGTGTGTTAATGATAATTAGTGACTTGGATCCAAAAGGAAAAATGGAAAAAGAATGGCGGTTGTAAAGTATGAACTTGTACAATCCCACCAACAGTGTAAAAGAGTTTCTATTTCACCACATCCTCTCCATAATTTTTTTACTTGCTGTCCTGTTAAACTTTTCCACTGATACTGGAGTGAGATTATATCTCATTATGGTTTTTATTTGAATCTCTCTTATTGCCAGTGATTTGGATCATTTCTTCACAATCTAATCCTACAACCTCTAGAAGAAAAGGATAAGAGCTGAAATCAATGAGATATAAAATAGGAAAATGATTGAAATCAATAAGACCAGCCACTCATTTTTCAAAAGAGTCAATAAAATTAACAAACCACTGACAAACTTAACCGAAGAAAATAAAAAAAGAGAAAACAGATTTCCCCATAAGAAAAATCTATGACGGGATGGTTTCACAGCTGAATTCTACCACACATTCAGAGAAGATATATCACTAATTCTACTTAAATTATTTTAAAAAAATGGAAAAAGAAGGATCACTTCCAGAGTCATACTATGATGCAAGCATACCCCTACTACCAAAACCAGACAAAGATATTACCAAGAAAGAAAACTACAACCAATATCTCTCATGAATATAAATGCAAAAATCCTTAAAAAAAATGAGTATGCAGATCCAAGGCTGGGGAGAGTGGAGGCAGAAGTGTGTGGGTGTGGGGTGGGGTAGGGTATTAATCACAGGGTTGTATAACTCAACGGGCCAATAGGGTGAAGGAAATGGGAAGGATCTTTTAAGAAAAACAACATATTAAAATTTTGTAAATAAATAAAAATAAAAAAATAAAATGTCAGAAAAG
>NW_006400003.1:4110206-4115804 GCF_000299155.1 Elephantulus edwardii
GTGAAAGAGAAGAAGAATCTCAGTATGATGAATTTACCCAGAGACTACAGCAATACACCAAAGTAGGTCAGAGATGTTGAGCATGGAGCAAGACAGAACAGGTTTCAAATCTGTCCTGCATAGGTCTCCAGGTCACATTCAACTCAACAGCACATAACAATAACAACCACCTTCAAAGTGATCTTTGTGTTTCTTAACTTTGGAAAATCCACTTTTCGTAGATGAAGGATGATCTTAATATAGGAGCTCTGATGTTTAGCCTGTAGGTAGTTGCACTGCTAACCCAAAAGTAGTTTGAATCCACTAGTACTCCAGAAGAGAGCTCTCATGTCCTAGTAGTAAGAAGCTGTGCTGCAATTACAAAGGTGTGCAGTTCAAATTTACCAGCTCGTACGAAGAAGGATGGTCCGTCTCCTCCTATGCAATTAACTACTTCCGAAATCCCACTGAAGAGTCAGCTATGAGCCATTTCTGAAATGAAGGCACACAGTAGCAGGAGTAGCAGCAGCAGGAGCAATGACGACAAAGGACAAAGAAAAGCTATCCACTCTTATGTACATTACAGCCACATAAAATACACTAAAGAGTCAGCTATAAGGCAGTTCCAACTTGACGGAATATAATAAGTAAAACAAGCTACACAGTCCTCTTGCAGTTGATTTACCTAATCCCACCTTCAGTTTGAATACTGACAAAACCACATACCACCTGCTTCGTTCACTACAAAAAACTAAAAAAATCCCACTATCTTTGAGTTGTTTCTAACTCTTAGTGACCCCCCCATTGGGTCTCTAAGGGTGTAAAACTTAACAGAAGGGTGTAGTCTACCTATCTTCTGATGAGGAGCTAGTGAATTCAAAACACTTGAGGAGCTCAGAATTTCAGTTAGCAGTATAAAGGCAACCAGAGCTTCATATGTTGTTCAACTAAATACTAAATTTTTAAATATGCTGATCTTTATTATTAAAATATAAATCAAATCATATCAACTCTTCAATAACATTCTTTAGCAATTTCCATTTCAACTCTGATAAGTAATCTCACAATTTAACATATCAACCACCCTAGTGCAATATTTGGATGAGCTTCCAGATTGATTTATGCTGGAAAGCAGGAGTGCTGACATCCACTTCTTAAACTAGATGCCTCTGGAAACTCTACTAACTCTCTAAACTCTATAAATGTACAGAAATTATGTTAGTTATAGGACAGAGTTCAGGTCTTTAATGCAAAACGTACTCTCAGTCATACAGGGGAGCGCCCCTACCGGTGCCCGCACTGCACCGAAGCCTTCCCCCAGCTGCCAGGAGCTGCGGAGGCACCTCATCTCCCACACCAGGGAGGCCCACCTGTGCCCCATGTGTGGGAAGGCCCTCAGAGACCCCCACACGCTGTGTGCCCACGAGCACCTCCACTCGGGGGAACGGCCCTTCGTGTGTCCACAGTGTGACCGTGCTTACACCCTGGCCACCAAGCTGCGGGAACACCTCAAATCACACCTGGCTGACAAGCCCTACCGCTGCCCCACCTGTGGCATGGGCTACACCCTCCTACAGAGCCTCAAGCGGCACCAGCTCAGTCATGAGCCCAAGGGGCCCTCAGGTCCACCCTCTGGGCTGCCTGCTGCTTCCGAAGCCACCCTGGTGCTACTGCAGACTGAGTCCCGCCTACTGGACACACCTGGCGAGCGGGCAGCCTCCCCAGCCAGAGACGTCATTGAAGTCACTATCTCTGAGAGCCAGGATAAGTGCCTTGTGGTGCCAGAGGAGCCAGGCACCCCCCACAGCCTAATGTTCATCCATAGAGACATGGGCTTTGGAGCCTGGGCGGAAGTGGTGGAGGTAGAGACCGGCACCTGACACCCGCCGCCCCCCAGGGCTCACTATATAAAGACCTCTCTTACCACCTAAAAAGAAAAAAAATGACATTTAACCACTGCTAAATGAAACTAGTTCTACTTATATCTAGAAAATACAGTCCACTTTGTAAATCACTCTTTCTAAATGTACAGTATGAAGTAACCTAGGTTGTTGTGATGCTGAACGTTTTACAATTGGGGTATCAAGTACCAGAATGGTTTCACAACGTAGAGAGTGTTTTGTGGAGCTCTCAGTTGTAAAACAGGTTTGGAAGCAGAAGTGGCATCCACTTCCTAAACCACATGCCTATGGAAACCCTATGAACTTGGAATTGACGATAGTTATGGAAAAGCATTAGGTCAATTGTTCATAGAGGCGCTATGAGTCGCTCTTGACTTGATGGCAATCAAGAACAAACATCACCACCCCTAGTCTCACTTTTTTATTTTTTTCATATAATTTTCAAATGAACCTAAGGTAGTTTATTCTTACTGAATGTAGCATCCTTTTCTGCTTTAGGGTCTGCATTTGTGTCTTTGTGTCTGGAGCACTCCTCCAACTGCAATAACTTTTGAAGAGTAGATTAGTAGCTGTCATGTCACAATTTCTATAGAAATAAAAGGTTACTTTTTTCTGTACTCATTGATTAACTAACAGATCTTTTGGCAGAAGATGTAAAAACTATTCAAAGAATTCCTTTCATAATGTTGTGTGAGAAAACACATGAACAAATAGTTTAATTTAAAAATAAAGAGGCAAATAATCTTTTCTAGCCAAAAAGACAGCTTAGAATGTTTGCAAATTCTAAATCTGTTAAAAATAGCAAATCAATGATTTAGAGGACAATTTGAAATGAACAGTAAACTGTTAGAACATTCTGTAACTTTTTTTAATATAGGACATCAAATTAAGCAGCAGTAAATTAGAATGCATGGACTCATGAGCCATAGGGTATCTAATCCATCTGCTTTCTTTCTGCAGTATGACTCCATTTGAAATATAAAATTCCCATAAAGTGAGACAAATATAAACTCATTGAGTGAAACGTAAGTCATGCCTCCAAGATACACAGTATTATATTTTAGCAGTGTTGTAAGAGTTCTGTTGGCTCTATGGTTAAGATCATGAGTTGCTTACTGAAAGCAGTTAAATTACAACTTGTTCTGCAGATGAAAATGTGATAGTCTGTTTCTGTAAACATTCACAGTTTTGAAAAACTTGTGGAGCAACTCTACTTTGTCCTACAATGTCAATATGAGTCAGAGGCTATTCCACAACAGTGGAAGGATTATTATTGTTGTTAAATGACCTCCAATTGACTTAAAGCAACCTCATGTGTCACAGAACCAAACATTACGCTGTCTTGGAATTTCTTCACAATCTTTTCTATGTTTGAATTTATTGTTCTAACTACCGTGTCATTGTTTTACCATTGGTAAATCAGATACCCATACTCCTGGTTTTAAATATTATCAACTATATTCTATAATATACATTGTGTTGTTACTGTTGTATACAGTTGAGTCAGAAGTGATCCATAAATGGGCCTTGAAAACTTAGTGAATTTTCAGAGGCAGTTAATTGAATGAGAGGAAACTATCCATCCTTCTCCAGCAGAGCAGTTGTGGATTCTAACTACATGCCTTTAGGATTTCAGGGCAGCTCCTTACCACTAGGCCACCAGAGCTCCATTCCATTATACATCATAATATATAATGATTGTTTTCCCCAGATGACATGTGCTTATAAAGCAAAACTCTGTATAGTCCCTCTCACTTCTAAAGGACATCTTTACTGTATTTTGTCCAATGTTTATTAACTGATTTTTCAATAACATTGAATATTTTAAATGCATTAATTTTTTTTTACATTTTACAATTTTGGAATGAAAATCAGATGGATGAAACAATTGAGAAATTGAAGTAGGTGCACATAATTACCACTGAAATACTTTTGATTTTTTTTAGTAATTTAAAAAGTATTTCTCACCAAATTTTTCAATAAATTTGAAAATATATTAATTTTCTTATTAACTGTGTCTAAAGTCATTGATAATCTAAGAATGACATCTTTGGCAACTTTAATTTTTCACCGTTTGGTTGCTTCTCTTTATTGGCCTAGTTATAATTGTTTTTGTTTCATCATGTTCATTTGAATTACTTTTTGAAGGGTCTGTGCAAGAAAGATTGCTCTCTGGGCAATCTTGTCCTGTGAAATTATTGCCTCTGAAAACCACCTGAAGGGTCAGCTATGGGCCGGCTTCAACTCGATGGTACGTGATAATAACATTGAAGATTCTAGCCTTAATTTCAATAGTAAGTGTTTCCAGTTATCTTAACTTTCAGCAAACAAATGTGTATTACTTATATATTTCAGGTTGTTCAACAGTCAATTTTGAATTTACCTTTTTCTTCATTTAGCCTAACTTTCCATATTATTCATTCAATCAACATGTAGATTGAACAAATAACATAAAATAATGTATACTGCATGCTTTTTCAAATTTTAAACCACAGAGCATCCCCATATTACCTTCTAATAATTATATCTTAATGCACGTACATATTAAATGTGAGGATTATTAAATATTCTGGAATTCCTAGCCTTCACAAAGTTTTGCATTAATAAGTGACCTAGATTATATAGTTAAAATACTGTTACCATGGTTCTTAACATCTAGGCAAGACCTAAACTAATGCAATGTAGAAAGTTGACTGGTGTAGCACATAAAAGTTAAAGTAGAATCCCTATTTAAAACTTAGTTTATTCCAAGATTTGAAGATATACAAAGTTAGATATAACTTAGATGGCTATATTCACTAAAGGTATAGGCTAAAAGAAGTATAGAAGGACAAGCATATTTTTTGAAAATTTTATTAATTGCAACTAAGCATAATAATTTTATGATATTTTTATCAGAACAGCTGTGAGTATTGCACAGGGTTTGCTCCTAAGCAAAAAACCCCCCTTTTTATTAATTTTTACTTATTGTAAGTGTGTGTATGTGTGTCATTATCTTAATTCTATATAAAGTGTCAAAGTGTTAGCTGAAATATTTCAATTTTCAAATTTTTTTTTCTTTTTTAAGTGACTGTTGAAAAGTAGAAGACAAACAATACCCAGGAACTCTGTGGAAAGAAGACTGGCTCAGTTCACAGGAAATAATTCTTTGTCCCTTGGTCTTTCACTTATCTTGTTCCATTCAAAAGTACTTAACCTGCAGGATAGAAATCAGCAGCTCCATTATTCACTATTTAATGTTCTGGAATAAGACACACATTAACAATGATGAAATAGATAGAATCAAGGTGATGGTGTCCTTGATGATGTGATAGAATGGACTATACCAATCCAGAAGAGTTTACCTCTTACCCTTTATTTAAGTCAGAGAAAGGGACTAAACTTCATTTTTATTTAATACACTTCAGTCAGTCTATAACTTAAATAGCTTAGAGGAAATTCTTTTTAATATTTTTTTTAAAATTAATGTACATTGTGTTTTATATAATCTGTCATTTACATTGTGTTTTGTACAGACATTCACATCCATTGAATTCTATAGAATTAATTACTATTGATCTATGCTTATTGATGTATGGGCTTATCTCCATGGGTAATATGATGCTGCCTAGTTGCTGTAATCAAGGATGCTTCGGGCAGAATATTAAATGATCCGGGAAGTATTAAAAGAAGATGGAAGGAATATACTGAGTCATTATATAGAAAGGAATTGGCAGAT
>NW_006400003.1:4120838-4124808 GCF_000299155.1 Elephantulus edwardii
AACTCTAGGTTTGAATTTGTTCTTCAGTTCCCTGAGCTTAAGAAATGCTGAGCGAGTTCGGCCCTTTTGATTTTCTGACTCTAGCTCCTCACACATTTCATTGTAGCTTCATCTGACATACTTTGGATGTGTTGCAAGGAAGGATCATTCCTTGCCGTGGGACGTCATGCTTGGGAGGGTGGAGGGACAGAGAAGGTGAGGAAGACCTTCAATGAGATGGATTATTCAGGGACTGGGGTAATGGGTGTGTAGGAGAAAGTGAGTTTGGTACAGGATAGGGCAGAGTTTAAGGCTGTTGTACATAGAGTCGCTATGAGTTGCAGACAACTCGATTGCACATAGCAACAAAAATAACAATAATATTACATTTTAAATATTTTTCATCAATATTATAGCATGTTTCTTTGCTAAACAAAAGTTGAGAAACTTCAGTAGTTTGAATCACCAGCAATACTACAGGAGGAAAGATGGGCAGTTTCTCCCTGTTACCCAATTAAAAGTTACTATAAACAGGCATCAACTTCATGACAGAGGGAGAGGTAATAAAAAGATATTACTCATTCAATTTTGCTTACTCATTCAATTTTCCTTATTCATCGTCACTCTTTTATATTTGGAAGCAGGAGTGGCAATCACTTCCTAAAGAACATGCCTCTAGAAATTATGAACCTTGATAAACGATGATAGTTATGAAAAGGCTTCAGACCTTTTGTTCATAAGGTCTGCTCAACTCGATGACTCTCAACAATAATAACATAAGTTTGCAGAGAGTATCAAGATTTTGTTTAGGTGTAAAGTGGCTTATTTGCCTTAGTACAGTTAAAGGAGTATTTCATGACAGATTTTTCAAATGTAGTACATCTCTGTATTTCTTCAGTACTGTTTCTATTGATTGTTGATGTGGATCCCTAAAAGTTGAAATCCTATACAAGTCCAATATCTTAAATGTTATTGTCTTGTAAATTAGTCTCATTGTGAATATTTTTTTCTTTATGTTGAAGTAGAATCTATAATGAAGGTTATACTCTTTGATCTTCATCAGTGAATGCTTCAAGTGCTCTTTACTCTTTTTAACTGACTCTATATCTTGGATGTTATAATCTTTCTTCCTTCCCGATGCCACACTCTTATTTATATGGTTTAGTTTTAATAATTATTTTCCCACCACTGATTTTACATATAGTAATTCTCAATATTTTAGCTAACACTTCTTCATTTTTATTACCATGTTTATTTAAATAAGCCTGATATTATTTAATCAGATTACAGTATTTTTTTAAAAATTGCTAAATCATAAAATGACTCACATTTTGAGGAGAGTTGTCGCTGTTTTCATGTGCCATCAAGTTGCCTGTGAAACATGGCGACCCTATGTATAATAATTCTGACCTTTCCTGTCCTGAGCTAGTCTCACTGACAAAGATACATCCATCCCTATTGCCCTACATACTGTATCATTCCATCTCCTCCGGGGTCTTCGTCTTCTGCTTTATCCCTCCACTCTTCCTAGCATGATGTCTTTCTACAAAGATTGGTCCCTCCTGGTAACATGCCCAACTTATGTGAGACGAGGCTTCAAAATCCTAGCCTCCAATGAGAAATTAGGTTTCACCCTCTTTGAGACAGATCTATCTGAGGAGAGAGTAGACTATCATGATTATAATTTTTCTTATTTTTTTATTTTAAAATTGTATGATTGTACCTTTATTTAACATAAAGTATTTTGACATTTGTGTTTCTCCAATGATTATTTTTAAGTTGGTATTATGCAAAAACGTGGCCTAAGTATTAGCAGTACTTCACAAAAACACAAAAAATGAAATTATTAAAATTTTAAGGATAACAATTGCAAAAATATAGATGTAGAAAAGATATGTTTTTTGGTGTTTTATTTTTAACTAGGAAAGTAAATGGATTACAATTCAGGTTGGAGAAGGGATGCAATTCTTATTTTAGGATTTCTTCTGAAGCATCTTCTTTGACCATAAGCCTTATGGTTTCAGATCTGTGTTACAAAATTCTCTTGGTGCTGAAAATTATTATCAGCCACTCCTTGAAGACCCCTGTAAGCACAGGTCAAAAAAATCTCACTTCTAATTGTGTGGGGCAGCAATTCCTGGATGGATCTGATTCATGTAGATCTCTGCATCTCATTTGCTACTTCTATGTCTTGATCTTGGTCTGTCTCCATCTCCCAAAGGAGTTCTGTGGTCTTAAGGGATGTGCTTTACACTCACTGTTTTTTTCCTTCTTGCAGGGAGAAAGGTTCCCATTCTTTGAAAATGCATTTGCTTAATTTGAACTTAGAAGGGTGGCAAGACTGACCAACTGTGTCATTAGTAGTCTACAAGCATTGTTTGCACCAAATAGATGCTGTTCTTCCCATTAAATATCAATAGCAAGAGTTCTACCAATTGATGTGGTGAAAAAAAAAAAAAAAAAAAAACAATGGGCCTGGAAAACTCTTTGCAAATATAAACCTACACCACAGTAGAAAAGTTTATTTTCCTCTTGCTTTTGGAACAATGAAATATATGTTCTTTAAATCATAAAAGAAAATGGATTTATAATGTGAACTAAGTATGTCTGAGAATACATTTCCCATTGTCTCATATATATTTTTTCCTAACAGATATTCTAGCTCATTTTATATAGATCTTAGATTTTCCATTTTAGTGTTATTACTTATCCCTTCATTAAAGTATCATTTATTACAGGGTTTTTTTCCCCTCAGTGATACAGCTTTGAACATAAAGGAATACTCCTAAAGTTCATGAATTATTCATAAGCACTCTAGTTCATAAAACTGATGTGCTTTTTTGGAAAGGATATTGATAAACATAATGAATTGAAAGTTATTGTATGTGTATGTGTATGTATGTGCTCTTTGAGAGTCATCATGCCAAGTTCTTTGTAATCCACAACAGGAATATATTAAGTTAAACTACATAGTCACTGGAAATTCTCGTAAAAACTTCTGAGTGTCAGAGAGGGTCACTTTGATACATTCAACAAATTTGTTTTATATATATTTATATGTTTTAAATACAACTGTTCAAAATATATTTTGAATAAAAGACCCAGGAAGTGATTTTTGACAAAGGATAATGAGAAAATTCTCCTTATTTTTTAAGATATTCAAGGTTTTTTAATTAAAAAAATGAAAACAAATGAAAGGATGGTCTAATATCTTTAGGAAGATTGAAACTCACAGATAGTCTCATGATAAAATAACTCTTGTCCCTATTTTGTTCTATTTAATAAAAGAAAGGATCTGCATTAAAATAAAGGATCTTTGAGATTGTTCATTCATCTCCTGCTGAGCAGCTGGTGGGATTCAAACCTGTGCCTTTTGGATTGTAATACAACTTCTTACCACTAGGCCACTGGAGCTTCCTAAACCCTTAACAGTTCTCATGGTTTTTAACTTATTTCTGAATCCTAACAGTGCTCTAAACCTATTGCCACCTAGTGAATTTTAATTCATAGAAACCATAAAGGACAAGAGTAAAAATCCAAGAGGAAACTTTTAACAGGTAAAAACACAAAAGCACTTCATACCAGGACTCTATAACTGTTTGCCCCACTCCCATCATCACTGCCATGAAGCAGGTATTAACTTCTATTGGATTTCTCAGGTGCGTCCGATACAGGTCATGATCTTCGCAATCACTTGTTGTGCATTAGAGAGTTGGACAATGACCAACGAGGATAGAAGGAGAATTGATGCCTTTGAGCTTTGTTGCTGGAGAAGAGTATTGAGAATACCATGGACTGTTAGGAAAACAAATATATTCGTTCTGGAAAGGGTTAAACCGGCTGGCTCCTTGGAGACAAGGATTCTGAGGCTCCATCTAACATACTTTGGAGATGTTGTGAGAGACTGGTCCTTGGAGAAGGACATCATGCTTGGGAGGGTGGAGGGACAGCGCAGGAGGGGAAGGCCCTCTATGAGGTGGATTGATTCAGT
>NW_006400003.1:4124908-4125997 GCF_000299155.1 Elephantulus edwardii
CAAGTTTCACCTTGGAAGTAAGGATTTTGATGCTTCATCTCACATATTTTGAACACATGGCTGGAAAAGACTAGTCCTTGGAGAAGGACATCATACTTGAAAGGGTTGAGGAACAGTGCACAAGACAAAGAGCCCAATGAAATGTATTGACACAATAATTAGGGCAATGGGTTTAGGTGTGTCAGAGACAGTGAGATTGGCTCAGGATAGTTCAAGTTTAAGAGCTATTGTACATAGAGTTGCTATGAGTCGCAGGTGACTTTTGGCACATAACAACAAAAAGAATAGTTTTGAAGCATTGAATATCAATGATCTAAGACCAGATGAGTTGTTGGGCTACATCAAGGATATCATCCATGACAAAAGTAAAAAGTTACTACAAAGAGTGAGGAAGAAAGAAAAACAAAGCAAAAAACACAACTCTACAAACCAAAATAGATTTAGAAGAAGGCCTAAAAATTACATTAGAGAAACAAGAAGTCAAAACAAAGGGAAGAAATACTGAATTTAAAGAGCTGAACAGAAGATTTCAAAGGACAACTCACAAGCACAAAACAAAATAATAAAACAGAATGTGCAGAGACCCAGAATTAAACAATAAATAAAATGGTTTGTACAGCATTTCTCAAGCTGAAGGAAAGAAAAACAAATTCAAGCCTTGAGTTGCAATGCTGAGAGATGCTACTTAAAAAATTTTGAAGGACTCAGGCAATACCAAAAGAAGATGGATGGAATACATTGAATCACTGTAGCAGAAAGAACTTCCCAACACCAGAATATTTCAGGAAGTAGTATATGATTAAAATCCAGTGACAATGAAGGAAGAAGTTAAAGTTGCACAGATTGCTGTTGTTGTTGGGCCATCGAGTCGTTTGTGACTCATAGTGACCCTATGTACAAAAGCTTTAAACGCTGTGCTATCCTGGGCCAACCTAGCCATATCAAACACACTTATTCCCACCACGCCAGTCACAGAATCAATCCATCTAATCAAGGTCTTCCTCTCCTTAGCCGCCCCTACACTCTGCCAAGCATGATGTCCCTCTCCAAGGACCAGTCCCTCCTTGCAACATGCCCAGATTATGTCAG
>NW_006400003.1:4126338-4127142 GCF_000299155.1 Elephantulus edwardii
ATTATTATTATTATTATTATTATTATTTTTCTCCCAGAAACACATTGCCTTTGAGTAAGCAACACAACTTATCAGAGCTCCTTAACTGGAAGGTTGGACAGTAAGTCAAAGCGAAGAAGACTGTCAATGATATGAATGTATGAAGTAATGGACTCAAATATAGCTGGAATGTTAAGGATGGTGTAGGATAGAGCAAGACTCAGTTCTGCTGTTCATAGGATATCAATGAGTTGTTGATCTAATCTAAGTGTTTCACAACAGCAACCCTCTCTTAAAATTATCTAAGAATATTTGAAGTTATTTTGTTTATAATTACTTTGGAATCAAATTCGTGAATATGAAAAAAACAATATGAATTTAAAATCAAACTTTAATGGCATCTAAGCATCTTTGTTATTGATAAATGATGCATAGTGTACATCAAATCTTAGTCACCCTATGCACAACAGAATGAAACACTGCTTAATCTTTGGCCATCCATACAATTTCTTCTATATCATTGTTTTAATAGTCATGGCAATTCATCTCACTGAGGACCGTTTATATTTTCACCAACTCTCCTCTTCACCAAGTACGATTCTTTTTTTCTTCTCTAGGACTTGGTCTTGATAGCATACTCAAAGTTGTTCCTGTTGTTGTTGTTGTTGTTATGTGCTGTCGAGTCGTTTCCGACTCATAGCGACCCTATGCACAGCATCCCTAAACCCTGCTGCTCTATCCTGCACCAACCACACCGCCTCTGACACACCCATCCCGATTACCCCAGTCACCGAATCAATCCATCTCATAGAGGGTCTTCCCCTC
>NW_006400003.1:4127242-4128098 GCF_000299155.1 Elephantulus edwardii
AACAACAACAACAAGTCATATAATTAACAACAAGGAGACGGCATTGATTGTCGCAGACAAGAAACTCTCGATTTGTTCTTATGTAGATAAAATGGAAACATAAGTTTCATTTAAAGTGTCTGATAATTTTTAAAAAGTGATTAGTTAAATATATTTCATAATTACTAAGAACACATACCATCAAAAATTATCCAGTAAAACAAGAAACTCTAATTGTCTGCTATATTAAATCAACACAATGCTTATCATGTCATACTTAATTTAATTTCCACAGTAAATTTGTCGAGTAGATGTTTTGCTTATTTATGTTTTATGGTTGGCAAATAGAGGATCAGAAAAGTTAAAGTCATCAAGAGAGAAAAAGTTTAAACTTGAAATAAAGACATTTATTCCTGGGTTACTTTATTATCATAAATTTGAAATACATGTTTGTTTCTTAAATTCTACCTGTGCCTAATTTCCATCATCTAAAAATGGAAATGAATTGATGCCTATCCATTTATACATATACAATGTTTAAAATATTAAAAAATCATTAAAATTTTGAGAATATAGTCAGATGTCTTGAGTTTTTTTCTTACCAAAAGCAAGAAGAACAAAAGAATAAAATTACAAATAAAGCATTCTCACAATTATTGCTATTCTTGGATCTATGGTTATAGCAACTGTGACAATCCATCTGATTGAGAGTCTTCTTTTTTTCTGACTCTCCACTTAACCAAGCATGAGGGACTTATGCAGAGATTGGCCATTTCTAAAATCCTTTCCAAAGTGTAGGACACAAGATCTTGACATCCCCATATCCAAAGGATATCTGATCTGTAATTCTTTTAAGATGGAGTTGTGGTGGTGTTTT
>NW_006400003.1:4135969-4143861 GCF_000299155.1 Elephantulus edwardii
ATTACAGCAACTCTAGGTTTGAATCTGTTCTTCAGTTCCTTGAGCTTAAGAAATGCTGAGCGAGTTCGGCCCTTTTGATTTTCTGACTGTTGTTGTTAGGTGCCATCAATTTGAATATGGCTAATACTGACCCTGTGAACAACATACCCAAACTCTAGCCTATCTTGTGCTATACTCAACATCTCTAACACACTTAAGACCACTGGCGTGGTCACTGTGTCAATCAATCTCATTGAAGATTTTCCCCTCTTTCATTGACCCTGCACCTTTATCTCTGTCCCTCTAACAACATGCCAAAAGAATATGAGAAGAAGCTTCACTAACCTTGCCTCCAAAAAGTACAGCACTCTGGCTACACTTTTTTCCCTAGATAGATCTTATTTTTCTCTTGTCAATGTTGATGATGTTCTGTGCCCCCATCCAGCACTACAGTTCAAAACTATGATTTTTTTTTCTGTCATCCTTATTCATTGTTTAGCTATCAGACAGAGAGCAAGTGATTGAAAAGATGATTGTCCGAATCAGGCTGACCTCGTTGTTCCTCAGTAATTTGAAGAGGGGATTAATAATGGACTTGCCCACTGCAGTATGTCTCCTGATTTGACTGCTGCTTCCAAGGGTGTTGGTTGTGGATCCAAGTAAGATTAAATGGTTGACAAAGTCAATCTTTCTTTTATCTGTTGTGCTGTTGCTATTTGGTCCAGTAGTGAGTTGGGTTTTCTTGATGTTGACATGTAATATTGAAAAATATAGTCAGGATTGGGGGAAGAATCATCAGTAACCTGTGTTATGCAGATGACACAAACTTACTGAGAAGAGCCTGAAGCATTTGCTGCAGAAGGTCAAAGACTGTACTTTGCAATATGGATTGAAACTCAACATCCAGAAGACAAAGATTCTTACCACTGGGCCCATTGGAAGCATCATGATAGATGGAGAAGAGATTGAGACTGTTAACAATTTCAACTTGCTCAATTTCACACTCAGCACCCTTGATTTTATTTTCTAGCTGTTGTTGTTCACTTGTGACTCACAGCAACCCTATGTACAATAGTACTAAACCCTGCTGAATCCTGTGCCAATCGAATTGTCTCTGATACACCTAACCCCATTACCCCAGTCACTGAATGAATCCATCTCATAGACTGTCTTCCTCTCCTGTACTGTCTCTCCAACCTCCCAAGCATGACGTCCCTCTCCAAGGGACATACCCAATATATGTCAAATGAAGCTTCAGAATCCTTCCTCCAAGGAGCATTCTGGCTTCACATTCTCAAGGATGAATTTATTTGTTTTAGCTGTTCATAGTATATTTAAAACTCTTCTCCAACACCACAGCTCAAAGACATCTATTCTCCTTCTATCTTCCCTAGTCATTGTCCAGCTCTCTGATGTATAACAAGTGATTGCAAAGACCATGACCTGTATCAGATGCACCTTAGCCTCTAGGCTGACATTACTGCTCTTTAGTACTTTGGAGAGGTCTCTGACAGGAAACTTTCCCAATGCAATTTGCCTTTTAATTTCCTGGCTGCTGGTACCAAGATTGTTGATTGTAGAGCCAAGCAAACTGAAGCTGTTAACAATCTCAATCTCTCACCATCTATCATGATGCTGCCAATCGGCCTAGTGGTTTCTTGATGTTGAGCTTCAATTCATATTGAAGGCTGTAAGTCCTTGACCTTTTACAGCAAGCACTTTAAGTTCTCCTCAGTTTCAGCAAGCAGGATTGTGTTTTCCGCCTAATTCAGATTGTTGATGAGTCTACCTTCAATCCTGATGCCACATTTCTCCTCGTAGAGCCCAGCCTCGTGGATAATTTGTTCTGCATGTAGATTGAAAAGATATAGAGATAAGGTACATCCTTGGTGTACACCCTTCCCAATTTTGAACCATTCAGTGTTTCCTTGCTGTGTTCTGACGACTGCTTCTTGTCCCAAGGATAGGTTTTACATAAGCATAATTAAGTGTTCTAGACTGGGGGTGGAGTGGGGTAAATCAATAAAACAATAAGATATGAGCTCACTCCAGCAATAGCAAAATTCAAAAGACAGTAAACAACAAATGTTTGCAAGGATGTGCAGAGATCAGAACTTCTATGCACTGATGAGAGTATAAAGTGGTTCAACCACTATGGAAGGAAGTCTGGTGCCTCCTAAAATAGTCACATAAGGACAAATAATGTATAAGACAATTATTGTAGAAATTGATAACTGGTAAAATGTGTATGAGGATCTAAGGCAAAGAGGGTTGGAACAGAGAGGTAAGAGATGGGTTTGGGGTGGTCATCATAGAGTGGTACAATATAATGGGTGGAGAGAAGATTGGGAAAAGAAATTGGAAAGATCTGGTGTGAAAAACAATGTATACAAATTTTGTAAGTAAACCATTAAAAATAATTATTTTATTTAAAAAATGTTAGAAGTGCAAATGTCATTTGACCCAGCTATGAAGATCAGAGGAAGACTTACCAATAACCTGATAACCTGAGTTATTCAGATGACACAAGGTTGTTTGCTGAAAGTGAGGACTTGAAGCACTTGTTGCAAAAGATACAGCCTACAGTATGGATTGTTTCTATGTTAAGAAAACAAAACTTCTTACTACTGGACCGACAAGCAACATCATGATAGATTGAAAAAAAGATTGAAACTGTTATTAATTTCACCTTACTTGGATCCACAATCAACACTCTAGATACCCAAATTAAGGAAATTTGAAGATGTATTATACTAGAAAAATCTCTAGTTAGATATGTCTTTAAATTATTGAGGAATAATGATGTCAGTTGGAGGAAAAAAGTAAGTCTGACTCAGGTCATGGTCTTTCTGACCTCTTGTTCTACATCAGAAAGCTGAACAATGAATAAAGATAACAGAAAAAGAATTGATACCTTTGAGCTGTGGTGTTGGAGAAGAGCACTGAACAACCCATGGATGGCCAAGAGAACAAATACGTATTCTTTTGGAGAAGGTGCAAAGACAAAGATGATTAGGCTTCACCTCACATACTTTGGGTTTGTTGCTACGAGGGGATATTCCTTGGAGAAGGACTTAGAGCATGATAGTCAGAAAGGCAGATCGTCAGCAAAAGAGAGGAACACTCTCAATGAGGTGGATTGACACAGTGACTGCCACAATGAGCTCTACTGTGTCCAGAAGTGTGAGGATGCCACAGGATAGCAAAGGATTCAGATCTGTTGCTCATAGGGTCATTATGAATTGCGCTCGACTCAACAGCATCAAACAATAACAATAACATCCCCGTATTTGGAATATGCCCCAAATGAATCAGGACTCTGACATAAATACATATACACACACACACACGTTACTGCAGCTTTCTTCACAAAAGCAGAGATACAAGCAGCCCAAGTGCTTATCAACAAACAATTGGATAGAGAAATGTTGTAATACATCAACACAATGGAATATCATGCACCATAAAGGGAAAAAACCTAACTCGCCAAACTTGACACAGTATCAATAAGTCTAGAAGACATTATGTTGAGCACAACATAATCTCAGTGACAAAAGGACATATATTGCATAAGATCACCGTTAAAGAAATAGGAAGAGGAGGAACTAGAAAAGAATGGACAGATAATGATGACTGCACCTGAATATATGAAGGGAAAGACAATTTGAAAGGAATAGAGAATTAGACATTATATGTATGACAACAAACAGTCTGGAACGGGACAAGGATTACAACACTATATGGGAGAGGGAGTTGTTGTATGTACCATCAAGTCACCTTTGACTCATCGTGACCCTGTGTATGAACAAAAGACCTGAACACATGCATGAATTTTATCGTTTCTCTAAGTTCATAGAGTTTTCGGAGGCAAGCTATTTTGGAGGTAGATGACACTCCTGCTTCCAAGCTTGTTTTAATTGGGGAGCTGCACCAAACACTGTCCACCATAGGTAACCTTTATCACATTTGACACATCAGTGTCACAGTGTTCAACGTTATAGCAACTACGAGTTACAGAAGATGGACAGAGCAGTGCTTTACCCCTTAGAAGAATGTTTGACAAAAAACAAATAAAACCGGGCCTAAGGGCTGTAGATTAAAATCACCTGCCTTTGGTTTGGTAGTATAACATTCTATCCACTAGGCCAATGGAACTCTTCTATGACTCATTATGACAAGATAATGCATAGAATTTAATTAATCTAGCACCAGTTTATATATTAATATCAGAATATAAAGAAAGCTGAGCTATTTTCAATGATTCATGTTCATATAGATCAAGATCATGTATATTCAAATATCTGTTAATGTTGTCATCTGAGTTTATGCTGCATATTTTTGAGCACGTGATCAAAATTTTACTTTTAGCAAGGACTTAATATGAGCTCATTATCACTTTTGGGTTCATATGCTGTTTATCCCAAAGTCACACTGTTTGAAGTCACCAGCTGCTCCCTGAGAAAAAGATGGGCAATCTACCATGCGATTAACTGCTTCTGAAAACTCCCTGGAGTGTCAGCTACGGTTTGGTTCAACTCTAAGGTACACAGCAACAACAATACTGCATACACACACACGTTCCATTTTCAAGGTTTGGTCAAAGTTTTATATAGTTATAATATTTAGGGTGTATTTTTATTCACATATTGTTTAGCTAAAGAAATATAGTGATTTCCAGTTGAATTGAGTTTTACAGAATTTTGAAACAACTTCAAAACTTCACTTTAACAGAGGCAGTATTGAGTTATGCTATTTGAGAAGAATTGTGCTGCAATTATACGTTTTTCTTTACAATAGATAAACGAATGTCAGAGATGTTAAATTCATTGACACCCACTTTGATGTAGGACAAGAAAGAAACTATATTACATTATAACCATGATGTTCTACCGAAAAAAAAAATCATTCCTTAACATTTATAATGATAACATCTTTGACTTTGTATAAGGAAAGACAAAAGAAAAAAATGATACAAGATATTATGGTTTTCTATTTCCTCAAAGAGAAAGTGTCTATTTTAATCCTCTGTCTATTTTTATGTTTGTCAAGATTCTATTTACATTTTAAATGAAATGCCCAGTTCCTAATTTTTGGCATGATATTAACTACTTATTTCCACCCTATTCTTTCTACATCATCATTTGTTTTTCTAATAACTCTACCAAGTAGACCATTATTTACTGGAAAATACATATATCTTTTTAAAACGTCCTTGTTTTCCTCTTTTCTGATTGTTGTACATATTGTTGTGTATGTCCCTAGGATAGTTGTTTATAAATATATTTTTGCTAAATGTTCTAAAAACTACAAATTTATCTTAATGAATGCTATTTACTGAGAAGAAAAATAATACATCTTAAACAAGATGGATATTGTCACCACCTAGTTTGCTTAGAAAGTCAATATAAACCCTTCCACTATTATTCTGCAATGGCTTCATTCTCTCATTATTCATTCCCTTGGAATAATACACAGAAGCCACTTAGTACAGTTTGTTGCTTGGCTTTCTTTTCTATTAAATATTGAACTGACTATTGAGTATACTGTCATTAGAAGAGAGGCATCAAGTGAGACTTGTTTGCTCAAATTTGTTAGCACATCTGTTAGCACAAATGACAGAGATGAAGGGGGCACGTATACTGGAAATTTTACGTAAATTGTCTCTACTAAATAATTTATTGAGTATCTCATATTGAAGAGCTCTACTGGCCTAGTGGCAAGAAGCTGCACTGTAATCCCAAAGGCAAGTGGTTTGAGGCCAACAGCTGCTCCAAGGGAGAAGAATGAACAATCTTCTGCCCCGAGATTAACTACATCTGGAAATTGATGGGAGAGTCAGCAATGGGTCAGCGCTAACTCTATGTATACACAACAACAACATCTCATATTAAGATAAATTATGTTGTCTGAAGGTAGGGACCTAACGCTTATGTTAGAAACCTAGATTTTTTTTATATTTGCAAAATAAAATGCTTAATTTTACATTGTATTATGCATGCTAATCACCAAAGTGATTAAACACTAAATACTGCATTTGGTAGTTCGATATTTTTCAAAATATGTTATCTTCTAAATATGACATATGCTTTTGCTACACCGTACAATTGAAATCAGAAATTGCCTGCAATAATCACCCCACAGATTGTTACACAGTTCTTCATAAGTAATAAGAAATAAAATAATTTACATTATAAGTCTACCTAGTGACATTTTCTGTAGACTAGAAAATAGATCAGACCTCCAATAAGCTATTAAAAAAAGAAAAAAGAAAAGATACCCCAAAACTGAGACTGAGAACAAAATCAAAATAAGTAAATAGAAATTATATCTTTGTAGTTTCTTTATTGTTTATTTCAATGGTTGAAGTCTGCTAAAGCAGGAGTTAGGTATTGCAAAGGGGAAGAAAAAAAAAGAGTGAGGGAGATAGCCCAAGGAGATTGTGAATTGAAAGTACTATTTTTACCTGATTACAACTCTTGGACACTAGGCAGGAAGACAAAGACAATTGGCAAGCAAAATATAAGCAAATGTATTTTTCCAGTTAGGAAGATGAAAAGAAGTGAGAAGTTTATTAAGGTAACAAGAACTTTCCCCCCACATTCTTCACAAATTTATTTTTAGAATGTACACACAAGTATAAGGAATCCAAGAATCTTTCCCAGGACCACCCACCATTAACAGCTGTGAAATTAAGAACAAAACATGTTCCTGGACTTTGGAATTATCTTCATAAAACAATTAAGAGATTTTCAATAATTTGTGTATTCTCATTAACTTTCACCACTTCTAATGTCTTTGCATATGTGAAGATCTAAATTATATTTAACACTATTTAACATGAAGGAGAAATATGGAAGTATACCTGGCAATTTCAAATGTGAGTCTTCCTTAATCCTGTCAATTAGAAGTTCAATTATTCTAGGTGACAAGTTATTTATTTA
Organism: Elephantulus edwardii; assembly: GCF_000299155.1. Taxonomy (NCBI): domain Eukaryota; kingdom Metazoa; phylum Chordata; class Mammalia; order Macroscelidea; family Macroscelididae; genus Elephantulus; species Elephantulus edwardii. The sequence goes on from NW_006400003.1 coordinate 4,142,890, forward strand.
TTTATCTATATGTATTACATGCTTGTTTTTTATTAGGCGTCAAGGTCATGTAAATAAAAAAATTCATATTTTAAGACTTGCATGACCATTTTTAGTTTAGTTGATTGAATATAATTCTGGCTTATAAAAATAAAGAGGATTCAAATAAAGTCTTGTTTGTCATTATGGAGCACTGGTGGCAAGTAGCTTTATCTTCCTTTTCTATGAAATTCTGACTAGATGGTTTTGAAATGCATATCATTTAAAAATATATATTGCTGTTTGGAGTAGATTGACTCATTTAAATAATGAGAAAAAAACAATGATAATAATATATTTAGACCTATGCTAACAACTCTTTCTTTTTCATGTTTATGTATATATGTTTTCTAAACAAACAGAAAATTTTTCTCTGTTGGATTATGTTTTCAATAACTTATTTTTATGAGAAATTCAATTCTTTTCTCTCCATTTACTCTGACAACGTCAAGCAAATTGTCCTCAGAGTTCTCTAATTCTATTCCTGAGTCTGTATTGTTGTCGTTAGGTGTTGTTGAATCAAGTCTTCCTTTTTTAGTTCCTCTGATATACAACCAACTGAAGTGTGTGTTCAGATCTATCCTATCCTAGCTATCTCTGCTGTGATTCTTCTAGTTCATTCTTTTAGTCATTAGTACTTCTTGTTTCAATACATCTTCCATCTTTTTGAAGCCTTTTTTCTTTTTTTAAGTTTTATTTTATTATTTTTAATGAACATTTACAGAGATTTTGGATTTCCATTCATTTATTGTTGCACTTTTTTCTCTAACTTCCCCCCCCCTTTCAAGTTCCCTTCTCTCTTCAAAAAGCAAAAGATAAACTTCTTCATTGGTATACGCTATCCCAGCCCCCTGCCCTGAATGCACTCCACTATTGTTGTTGTTGTTGTCATGTGCAGTCGAGTCGCCTGGGACTCATAGCGACCCTATGTACAACAGCCCTAAACTCTGCTCT
>NW_006400003.1:4146060-4147700 GCF_000299155.1 Elephantulus edwardii
GGAAAGTCTGCTGTTAGGGACCTCTCCAAAGTACTGAAGAGCAATCGTTTCTCTCTGGAGACTAAGGTGCGTCTGACACAGGCCATGGTCTTTGCTATCTTTTGTTATTCATCAGAGAGTTGGACAATGACTAAAGAGGATAGAAGGAGAATTGATGCCTTTGAGCTGTGGTGCTGCAGAAGTGTACTGAGGGTACCATGGACTGCTAGGAAAACAAACAGATTCATCCTGGAAAGGTTTAAACTGGGAGACTCCTTGGAGGCAAGGTTTCAGAGGCTTTGTCTAACATACTTTGGATAAGTTGTAAGGAGGGACAGGTCCTTGGAGAGGGACATCATGCTTGGTAGGATGGAAGAACAGCGCAGGAGTGGACGGCCCTCTGTGAGGTGGATTGATTCAGTGACTTGGGTAATCGGGATGGCAATGTCAGAGACAGTGTGATTAGCAAAGGACAGAGCACAGTTTACGGCTTTTGTACATAGGGTTGCTGTGAGTCACAAGTGACTTGACGGCACATAACAACAACAACTACCTTTCCAATCATGATTAACTTCTCCAGGAACCGATCCTTTCTAATAAATTGTCTAAAATGTGTGAGATTAGTAGATTGAAGTTATGGTTCCATAAACTATTGTGTTTTGCTAAAAACTATTGAAACCTATATTTCAAACCGCTAAACAGAGTGGTTATTCTGGGAAGCCATGTTTCAATCAGTATTTTTTTAAATGTACTTCATTTGAAAGGTTCTAATTCTTCTTTGGTCTTTTTTGGTGTCTAAACTCTACATGCTTATTAAACAATTATAAATATCATTGCCTTGCACTTCCCTCAGTCACTGTTCTGTAGCGTTCCTTGTTGGTCCTTTTGGGACTTAGCCTTGGTTAAGTAGGGATGAGCTGTCTATAACCCAACTAAATGAAAAGAAAGGTAATTTATGCTCTGATTTGTAGATTAGATTGCTAAAATTTTATGGCTATTACAAAATGGGGTTTTCTAAATGTTACAAAAACAGCAGAAGAATAAGAGATATACTTATCTTCTCAGATGAAATTGGCTATCAAAAAATGGACAAGATAAAGGCATGTTGTTTTGTCTTATAAGATTTCATGAACAAAGTTATTATCAAAATGATTATAATGGGATAATTGAATCTTTCAAGTATAAAAGACAATGACTGGAACAAAGATAGTAAGTCAGTTATGCTATTGTTTTTAGCTGCTATCCAGTTGAATACAACTCATAATGACCCTATGAACAACAGATCTGAAGCCTGTCCTACCTTGTGCCATCATCTCTGACTTACTTGAACCCGCTGCTTCAATCCATGTATCAATGGATCTAGTCCACCATGTATCAATCCATCTAGTTGAGAGTCTTCCTCTCTATGCTGACTCTTCACCTTTCTAAGCACAAAGATAAATCTCTTTCTAAGGAATAGTCTCTCCTTGCAACGTGTTCAAAGTGAGTGAGATGAAGATTCACCATCTCACCTCAAAGAAAACTTCTGGCAGCATTTTCCCAAAGACATATTTATTTGGGAGGTTTTTTTGACAGTTCATGGATATTCCATGCTCTTCTCCACCTGAAGGGCATACATTCTTCTTCTGTCATCCTTAATATATGTCTAGCTATATTAAATG
>NW_006400003.1:4149291-4163293 GCF_000299155.1 Elephantulus edwardii
ATTGGTCCAGTGGTGAGAATCTTTGTCTTCTTGACATTGAGCCTCGTCCATACTGAAGGCTGCAGTCCTTGACGCACTGCAGCAAATGCATGAGGTCCTCCTCAGTTTCAGCAGCAGGGTGTGTCATCTGCATAACGTAGTTTGTTAATAGATTTTCCACCAATCCTGATGCCACACTTCTCCTCATAGAGCCCAGCCTCTCAGATAATCTGTTTTGCATACAAGTTGAAAAGGTGTGGAGGTAGGACACATACCTGGTGTACACCCTTTCCAATTTTAAACTATTCAGTGTCACCCTGCTCTGTTCTGACTACTGCCTCTTGGTCCAAGTATAGGTTTAGCATTAGCACAATTAAATGTTCTGGGATTCCCATTCTTCTCAGAGTCCGCTACAGTTTGTTGTGATCCACACAGTCAAACACCTTTGCATATTCTTCTGGTATTCCCTGCTTTCAGCTAAGATCCATCTAACATCAGCTACAATATCCCAAGTACCACCACCCCTTCTAAACCCAGCCTGAACTACTGGCAGTTCTCTGCTGATTTGCTGTTCCAGTCCTTTTTGGATAATCTTCAGTAGAATCTTGCTTACATGTGAAATCAATGATATTGTTCTATAGTTTCCACACTCAGTTGGGTTACCCTTCTTTGGAATGAGAACAAATATAGATGTCTTCCAGTCAGTTCGCCAAGTGGTTGTTCTCCAGTGATGGTCATGCTTTAGCATACAGGTTATATAACAATGGAGAGAAGATACAACCTTGACACACTTTCTTTAATTTTAAACTATGTAGTGTGTTTTTTTTCCTCTTTTTACACAATAGCCTCTTAATCTATATATTAGTTTCACGTTAGTCCAATTAAGTATTCTGAGATTTCCATTCTTCTCAATGTTAGTCATGATTTATCTACACAGTCAAATACATTGGCAAATTTTCAAAATTGCTTTAGAGTGCCATTAAGCCAATACAAAAGGAAAAGATGCTGAAACAAAAGAGTTGAACAAAACATTGAAAAGGCAGCATGAGAAGACAAAGCATGGTATTACAATGGAATGTATAAAGAGCTGAAATTCGAGAATAAAAAGGAAAGAACTCACTCAGCATTTCTCAAGCTGAAAAAAACCAAAAAACAAATTCAAGCTTTGAGTTGCAATACTGAAAGATACTGTGGGATATATATTTAATGATCCAGATATCATAAAAAGAAGATGGATGGAATACAGAGTCATTGTTTCAAAAATAATTGACAGACACTGAAAAATTTCAGGAAGTATCATGTGAACAAAAGCCAATGGTAATTTAAGGAAAATTTGAGACTTCATTGAAAGTTTTGACAAAAACTAAGGCCCCACGAATAGACTGGATATCAATGGATTTGTTTCAACTAACAGACACAGCCTACGCAAGATGAGCGGAAATCGCAACTGAGACATAGCAACTATATCAGCGTGAACAATGTTTTCAGATATGCCACCAAAAAGAACCAAGTGCCTTGGTATAGGCTTACCGCGGCTGGATCTGAGACTGATTTTTGCCTTGACTGTAAGGCTAAGCCCAGAACCAAGGACACAATGGTCAGGGAGAGATCTGCCTACTGGCTGTCTTGACAAGAAGCTGCCAACATTAATGAAGTATATATTATTTCAAACTGCAAAGATAAATGTTAGCCTCTGATTTCCAATAAACATCACAGTAATGAGGGAAGAAAAATATATTATTGCTTTGATATAGTGCACCATATTATTTTAAGTTACATCTTTTATCGCTAGCTTTTTAAAGAAATCTTTGGCACCATATTCTTAGATTAGTATTTCCTATATTTGGTGTTCTAACAACTATTGTTCAGGTCTTTTGTTCATAGGGTTGCTATGAGTTGTCTATGAGTATATGATACTTAAGAACAGCAACAAATATTAATTAGAGTGTTCTAATTATTAATTAAACTTTTTTGTTTTTGCAGTTAGACAAGATCAAATTGACTACACCATTTAGTGACCCAATGACCAACTTAATTGTACTCATGTAAAACCTGTTCCTAGACTATGAAGTTAGAGTATGATTAAAGCAGGGGTACCCTTCTATTGTTAGTTGATGTCAAGTAGATTATGACTCACAGTGACATATCTGCTTGTTCTTTTGGTAGTCCATGGGACATTCATCACTCTTTTCTATTATCTTACTTCAAAGCCATCAATTCTCAACTCTCAGATGCATAACAAGTGATTGAAAAGACCATGGCATGAATCAGATGTGCATAAGTCCTCAAAATAACATATAATTAATATAACAATAATTCATAGAAGTGCCTGGTTGCAGCCTTTCTTTATATAATATGTCTACTGTTCTCCTGACTGTAATATCAAGTGTATTGATTGTAGATTCAACTAAGATGAAGTCATTAACACTTTCAGTCTTTTTTCTATCTTTCATAATGTTGCTTACAGGTCTAGTGGTGAGAAATTTTGTTTTCTTTATGTTGAGAAGTAACCTATATGGAAGACTATAGTCTCTGAACTTCTGTAGAAAGTGCTTTATATCTTACTCACTTTCAGAAAGCAAGATTGTGTAGTCTGTATAATGAAAGTTATTGATGGCTCTCCAATCCTAATGCCACATTCTATTTCATAGAATTCTGCTCTCAAATAATTTGCTCAGAATACTGATTAAATAGCAAGCTGAAGGACATCTAGGATGTCTGGAAGCATAACCCAATGTTCTTTGGCAAAAACAAGATAACGATGGTGTCTTTAGGTCAAAGTTCATACAATGAGTACAGAGACAACCTGCACCAGATGAGCAAGAAGCTGAGGGATAAAGTTGGTCCCCTTTTCACCAATCACACTAAGCAAGAAGTGAATGATTGATTCACCAAATTCACAAAAATAGACTTCACTTGAGCTGGTAATGAATCAACTTTCACAGTGAGCCTGACTCCTGGGCCTCTGAAGCAGTTCACTCACTCCATGGAGCCACAGCTGAGACATCTGGGCCTGCGCACTGTCCTCCAGAAAGGTGTGGTGATTCTGCTGTCTGACTCAGGTATATAAGGAGGACCATGTGCTGACCCCAGAGCAAGCACGTGTCCTGAAGCTTTTTGGTTATGAGATGGCTGAATTTAAAGTGACCATCTGTTCCTGTGGGGCTCACAGTCTGGAAGGTTTGAACAGATAGGCAACAATTGGTCTGAGTGTAGAACTGAGTCAGAAGAAGAATCAGAGGAAAAAGATGACAACTGACTGGGAGACTCAAAGTGGAAGCCTCTGGCACATCCCAGGCCTCCCCGTTGGCTGGATCAGAAGTACCGTGGCCACTGGATTGAGAAAACAGTTATTTCCTCTGTTACAGATGAAGATAAGGAAAGGTAAAAGGACCATGTTTCTGTAAAGAATACAACTTCATACTCCTTGTGGGCAGCAAAAAGAACTTTTTATACAGAAAAAAAGCTTTTAGGTTTGTGTTAATGTCTAAAGTGCAGAATTCTTGTTCGCCTCATGAGCCAGCTTCCACTTCTGGCAAATATCTGATCACTGTGATCAGCAGCCAGCAGGGCTCTGGCTTCTCTCCTCCAGCCCTCGGCACCCCTTGTTTGAATAGAGATCTTCTGAGGAAAATAAACACCCTTGTTTCTCCTTCCATTCCCCTTAAAAAAACAGAACAAAACAAAAAAACACAGAAAAACACCCCACAACTGAGGGCCTGTGGATGGCAAGCTTAAGGTAAGACCCCTCAAAAAAAACCCCCCAAAACAACAAAAAAACCTACATGTATACTTTTGGAGCTGGGGGCAAGAAGCCATGTCCTCTCCAGCCATGGTGTTGGAGGCAGAGAAGCTTTACTATTCTTGCTGTTATCTCCAATTGTAGGCTTCTGCCAAATTGTTCCAGTTCCACATAATTGAAGGTATTTTTTGAAGGTGTGTTTTTTTTTTTTTTAATAAAAGGGGAGATGTGGACAAGTTCCTAACTGCAGACTTTCCCAGTCCAAATGTCTCCTGACTTCCTGACTGCTGGTACCAAAGATGTCGATTGTTAATTCGTGTTAGATAAAGTTGTTGACGATTTCAAGCTTTTTTCTATCAATCATGATGTTATCTATTTATTTGTCCAATGGTAAGATATTTTTTTACATTGAGATAAACTCTGTATTGAAGAATGTATTATTTGACCTTCTGTAACAAGTGCTTCAAGTCCTCCTCACTTTCAGCAAGCAAGGTTGTACCATCTGCATAATGGAGGTTATGATGAGTCTTCCTCTGATTTTGATGTCACATTTCTTCTTCATAGAGTCTAGCTTCTCAAATACTTTGTTCAGTACAGGTATTGAATTGGTATGGAGAAAGGATACAACCCTGACACTCCCCTTTCTTAATTTTAAACTGTGCGTGTACCCTTGCTCTGTTCTCACAATTGCCTTTTTGTCTAGGTATAGGTTTCACATGAGCACAAATAAGTGTTCTAAGATTACCATTCATCTCAATATTAGCCATAATTTTTTTGGATTCACACAGTCAAATGCCTTTGCATAGTCAACAAAATTTAGACCTTCTAGTCTGCTTTACTTTCAGCCGGGATCCACCTGTCAATCAGCAGTGATATCCCTGATACTATGGCCACTTTTAAATCCTATTTGAATTCAGGATGTTTCCTGTCTATGCACCATTCTATCCATTTTTTAATGATATTCAGTGGTATTTTTCTTGCATGTAATATTAATGATATTGTCCTACAGTTTCTACATTGTGTTAGTTAATATTTCTTGGGAATGAGAACAAATATGGACCACTTCCAATCAGTTGGCCAGACAGCTGTCCTCCAGATTTCTTTACATAGACTGGATAAGTACATCGAGGACTGCATCTCTTAGGTGAAACAAATTGAGTAGTTAGTGCTTTGATTTTTATATGGATTTTCTTTTCCTGATTAGAATATTTCACATAGCCTAATGTCTTGGAGAAAATACAATCAGAATGCTCCTTAGAGGCAAAGATAGTAAAGTTTCATTTCACATACTTTAGGCATGTTATTAGAATAGGCTTTCCTTAGAAAAGTATACCATGCTTGGACATGTTTAGGGTCAGCAAGTGAGTGGAACAGTTTCAGTGGGATGGACTGACACAATCCAATGGGAGTAAGTATGTCAGATATGACAAGGATGGCACAGGAGAAGATAGGGTTCAGATCTGTTGTTCATAGGTTGTCCATGAGCCACGCTCAACTCAATGGCGCCTAACAACAACAAAACAATCTTGTTTAAGGAATTACATATTTCACATCTTAATTATGTATTGTTACATCTTGAACCAATGTTTCTTATTGTCACTACAGTTGTCATATGTTAATGTGAGACATTTTATTCCTTATTTCAAACTTGAAATGTAATCTTTCGAAGTTTCACCAATCAGTGGTAAAACTTATCCAAAACGTCATTAATATTTTAGCAAGTAAATATTATATGAAATTATTTCTTTTTTCTGAATTAAAGAAACATGAAATAAAACATAAAGTTACATAGCAGTGTATTTTCAGTAAATCTGCAATGACATAAAAGTGTGTAATATTTTAGAACTTCAAAGCTCAAAATACAGAATCTTGCCTTAAACATCTCTCTTGCCTTCTCTCTCATGTAAAATTACAGTAATGGAACAAGCTCTTAGCACTAGATATTAAAAGGCAAAGTTTGTAACTTTGTACTTTTAAATTTTTTGAAAGAAAATCTTTATAAAATAAAAGCAAACAGGGAATACTATGTTGGTTAAACTGAAGAGTCAATCATCAAGAGTAAATGACATGTGAAATGACATGCAGAAATAATTTAGCATCAGTATGAAAATGTTTTTCCAGCTACTGAAATAAATCTTAAGCCACTGAGTACTTACATATTTAACAAAATCTCTTCTTGAGCAATACTGTCAAAAAGGACAGTAATAGCTGATCAAACTGTATAGGCTCTCTGATTTATAGAAGTCATTGTCATATGATGAAGTAAGCTACAACTTTAATGGACAAATAATGAACTCTATTAAAAGGAAGGTTATAATAAATGAGAATAAGGTAGAAAAACCATAAATGTGTGGAAACTTAATGGCTACCAAGGCCCAAGATATATTTATCTTACATGGTATAGTATATTTAGAAGAAGCAATTAAATATGTCTCGAATGAAAGTGAAATCCACCGACTGCTCCAAGGAAGAAAGATAGGCAATCTCCTTCTTTAAAAATTATGGTATATTAAATATGATGGAAAGTCACTAGAAATTAAAGCCAATTCCAGGACAATGAGTTTGAATTCTTTTGAGTTTTGTATATATAATCAACTGTTTTGTTATGTGCCGTTGAGTTGATTGCGATTCAGAGCGACCCTATATACAAGAGCCCTAAATTCTGCTCTATCCTGTGCCAACTTCATTGTCTCTGACACACTCCCAGCACCCCAATCACTGAATCGATCCATCTCATCGAGGATCTTCCTCTATTACATTGTCCCTCCACCCTCCCAAACATGATGTCCTGCTCCAAGACTGGTCCTACCACACGAACTCCAAGGGAGTCTGCGTGAGAAAATCACCCGACTGAGGCGAAAACTTCAAGGAAGTCAGCCTCTCGGAACATGTGCTTTCTCCATGATTGTTCTTGGTCTTTCTGTAATTTCTCTTCTATTGTCTCTTTGTGTTTCCTATGTGGGACAGGGAAAAAAGGCTGTGTTCTTTACACAAAGTGCTCCTACTAAAAGTTTGTTAGATGTTCCCAGAGAGAACTAAATGGAGGTGACAACTTTGAATACAAACATTACCTCCGGTTCTTTTAGCACTACTAAAACTTCTCAAGAATAATATGATTTTAAGGGAATTCATGGATGCATTATAACAAAAATAATTAATGGTGGAAATCCCAGAGATGACCACTCCAGAAATTCCTAGATTTCTAGGGCTTATAAGAACTCCTTTAAGGGAAAAACCCAAACCCTTGCCCCCCACCATGAGAACACCAGGTGGAAGAATTGTTTATCTGTTAGGTAATGGTTGTTTGTGGCAGCCCTCTATTAGGAAAGGCCCTTACAGAATTCCAAAGCCTACAGATAAACCTCTTCCATATACTGGAGAATATAATGAATTTAATGCAAAACACCCTGATGTTTTTGTGTCTTGGGATATGTTTTCCAAAAGGTTTGAAAGTGATCAGAGGGAAAATGTTATGAAAGGTATAAGTGGTAAAATAAATCATGAAATATGAAATTGGAATGATGAATTTAGGTGATATTATGACCCAAAACATCTTTTGTATTAACCTAAACCCCCTTATTGAAATAGTGATCACTCCTGGAATAATGAAAAGTGTAAAAGTGGTGTCTTCTGAATGGAAATAAATAATATTGTAAATTCAGCTAAAAATGTAAAATGTATCAGCTTAAATTTAAAATGTAACTATTTTACTTTGTAACTTTGTAACCCAAACAAGATGAATAACAGGTTTGAAAACAGGTTTAAAAAGAAAATGTTTAAGTCAAAAGCCATTGTCTACCAAGCTCTCCAATTACCAAGGAACCATCACCATAAAGAATAGCTGTGTGCAAGAAAATAATGTAAACTTTAATCATACTTTTGTTGTTTTTCTGGCTATTGATTAAGCCCCTAATTGTAAAAATGGAATATAAATATATCATGCTAAATGTAATAAGCAGGAAAGGAGGAAAGGAAAAAAGCAAAGGGAAGAAAGAGAGAAGGAGAATTAGAATGACTTAGAATTAAAATCATCAAGATCACTTGACAGTTTGTCTTGCATTCTTTCATCGTCCCTTCGCCGAACTTCTACCCACCTTCGTGTTCCCTCTTCCAGACCCTAGACCTCAGACTTATAAGCCCCTCCCGACTGGAGCAGCCCGTGGCATGGTTCCTCTTGGCAACATGCCCAAAGTATGTCAGACGAAGCTTCAGAATCCTTGACTCCAAGCCAGGAGCAGCCTGGCTTCACCCTCTCCAGGACAAACCTGTTTGTTCTCTTAGCAGTCGATGGTATATTCAATATTCTTCTCCAGCACCACAGCTCAAAGACATCCATTCTCTTTCTCTCATCCCTAATCACTGTCCAGCTCTCCGATGCATAGCAATCAATTGCAGAGACTATAGCATGGATCAGGAGCACCTAAAATGATTTACTGCCACTAAGTCTGAATCAAGTAGTAGCTGAGCCTCCAGCAGTTTTTTCCAGACTGTAAATCACATGGAAAAGATTGATAATATCCAAGGTATGTGTGTATTTTACCCATTTACAAGCATACCTTAGAAATATTGTGTGTTGGTTTGCAAAAATGTTATTGTGGTTGTTGACAATAAAATGTAAATGTAGCATTCATACACATTGTTGTTGATTGCTATCAAGTAGAGCACAGATTCATAGCAACTGAATGAACAAAAGGCTTGAACCCTGTTCTATGATTATCATCGTTTCTCTAAGTTCATAGAGTTTTCAGAGGCATGTTGCTTAGGAAGTAGATGCCATTCCTGCTTCCAAACCCGTCTTAATCTGGGAGATCCATCAAATACTGTCCACCGTAACTATTATGGCATTTGACACACCAATGGTACAAGGCTCAACATCACAGCAACCCCAGGTTACCTCTGTGAAGCAAATTAAGAGACCATTTCTGTACCGCTTAGAAGAATGGTCCTCCAATATATAATAACTCTAGGAGTGATGGCCACAGGCCCTCGAGCCCAACCAACTTTTAAATACAAAAACCATCCACTAGATCCTGTTGACTCTAAACAAGAGGCCTATATAAATAAAACAATCAACTAAACATTATACAACTTATAATTTTGTTGTTGTTGTTATTTACTGTCAAGTTACCTGTGCTCTATTGTGACTCTATGTACAGCAGCTCTGAACCCTTTCTTATTCTGAGCCAGTCTCACTAAATCCAACATATAAAAAACAAAAAACAAACAAAAAAAACCCCCACAAAGATTAAATGCATTGAGAAATTAAGGTACACTTATACAATGGAATACTACACAGCATACAGGAGCAATGATTTTGGGAAATTTTACCTAACATGGGAGAGACTGGGAAGCACTATGCTGAGTGAACTAACTCAGTCCTACAAGGACAAATATATAAAACCATTATTGTAGAATGAGTATGAGGATCCAAGGGCGAAGAGAGGGAAAGTAGAGGAATGAGGATGTGGGAGGGATGGGGATTAATCATGATGTTGTACAATTTGCTGGGTGGAGTGAGGGAAATAGGAAAAGCCTGGTCTAAAAAATAATGTATTCAAATTTTATAAATAAACTGGTGCCCTAGTGGCAAGAAGCTGTGATGCAATTCCAAAGGCACAAAGTTTGAGGCCACCACTGCTCTGTGAGAGGAGGATGAACAATCTCTTCCCATGAGATTCACTGCCTCTAAAAAAACCACTGGAGGATCAGCTATGAGTTGGTTCTGATTCTATGTATACAGCAACAACAACAAATAAATAGTATAATAAAAAAATAACATGCATATTTTATGCTGATTAGAGGTGCTCTTGTGATTAGTTCATAGGGAGTTGTGCTGCTTACCCAAAGACATCACCTCTGTGGTGGCTCAAACCCACTAGCAGCACAATGGGAGAATTATTATCAGTCTCTGCCATGTGATTTACATGTGGAAGACTTAAAGAGAAAATGAAAGTGAAGAAACACTCCTGGAAGGTCAGGGGTGGTCCCAAACCTTTTGGTACGCTGCTAGGAATAGGAAAGCGAGTAAGTCTCAGGTGGCTCAGGCTATTTATTGGCTCCAGATCTTGTGAGACTGGTCATAACCTAGCCCTGCCTAGGGATCTGTGGGATTTGAATCCTCTGCATTCCTAAGGAGCGAGCTTCTTCACCTTGATGCATCTGTCTTTGATTTCCCTTCCTATTTCCTCTGAGAAGCCTCTCTTTTCCTTTTCCTCTCCTATGTGAGTAGAAGAGCGGGGTGGGGAGAGTGAGCAAGAATGCCTCACAGACATTCAAAATATAAATTGTTGTTATGTGCCGTCGTCTACTTGTACATGTGGTAACAATATAAACATAATGTTTTATTTGAAATATGACTTGTTATCTGACATTGAAAACCAAGTGTTAAAGAAAGTAAAAACAAATATTAAAATTTAATGTTACAATTTGGACATATGATTTTACATATGTTGTTCTTGTTATGTGCCCTAGAGTCATTTGCGACTCATAGTGATTCTATGTACAAGAGCCCTAAACACCGTCCTATCCTGTGTCAACCTTGCCGTCTCAAACACATCCATTCCCACCACTCCACTCACAGAATTGATCCATCTCATTGAGAGCCTTTCTCTCCTGTGCCGTCCCTCCACTTTCCCAAACATGATGTCCCTCTCCAAGGACCAGTTCCTCCTTGCAACATGCCCAAAGTATGTCAGAAGAAGCTTCAGAATCCTTGACTCCAGGGACATTCTGGCTTCACCCTCTCCAGGACAAACCTGTTAGTTCTCCTGGCAGTCCATGGTATATTTAACACTCTTTTCCAGCACCAAATCTCAAAGGCATCAATTCTCTTTCTATCATCCCTATTCACTGTCCAACACTCTGATTCATAGCATGTAATTGCAAAGACAATAACCTGGATAGGGTGCACCTTAGCCTCCAACCTGACATCATTGCTCTCCAGTACTCTTGAGAGGTCCCTCACAGGTGACTTTCCCATTGCAGCTCATCTCCTGATTTTCTGGCTGCTGTTATCAAAAGTGTTGACTGTGGAACAAAGTAAATGAAAACTGTTAACTATCTCAATCTCTTCACCATCCATACTGATGCTGTCAATTGGCCCAGTGCTGAGAATCTTTGTTTTCTTGATATTGAGTTTCAATCCATATTGAAGACTGTTAAAAATGGAATCTTCACAATATAGTACTGAAAAATTTTAAATCGCTAATTTTTATTCTGCTTAAAGAGTCGAACTCCCATATATTAGTTTCACAGAGGGCTTTTTTCTCTCAGTCAGCTCTGGAAAACTTTCTTGCCCCTGACTTCAGAACTGTTTTCTTGTGACATACTGTCTCTTCTTTTCTTTATGCATCAGATAGCTGTCAGAATACAATAATTTCCAAGGTAAGGACTATGTCTCCTTTAGATTTGATATGCTAGTGTTGTTTATCTGGACCTGTATGTCTCCTCTAGCCTAGGCTGGTTGGTTGTTAACAAAGCCCATAGGATCCTGGGAGAATGGAGTACTTGAAGGGGAGGCAAGATAGCAGTGTCAGTATTCTGCCTCATGCAATGCACTGAGGTTCCCAACATGAGTTAGGGGCTGAAAATGTGAAACCAGACTTTGGCTTTTAGTGAAACTTTGTGTTTCTGGACCAGTTCTGGGCATGAATGTCCCATCTTGCCTAGAAATCAAAAGACAAATTACATTAGGTAAATCTACTCTTAGGGACCTTTCCATACTTCTGAGAAACAACAATGTCAGTTTAGGGACTAAGACCAGTCCTCAGTCTTCACAATTACTTTCTAGACAATGACTAAGAATGATAAAAGAATTGCTACCTTTGAGTTGTCGTGCTGGAGAAGAGTCTTGAACATACAAGACTAGCTAAGAAAAACAAGGAAGTTTGTCTTGGAGAGGGTGAAACCAGGTTTTTCCTTGGAGGCTTGGAGATTGAAACTTTGTTTCACATACTTTGGACACATGACCAGGAGAGACGGAAACTTGGAGAATGACATCATGCTCAGAAGGGTGGAGAGACAGCACAGGAGAATAAGACTCCGGATGAGATGGATTGAGATGTATTCAGTGACTGGGGATATATGGATTGCTGTGTTAGAGTCAGTGAGATTGTCTCAGGACAGAGCAGGCTTCAGAACTGTTGTACGTAGGATCTCTATGAGTTGCAGGCAACTCAACGGCATGTAACAACAACATTATTATACAGTGAGTTGATTTAGAAACTTTAAAGTGTGGTTGTTTGCTATATAAAATAAATATGCAGAACATAACCCATTTCTGTTGAGTCAATTCTAACTTCTAACCACTCTAAAGGTCAGAGCTGAACAGCTTTGTCCCATGGGAGTTCCAAAACTATGATCTTTATGGAAGAATAGCAGTCAGTAGATTCAAAGTGCCAAGTTTATCAGCTTTGCGGTCCACTACTGAACCACTAAGCCAGAGTAGATGGACTCAAAACACCCCCCCCCCCCACAGTGGGATTCAGTGACAATGAATGCAAAAATGCCCCTTGTAATATCTGGTGTAAATAATTTCAGTGTTATTTATACAGTCATAGAAAGAGATATCCAAGGTAAAATGTCCATCAGTGTTTTGAGGTAAGATAGAAAAAAAGCAATTGTGATGATATCATTCAAGACATTTAAATAACAACTCAATATTTTTTCCTCTATAAAAGTATGTGTTGCTGTTGTGTGTACCATAAATTCAGAATTGACCCACACCTGACCCTCCAATAGGTTTTCAGAGGCAGTTAATTGCATGGGATAAAACTGTACATTCTTCTCCTGCAAAGGAACTGGTGACCTCAAGCTGTGTGCCTTTGGAATTAGAGTGCATCTTCTTGCCACTAGGCCACCAGAACTACCTATAAAATTATAGGGATTATATAAAATGATTCTATTGGAAAATGACATCACATGTTCATTCTAACAACCTGAGGTTTTGGTTAAGCACTCACTTGTCTCGGAAAAGTGAAGGGAATCCTCAAAGAGCCCATCTGACTCTATTTGTTTCTTGTGTGAGCAACAGTAGCTCTGCCAGACCAATGATGCAATTCCTATGAGGTATCCTCTAAATAATCCTCAACCATTACAATGCTAAAATCAAAGATATATTTAATTTTTTAAAAATTACAGTCATTTAGAATTATAAAAATCATATTAAAATTTACTAAGAATATTTAAAATATTTCCATTTTAAGCAAATGATATTTAAAAACAAAGGTAATGTAAAAATAATCTTTCTTTACAAAGTACTGATTAAGCTCCTATAATTTGAAACTGTTGAATATCTCTAGAGTTAAAGTGTTATGTTTAACTAACACAAAAGCCTCAGTGTTCAAGACATTAATTCTTTTGTCAATTATTCTTCAATTTTATATTCAGGTTGTTCTTAACGTTTTGCTATTGCTAATTAAAAGTATTAAAATATTTGAATGAACTAAAATTATGTTACCCGATGTTTTCTGCTTCTTTAGAAATAGTTTATTATATTTTCCCCATATTACTAATAAGTCAAAATCTACCTGATGATTATTTTCCCTGTTCCCTAATGATTTTGGCATTAGTAGTTAAATAGTGTAGTAAAGGATCACTCTTAATTTCAAATCAATGTTATTTCCATTGCTCTCACTTTCAATGCTGTACTAAAATATGATTTGAATAACCCAATTACAAAATGGACAAAAGACAGGAAAAAAAATCTCTTAGCCAAAGAAGATATTCAGATGCCAAACACATGAAAAAATGCCCAGAATAATAAGTTATTATTGTTACTGTAATATACCATTGAGTTACAACCAATTCATAGCTGACTCTGCAGTGGGTTTTCAAAGGCAATAAATAACATACAAAGAGACTGAGATTATCAATCTTTCTCCCACAGAGCAAGCTGGTGGATTTGAATTGTATGTCCTTAATTGGGTTGGCAGTGTAACTCCTTACCTCTAAGACACCCTAATTGTAGCTAGCTATTGAAAAAAATATAATAACATTAATAATGGTGGTTAGAATGAACTGAACCTCAGCCAGCTTCAATAAACACTTCTCAACAGGAAAATAGAATGAAGATAACCTAAAATAAAGACTGGTGGCCAGCAAATGCTCCAACCTCACCCATTAGCTCTTTCAAATTTTGCAGTGTCTGAAGGTAATACCTGTTTCGCTTATTTTTAATGTTCTGGCCTGACTCCTTTAGCTCTTCCTTGCTAAAAAGGGCAAAGAACAATGGAATTTTTACTATGAATAGTCTCTAGCTTTTTCAATATAAATAAAAAAGAT
>NW_006400003.1:4163393-4165542 GCF_000299155.1 Elephantulus edwardii
TATATATATATATATCTCACATTTTAGAATGGGTAGTCAGATGGTTATGCCTACCAAATTCAAACTTTTGAGTGATATTTTGCTACCAGGTCTGTTCTCAAAAAAGAACAGGGAAAAATTAGTAAAAATACTCTATAGAATTTGACCAATAATTTTAAAATTTCCTTCACACTGAATAACTAAATTAGGTAATACAGAGAAAATATTTTTCTAAAATGACATTAAACAAAGATAAACTATATTTTTCTAGTTTCTCCTCTTTTCATCATCCCCTAACATAGTATTTAAATTCCAAATTAGAATTTTTTTAAAACTAGAAATGGATTTTTAAAATTAAAAAAAATATGTAAAACTATTTCACAATAATTTTGGATTCAAAATACAGAAGAAAAGAATGAGAGTATTGTATGTTTAGTGCCAACTATGTAGCACATTAGGTATAATATTTTTTATTAGGAATATCTAGTGTCTTATTTCAAGGGAGAAGGCTGGACAATCTCCTCCTATTTGATGAACTGCTCTTGGAAATGCAGTGAAGGATCAACTAAGTGTCAATTTTGACTCAATAACACACAACAAACAGAATATTATTTGGAGCTTTGGTGGCTTAAAGACAGGAGACTTGCTGCCAACATGAAGGCACATGATTCAATTTTACCAGCTGCTCTTTTAAAGAAAGATGAGTTATCTCCTCTGGTGTGATTTACAGCCTCTAAAACCCACCTGAGAGTCAGCTATGGGTTGGCTTCAACTGGGAGGTACATAACAACAGTATCTTACTTAATGAAATTTACATGCTTATTTAAAATCTGTATTATAGATGTTCAAAATGGTTTTGATTAAGTTAAAGCCACGATAATGGTCAAAAGTAATTTACAATTTTTTTGTTGTTGTTATGTGCCATCAAATTGCCTGCGACCCATAGCAACTCTATGCACAGCAGCTCTGAGCCCTGCCCTGTCCTGAGCCAGTCTCACTAATTCTGACACCATTGCCCACCACCAACCACCAAACCCCAATTGGCCCAGTTACCATATCAACCTATCTCATCAGGGATCTTCCTCTCCTGTCGTCCCTCCACCCTTCTGAACATGATGTCCTTCTCCAAGGAGCTGTGTCTCCTGGCCTCATTCCCAAAGTATGTGAGACAGAGCCTCAATATCCTAGCTTCTAAGGAGAAGCTTGGTTTCACACTTTCTAGGACAGACCTATTTGTTTTCTTGGAAGTTTATGGTATGTTCAAGACTCTTCTCCAGCACCACAATTCAAATGTATTAGTTATTCTGTCATCCATATTCATTGTCCAGGTCTCTGATTCAAAGCAAGTAACTGTGAAGACCATGGCCTGGAATAAAAGAATATCCAAAGAATTTCAGTTAAGAATTAATCAATTGATTTAACTGATAGTGACAGTTTTACTCATATACATGAATCCACACACCTAAAAAAGTACCTACAACATGCAAAGAGTGAATAGATAATGAACACTGTATTGGAACAGATGAGGGAGACAACTGTTCAAAAGGAATATATGATTAGGCATTATATGTAAGACAACAGTGCAGAATAAGAGGTACGTTGTAAAGAGGACTGAGAGAGGGAGAGAAGGGAGGAAGGGTGAAATTATGAAACAATGAATATATATATTTAAAACAGAAAGTAAACTGGGAAAGGGGGAACAGAGTGGGAGTTGGAGGAAAATGCAAAGAGGAATGAATGAAAATCCAATTTTTCTGTAAACTTGTTAAAATCACAATTAAAACAAAAAAAAATTCAAAATCAAACAAACAAAAATGTCTCTATGCAGAAAATAGTAGAGAAAGCTTTTGGACTATATGAACAGATATTATTCAAAAACATATTGTTGTTAGGTGCCATTGAATCAAGTACAACTGATAGCAACTCTATGAATAGCAGATCTAAATTTTGTCTTATCCTACCCTATTCCATATTCATCATCCTTGATACATTTGAGCCCATTGTTGCAATCACTGGGTTAATCCAGATGGTTGAAGGTCTTCTCTTTCACCGATTCTCCATCTTGCCAACCCTTATGTCCCTCTCCGTGGACTAGCCTCTCTTCACAACATGCCCAAAGTATGTGAGACAAAGTTTTGTCATATTTGCCTAAAAGAAATACTATGGATGC
>NW_006400003.1:4165993-4179846 GCF_000299155.1 Elephantulus edwardii
TATAGATATATATAGATATACATATACATATACACACACATTTATATATATATTTCCCCTTTGGGCAGTCCATGAGATATTCAGGACTCTTCTCCAAAAAGCATAGCTCAAAGGCATCAATTTTCCCTCTCATCATCTAGCGCTCAGACACATAGTGAGTGATTGGAAAAACAATGGCATAAATCAGGTGCACCATCATTTTCAATACTCTTCTCCAGCACTGCAGCTCAAAGGCATCAGTTCTTCTATTGTCAACCCTAGTCATGTCCACATTCTGATGCATAACAAGTAATTGCAAAGACTATGGCCTGAATCTAGAGCACCTTTGTCTCCAGTATGGTATTAATGCTGTTCAGTACTCTGGAGAGATCTCTGACAGCAGACTTTCCCAATGACATTTGTCTTTTAATTTCCTGGCTGCTGGTACCAAGAGTTGATTATGGAGCCAATCAAACTAAAATGATAAACAATCTCAATCTCTTCACCATCTATCATGATGCTGCCAATCGACCCACTGGTAAGAATCTTTGTTTTCTTAATAATAATGAATGGGTGACCGGAATGCAAAAGTTGAAAACAGAGAAGAAGGATCCATAGTTGGAAAACAAGGACTTGGTGACAAAAATGAATCTGGAGATAGAATGCTAGAATTTTTCACAATCAACAACTTATTCAATGCAAATACATTTTATAAGAAACATAAACGCATGCTATACACATGGATTTCATCTCATGGTATGCATAGGAATCAAATAGATTAAATCTGTGGAAATAATTATTGGAGAAGCTCAATATCAGCTGTGAAAACTAGGCCAGGTGTTGATTCTAGAACAGACTACCAACTACTCACATACAAATTCATGTTGAAACTAAGGAAAATTAAATTATATACATAGGAACCAAAAGTTGACCTTGAGTCTATCCTACCTGAATTGCAAACAGGTAGAGGTTTGATTTGCAATATTTACTGGAAGAGATCCATATTTATCTCCCATCCAATAAAAGGAGACCCGACAGAGTGTGAAAATTATCGTACAATATCACTCATATCACACACAAGAAAAATCTTGCTGAAGATTAATCCAGAAATTACTAGAACAGTACATTGAAAGAAAACTACTAGAAATATAAGCTGCATTTAAAAGAGGTTATGGCACTAGAGACATTATCGCCAAGGTCAGGTGAATCTTGGCAGAAAGAAAAGTACTAGAGGGATATCTATCTTTTTTCATTGACTATGCAAAAGACTTTGACACAAATTATGGTTAACCTTGAGAATAATTAGAATCCTAGATCACTTGATTGTGCTCATACAAAACACTTGGACTACACACGAAACAGTTCTCAGAACAGGGCAGGGAAACACCATATTGTTCAAAATCAGGAAGAGAGAGAGTGTGTCAGTGATGCATCTTGTCTCCAGGATGCATCAATCTATATGCAGAAAAGATCATTTGGGAAGCAGGGCTTTATGAGGAGGAAGGTGGTATGAGGACTGGAGGAAGATTCATCAACAGCCTACATTATGCAAACAACACAACCTTGCTTGCTGAAACTGAGGAGTACCTGAGGCACTTGCTGCAGAAGGTAAAGGACTATAGTCTTCAATATGGATTGAAGCTTAACATCAAGAGGACAAATATTCTCACAACTGGGCCAATTGGCAACACTATTATGGATGCAGAAGAGATTGATCAAAGAGATTGGCATCAAATAGTCAAGAGTTCTTCATAGCTAGATTAAAATAAAATGAATTTTTGTTGTTTTCTCTTTAGCAAAATGCACTAATTTCATTATGTAGATTTTGAATCTTCAGGAAGCATCCATAATTTATCTTCTTTCCCCCTTCTTATTAATTTTAATGAAAATTTACAGAGACTTTGGATTTCCATTCATTCATTGTTGAACTTTTCTCCCTGCCCACCCCTCCCCCCAGGTTGCTCTTCTCTTTGAAAAGTAAAAGAAAAATTCCTTCATTGGTATACAATCCCTCCCTCCCTTGAGTACACTCAACTAGGCAATTTTAAAAAATGCCAGTAAAGAATTAGAAGACAAATGTGTTTTATGATACAATTACTAAAACTTGGCCAAGAGAAAAATTAAAATAACTTAATATTCAACATAACAATGAAAGGATGAGAATTAGAGGAAAAAATATTTTGGAAATGACAATTATATTGATGATTTTATAGTAAAAAGTAAGCCATATTGTAAGAGAAAGTAAAAGAAGAAATATAACTTACTGAAGATGACATTTTAAGATTTCTATAATCTTTGTGTAGTCACTTAAAGTTCAAGTAATTTATCAGTTTTCTAGAGCACTTTTTCCAATCATCCTCAGTTCTTTGATTACTTTAAAAATATATTAAAATTATCAGTATATCCCTTATTAATTTATTATTTTTACTTGTGCATATCTCATCCAGTTTGACATACTGGACTTTGTGCTTCGTAAATACTGTAAGAATTTAGGTTTCCTAACAATATGATCTGTTTTGAAGATTTCTGATATGCCCCAATATTATTTAGTCAATTCCAAAGCAGAGTTTGCCTTTTTATTGAGTTTTTTAAAACTGTAGATTATTATTAGAAGAGACTGGTCATCATTCTTTCATTGAGCAGCTAATGCATTCTAACTGCTGAACCTTCTGTTAGGTGCACAACTCATAACCCATT
This sequence comes from Elephantulus edwardii, assembly GCF_000299155.1. Classification (NCBI taxonomy): domain Eukaryota; kingdom Metazoa; phylum Chordata; class Mammalia; order Macroscelidea; family Macroscelididae; genus Elephantulus; species Elephantulus edwardii. The sequence goes on from NW_006400003.1 coordinate 4,168,670, forward strand.
ATGCCACTAGAGTGACTTTCTGACTTAAACTGAGTGCTTATCATATTTTGCTTGATAATTTTTGCTCTTCAATTTGATTTGTTTCTTGATTTGAACACTTGGAACTCTATAAACTTACGTTTTTAAAGTCTTTAAGTGGAAATGTTCTCTTTTTTTTTTTTCTTTCTTAGTATGTCAACATTGTTTTTTTATTCTCTTCCCACTGTTGGAACAGTTAGGTTTTAATGTTTTAAGATAAGGCATACTGTTGTAACACAGGACTGACATCAGGGTTAGAGGGAAACTGAAAAAGATGGGATAAATAATGTATACTGCATTGAAACAGATGAGGGAGAAAACTATTTAAAAGGGATATGTGATTAGGTATTTTTATCATGACAGGAGTCCAGAGCTAAGGTTGCCTTGTGGAGTGGACCTAGGGAGAGGATTGTAAAACAATGAAATACTTTTTCTTTTACATTTCAAAGAGGGGAGTGTACTCCTGGGAGGGGTGGGCAGGGGCGGGGGGAGTGCAACAATGAATGAATGGAAATCCAAAGTCTCTGTAAATTTTCATTGAAATTAATAACAAAAAAATTTAAAGAAGAAAACAAACATGGCATGAGTGTCACCAAGTAGTAAACTTGGGACAAGAAAAGAATCATAATTGGACTCCAACTTTAGCAAGAATCTATGAAAAGTTTAAGAAATTTAGGTTAAATATAACTTTTCAAAAAAATATTATAAAATGTAATAATAAAAATACTAATAAAATAGCAAAATCTAAAGCATTATTTGTGAAAGTTGTTTTGATTTTAGAAGATAACATGTGATAATTATCTTTCTGTGGCATTTGGGATACTTGGCATTCAATGTATTCTAAAAATTATTATTCATAATTAATTTATAGTTAATTATTCTGAGAACAGATGTCAAAATTAAATAGCTCTTATATGTTCAGATATTACAAAAATAAATTTATTACTGAAAATTAATAGTTGGATATTTTAACAAGAATTATCACTTTTTCCGTTAGAAAATGTACTACAATTTTTGCTTTTTACCCTCTTTATTAGATAAATTTATCCATACAAATGTAAACATTTTCCTTTTAAAAACTAAAATTTATTTCTATTTAAAATGGCATAGAAAGGAGCTTAAAAAGGCACAAAGATATCTATGGATAATACAAGCTCATAGTCACATGCTGCACTCTTCAAGATGGTATCTTGAATCAGTCATGGTATTTGCTATATCTCTAAGTAGACTGTAAGAATTGGTGTTTCTTCTGTTTCACATTGATAGAGTCCTACGATTTTCACTTCCAAGTATAATACAAACCTAGTATTTTACAAAAGGCAATAAAAACACTACCAGAAGTCATTTAATATTCCAAGGATAGAAAAAGAAATCTTGCTGTCAATAAAGGGAGTCACCACAGAACATCTCAAAAGCAGAATGGTAAAATTTCAGTGGAAGTGTAACTGGACTTAATCTCCCCAACAAGGTGCTTAAATGATCTGTTGGAGTGGGATTGTAAATCCTATCTCTTATCAATAGCAGCTATCAGAAAACAGCAATAGCCAAACACACAGCAAGAGGAAATTCACAATAGTCATTAAAATTTGTAATGTTTAATCTTACTGCTACTATAGTCAAAATGATCTATTCAATCTTCTTTTAGTATGTTCCAGTATTTCCTTTATTGTATATGACCTTAATGATATAAACATTTGAAAAGACTGTTTCAAATGGCTAATTTTCTATGATTTGGAATGTGCAAATCACTTGTCTTTATCTTGATAAGAGAAAGCAATTCATTCTTTTCCCTTAATAGTCAAAGATACTTATTTATTCATAGATGCTATTTTGCCCTTTTTTCAACAAAGCACTTTGTCAGCTGATTTCCAAAATGCTTTCAAAATGTCGTATTTACTTGTGGTAGGTAGTAAAATGGCTCCTCTTATTATGTCACATCTTTGTCCTCAAAACTTGTGACTCCTTGGCTAAGAGGAGTTATTGTTGAAGACAAAATTAAAGTTGCTAATAAGTAAGTCTTGAGTAAATCTTAAATTATATAGACATACTTCCTCTAATCCTAAGAGATTTTGTAACAAAGAAAAAAGATCTGGAAAGTTCAAAAATGGACTGTGACAAGGAAAATGTATCTTTGTCAAATTCCATTTATGGTAACATCTATGTGCCACAGAAATCTCCATGGAGTTTTCAATGGCAATTTTTGGAAATGCATTTGACAGGGAATGACAAAGGAAATGCTGACAAAGGAGAGCAATCAGAACTGGTTTTGACAAAGACTGTGGCAATAAAACAAAAAAACAGACTCTCAAGTAATATTGCAAAACAAACTCAAGGAAAAGGCAAACAAGATGGTAAAAAATTACCATATATCTATTAGAAGAAATGCACCATCAGCTGTGTATACCTCACTCTCTGCTGGCAAAGGATATATAAACGCTTTCATAGGATAAGGATGGGGTCAGTCTGTCCTGAACCTGTTCATAGTGTTATAAAGGTCTAATTGACCTCTTTCTTTCTCTTGCTCTCACCTGGTATTGATGTCTTTCTTGTATATCCAAGTCAGAAGTTTCTAGTTCTTACTCGAAGAGGGCCCTGGACCTCTTTTGGAATTCATCGCCTCGTCACATTGGCAGACCTTCCAAGGTAGGCATGCTAGAAATTCTAGCCTTTCGGTATCAACTAAACTGCAATTATCCAACTTTCTCCCATTTTCTTATATTTCTCATATTGTTGCTCTTAAGTGCCCTCAGCCAAGCATAACTCACAGTAACAGAATAAATAAAAGGTACGTAAAATGTAAGTCAGTGGGTTTTCAGAGGCCTTAAATTGTGCTGGGAGAGATTTCCCATTATGTAAAATCTAATGAAACAAAATTTCTCCCAGAACCTTTAGAAGAAATTATATACTGCTGCCACCTTATTTCAAAACAGTAAGATTTCTTTCAAGGCTTCTGGCTACTATAGTTTTAAATTAATAACTTTATAAGGGTTTTTTATTCACTACATTTCTTATAATCTTGTAGTAACAATAAAGCAATTCATACATCACTATTTTTTATCACCCGTTTTTAAATACATCCTTTACTATCTCATTTCTTCTTTGTTATGTTACTATAGTTTAAAGCTGCTATTTTGTCAACTCTATTTACAAAGACTGTTCATGAAAAGAGAAAATCCTACATAATATTCTCTTCATAATACTGAGGTGTGGTCCGACCATTGTGATCCATACGAATTTCATTGACTGATTTTAAGAAGTAAACATCAAAATATCAATTTACCTACATTAATTAACAAATATAATTATACTTCTAATCAATATTTTTATTTTATCAAAGGAAAATATAATTTTCTGTTTTTACAGTAAAATAACACTTCAATATTTTCTGTTTTCCTTACAGATCGCATTCTAAAGTATCATAAAATAATATAGCTACATTATAGCTCTTTAACTCTATAATTTAAACTATGTAAAACACATTTTTAGTTAATATTTTATATTTCACATCTGGTAAAATTATTGCTAATAGATTAACCTCAATTCACAATTTAGGTTTAAAACTGGAAAAATTTACCCAGTCAAATATAATCTTTTTTAAATTCTTCCTTCATTTATAGAAAAAAAATATATTAAAAATTTCTTATCATTTAAAAAAATAACAGGGCTATTCTATTACTAGAATAAGTTTCTATAACATAAGGGTCAAAAACATATCCTGGTTTAATAAAACATGATATATTCAAATATATGTTGCATAAAATATTTAAAATATCACTTTTAAAAATATTTAAATATTAAAATGCATTATTTTCATAGAATGAATTGTGTCCTCCAAAAGTATAAGTCAACTTTTTTATACCTTGATTCTCAGTCTTCTACATTATTATATGTAAAGAGTAATCATATGTAAACCTGATCTCTATGACATTAGTGGACCAGAAGTAGACGGGGTTACATAATGATGAAATCACCCTATAATGTGATTTAAATATATTCATCCAATCAGTTGTAAAAAAGATTGTTGTTGTGGGGTGCCATCATATTGAATATGACCCAAGTGACCATAGGAACAAAAAAATCTAAAATCTACCACATCTTGCTCATCTTCATACTTGATGACTAATTAGAACCTATTGCAATAGTCACCATGTTAATTTACCTGCGCGAGACTATTCGTCTCTTTTGCAATCCTCTACCTTTCCAGGTATCGTGTCCCTCTCCAAGTAATAGGCCCTCCTAGAAATCAGCCCAAAGTATGTGAAGCAAAGCCTCATCATCTTTGTCTCCAAATAGCACTCTGACTGCACCTTCTACAAGATATGTTTGTTTGTTTGTTTGTTTTTTTAATTTAGGTTGTTTATTTTTCATTTCAGTGAACATCTACAGAGATTTTGGAATTCCATTCATTCATTGTTGCACCCTTCTCCCCGCACAAACCTCTCCCCCCACCCCCGTTTGATCCTCTCCTTGAAAAGCAAAAGAAAAACTCCCTCATTGGTACACAATCCCCGGCCCCCCACACACACACCTCCCCAAACCCCACCCCCTACCGCCAAATATAATCCACTCTGCAACCTTCATTGCATACTCCTACGATAAAAATAATGCCCTAAAATATAATACTTTTAGACTTTTGGTAGTCTATAGAACATTCAATGTTGTTCTCCAAAACCACAGCTCAAAGGCATTAAATCTCTGTAATCCTTATTCATTGTGCAGATCTCAGAAGCATAGCAAGTGATTGCAAAGATCATGGCCTGAATCAGATGCACCTGAATCCTCAAACTAACATCATTACAACTCCATATTTTGAAGAGCTCTGTAACTGCACGCTTATCCAGTTTAGTATTTCTCCTGATTTCCTGACTGCTTGTGCCAAGTACATTAAGTGAGGATCCAAGAAAGATAAAGTTGTTGACACTTTCAATCTTTTCTACATCTCTTATGATGCTGCTTATTGGTCCAGAAGTAAGCATCTTTGTTTTATTGGCATTGAAATACAATCTGTATTAAAGGATGTATTCTTTGATATTCTGGAACAAGTGGCTTTGGGTTTGTTTTTTCTTTTTCTTTACAAAATTCATTTCATTTTTCTTCAAATTTTCAAAATAGAAGAAGACTACAGAAAAAATGACTACATTAAGCAAATACTAGGCAACTGACTAGAACTTAGTAACTATATTTTTAAAATTTATTATTTTATTTTATACTGGTTTACGTACAAAGTTCTTGAAGTTAATATATATTGGTTTTCTATATTTATGGAACAAATGTTTTAAGTGCTCCTCACTTTCAGCAAGAAAGGTTGTGTTATCTGCATAACACAGATTGTTGATGAGGCTCCCTCCAATCCTGACGCCACATTCCTCTTCACAGAATCCAGCTTCTCAAATAATTTGCTCAGCATAAAGATTGAATAAATGTGGAGACAGAATACAGCCCTGATGCAGTCCTATTTAATTTTAAACCATGTAATATTCTCTTGCTCTGTTTGCACAACAGCCTCCTGGTCTAAATATAGGTTTCGCATGAGCACAATTAAGTCCTCTTGGATTCCCATTCTACTCAATGTTAGTCATAACTTGTTATGATCCACACAGTCAAATGTCTTTGAATAATCGATGATGCATAAATAGACATTCTTCTGGTATCTTGTTTGTTTTTTATATGAACTCTGTATATTTCCTACATCTTCTTTTGATGCTTTCTTGGTAATTCAACATATTGCCCATATCATCTTGCAAGTTGAAATTTAAATTAATTTTTCAGTTCTCTCAACTTAATAAATGCAGAGTGAGTTCTTCAATTTTTGTTGTCCAGTTCTAGTTCTCTACACATTCCATTGTAGTCCTTTGCTTTGTCTTCTCAAGCTGTCCTTCTAGATCTTATTTGCAGCTCTTTTACTTCAGCATGATTTTCCCTTTGTTTTGGCTTCTTTACACTCAGTGACACTTTTAGACCTCCATTTTAATTTTTTCTTTCACCTTTCTCTTTGTAATGATGTGTTTTTTTTTCTTCATTGATGGTATATCCTTGATACCATCCCATAACTCATCTTTGACCATTGGTTTTTATGTCTCAAATCTATTATTAAGATGATTTGAGATTCAGAATAGATCCAAGTTCATATCTTGGTTCTCATGGATTTGTTTTAATTTCCTTTGGCCTCAATTTATACTCATATGTGAGTTACTGATAGTCTGACCAACAGCCCATCCTGGTCTAGTTTTGACTGCTTCTCCAAGGATTCCTTCCACAGTTGTAGTCAGATTCCTATGCAGCCCATCAGGTGAGATTCAGGTGTAAAGTCACTGTTGATGTCTTTTCAAAAAGCTATTTGCAATGAATAAATCATTGAAAATATAAATTTTATCATTCTATTTCCAGCTTCATTTCTATAACTAAATCATATTTTCAAATTATTATTCCTTCTTCACTCTGTCCAACTTTTGAATTCTAGAGAGTGTAAGAAGAGTAGAGTGTGATATAACACAATTAAACAGCTCATAGCCCTGATCTGACAAGAATCCCTTGGGAACTCAATCTGCATTACATTTTGTGTTAAACGTGAGATATTGATGCAGATGTTGTGGACCTCAGTGCCACTAAGAAAGAGAAACAGAGATCTGAAGATGTCTTTTGAACCCAGGTTTCCATGATGGGCAAACCTTAGACACAAAACAACAGGAAAGTTATAGCTCATTTTATTTCCAAAACTCTGATTCTAGACTTCTAGTTTTCTAAATTATCAGAGAGTAAAAAGCTTGTGGCATCTCTGTCATAGTTATTGTTTCTGTTGTGTATCATCCGGTTGGAACTGGTGCATAGCTGACCCTCCAGTAGGTTTTCAAAGGCAGTTAATCCCACCAGAGGAGATTGCTCGTCTTTCTCCCATGGATTTGGATTGTGTGCCTACATAATACATAAAAGATTTATGTGTACAATAATATTTTCTGTATAATACTAATACGCATTTGAGAGCTGGGCAATGAATGAGGATGACAGAAGAAAAACTTGTGTCTTTGAGCAGGTGTTGGAGAAGTGTACTGAACATCCCATGGACAGACAAAAGAACAAACAGATATGTTTTGGAGAGTGTGCAGCAGGAATGTTCTTTGGAGGAAAGAATGATGAGCTTGGCTTCACACTCTTTGAGTGTGTTGCCAGGAACTATTCCTCTTTTCCCCTCTTTCTTTTTCTCTTTAAATCTTTCGCATGGTTTATCTTTTATTAACCATGCCTCCTTTGCATTAATTTAGTAAACACTTTTTACTTGTTTTGCTAAATAAAAAAAAAGACTTGAAAATAATTAAGAAAGACATTAAATTCTAAACATATGTCATTTATTTCAAAGAGCAGGCTGATGACCAAGTGGTTAAAGAACTGTGCTGTCAACACAGAAGTAGGTGGTTCAAATTCACTAGCGGCTTCATGGGAGAAAGATGGATAATCTCCTCTTGTGCACTTTATAACCTCTGAAAATCTGCTGGAGGGTCAGCTATATTTCAACAGGACATAACAAGGAAAGCTTGAACTTTTTGTTTTATCTCTTCCTTTAATTCCAGTGAATAAGCTTTGTAATATTTTTTTAAATCTAGCTTAATAAATACATTTAAAGCATTTGATATTTATTAGTAAAGACCTGTTTAGTGAGAAAGTAACTTTCAAATTTTCTATAATCAAGAATAACCTATGATATTAATACTATCAAGCTAATACCTTTTCACTATTAGAACTGTAGATGAAAGAGTGAAACAGTTAATTATGTCAATTGTATATAATTATATTAGCATTTCCCAAAAATGAAATATAACAGCTTTATTAAAGAAAAAAAATGTTTTACTAGAGATCTCATACCCTTTGAGAATGAGAAGGAATTGTCCCCTATAAAAGTTGTCAAAAGTTCAAGATAAAGAGAATAATGAATAAATTAATTAGTAACTGTAGACGATCTCTCCCCTAACAAATTGAAATGAAGCATCTACTTAAGGTTAAGAATGGAAGAAGATAAAACAGCCTCCCTACCATGTGACAAATATTCAACAAACACCCTATCATACATAGAAAAAAGAAGCATAAAACCCCACCTTTTCAACACTGTGATTTTTCCTCACTCCCCTCCCTCAGCTACCCTTTCTCCTTCTTTCTTTGGATATTCATACACATATTAATGGTTATCTTTCTCTTTTTACAATAATAGCAGAATTTACTGGGTGGAGGAGAGTAACCCAGATCCAACATACCTGAATTGTTGTTGTTAAGTGCCATTGAGACGCTTGTGACTCGTAGCATCCCTATGTACAGCTCTGAACCCTGTTCTATCCTGTGCCAACCTCGTAGTCTCCAATGCATCCATACCCATTAACCTAGTCACTGAGTCAGTTCATCTCATCCAGGATTTTCTTCTCCTGTACTGTACTTCCACCCTCCCAAGTATGATGTTTTCCTTTCTAGGATCTGGTCCCTCCTTGCAATATGCCCAAAGGTGTCAGATGAAGCTTCATAATCCTTGCCTCTAAGGGACATCCTGGTTTCAATCTCTCTCAAACAGGATGAACCCGTTTGTTCTTCTAGCAGTCCATAGTTTATCCAACATTCTTCTTCAGCACCACAGCTCAATGATATCAGTTCTCCTTTTGTCAAACCTAATCATCATCTAGATTTCTGATGAATAGCAAGTAACCGTGAAGACCATGCCCTGGATCAGGTGCACCTTAGTCTCCGGACTGACTTTGTTTATCAGTATTCTGGAGAGGTCTCTAGCAGCAGACTTTCTCAAGGCAATTCAGAACCAACTAACATGAAATCATTGACAACTTCAGTCATTTCTCCATCTAGCATTATGCTGTCATGGATCAGATGATGATTGCTTGATGTTGAGATGCAATTCATATTGAAGGCTATAGTCCTTCCTCTTTTGCAGCAAGTATGTTTAAGACCGTAGAATTAGTAGCTTTCAACTGTAATCTTGGAGAATAGTATTGAATATTCCATAGAATTTTAAAAAAAATGTATGTTTTGGAAAAGGTGATGCTACCATATTCCTTGGAAGCAAAGATAATAAAGCTTTGTCTCACATACTCTGGGCATGCTAGTAGGAAAAATTGTTCATTTTAGATGGAAATAATGTGTGGCAAGGTAGAAGGATAGTGGAAGAGAGAAAGATCCTCGACCACCTGAATTGACAGAGTAATTGCAGCAATAGGCTCAAGCACATTAGACATTATGAGGATGCCACAAGATAGGAGAGGGTTCAGATCTGTTGTTCATAGTGTCACTGTGAGACATACTTGATTCGATGGCACCCAGAAACAACAGCTTTCATCAAGCAAGGTTGTATCATCTGTATAACACAGATTGTTGATGATTCTTCCTCAAATAGTGATGGCACATTCTTATTCATATAGTCCAGCTTCTCAAATGATTTGCTCATCACAAGGATTGAATAGATGTAGAGAAAGGATATACAAACTGTTGAACACATTTCTTGATCTTAAAGCATGCAGTGTCCCCTTTCTCTGTTCTGACAACAAACTTTTGATCTCATAAAGGATTTACATGAGCATACTTAAGTGTTTTGGGATTTACCATTGTTCTCAGTGTTTACTGTAATTAGCTATGAGCCATATAGTCAAATGCCTTTGCATAGTTAATAAATCACGAATACATATCTTTCTGATTTTCTCTAGTTTCAAGCAACATCCACTTGACATCAGTATGTGTATTGCAGGCCCTTCTAAATCCAGTTTGAATTTCTTGCAGTCCTTTGTTCTACCTAATTTTTAATATCTTCAGAAAAATTTGTTTGCATGTGATATTAAAAATATTGTTCAATAATTCATTCAATTCAGCAACACAAATGTATGTCTGGTTTGCTCAATCATCCAGCAAACTTTATCTCAGATCATTTACAAGTCAGCTTTTCCTTCAATCATCTAGCAAGAAGAACCTTTGTTTCTCCATCTCCAGAGTTCTTCGGGCTACACCTTGCCAGTCTCTTCACAGCATTGCCACATTCTCTTCACTCTCTCTCCACCATCATCTCTCAATGTCTTCACACTCCATGAACAGTGTGAAAAGTGTTATTTTATATTAATTCCACAGCTCTTCATTATTTGGAAGACTATATATCCACAGTTATAGTAGAAGGAGACCATATACATGACATTTACCAGCTTCATAAAGGGAAGCTGTCCTCCTCAACAGCATCAATGACACAAAACCAATTTCCCTTATGTCAGATATGTCCCACATCTCCTATACTTCTTTCTTCTCATCTCAGTACTAATCTTACTGCTTTGCTGCATTAAAAATATGAATGGATAGCTCACAGACCACAGAGTACCTACCATGTTAGGAAAATCAAAAGTTATAATCCAAGTCAGTAGCAGAGTATATAAGAATGACTCCCAAAATGTGCTCCCAGTCATCTCAGCCCTAGGCCCCATGACTTTAAGTCAGTGTTGCAAAATTCTCAGTTCTGCTTATATTGGCTCCTCCCACTTCCTCCCCTACTGGCTCCCACCACTTCTCAGTCTTACAATCAGTGTTACAAAGTTCTTGGTCCTGGGAATTAAGTAACCCCCTCCAGTTGTCCAACAAACTTTGGCAAAGTCTCTTACATTTGGTTCCGCTAGTGTGGTAGTTCCCACTAGAGTGATAGTCCAAAAGTCCCATCTCACAGCAGACATCTAGTTTAGTCATGACTGTTCTTTTCTTGGTGATGAGGTTTCTTTGCTAGTGGTGTCAGAGAAGTCTCCTTCTTAAGCTAGACTTGCTCAATTTATTGACGAGATTAGCTAATCTCTTTGTAGATTATTAAAATTGGTCAATACACTTTTTGGAATCGTGAGATAACCAATCCACTTGTGGATAGGTTAGCACACCCTATTTGTATAGTTCCATACATTCACATGGTCAGGTCAGATGCAGATGGCTAGGAAAGTCATATTGACAGATAAACTCCACAGAAACTAAGGCAATGGGTTGAAAAGCCACTTTTCAAGTTTTCTCACACCATAGAAACTTATTATTTAACTAACTTATTTCAGTAAATTAAAGAGACCTAAAATACCTAATTTAAAAGTCTGCAGAGTTAGTTAAAATAAAAATACTTAAGTCTATAATCCCTAAAAGTCTCAATTTTTAAAGCATAAAAA
>NW_006400003.1:4181246-4182483 GCF_000299155.1 Elephantulus edwardii
TTGGAGTGCAGCTTCTTGCCAGAAAGTTATTGTTTATGACTGAGTCAGAACCGACTCATATCTGACCTTTCAGGCAGGTTTTCAGAGGCAGTTAGTTAATCTCACAGGAGGAGATTGCTTATCCTTCTGCCACAGAGCAGCTGGTGGCCTCAAACCACGTGCCTTTAGTATTACAGCTCGGCTTCTTTGCCAATAGACCACCAGAACTCTGCCACGAACATCTTTAATATAATATTACTGATAGTAATAAGGGATACTGAAAAATGTTGTTTTCCTATGTATGTTGAAGACTCTCAACCAGGTGGATTGACATAGTGACTTTAGCAATAAACTTGATTATGTCAGCTATTATAAGGATGGCACAGAACAGGACAGGGTTTAAATATGTTGTTTATAGGGGTTCATATGGGTCATACCTGACTTAATGACTGTTGCAGACTGAGGGTCCCAAATGACGGAATAATTTATAATTATTAATAATGAGACAGACATACAGCCAGAAATGAGACAGAGCAGAGAACATAAAACATGGGGCCAGCAGTTCTCGACTGAAGACCCCCAAGCCAAGATTCTCTGTATCTTTATTGGAAATTATCAGGAAGTAAACCACAAGGAGAATTCAATGCAAATGAAGTCAAGCTCTTTCTATTGAAAACCTTCTGCCTGACTCAGGAAGGAGGGTTTAGTAAATGCAAGAATCTGGTAAACCCTGAAGGGTTGCCTTAGTGCATGTGGGTGAACTTTAGCTTGAACTGTGCCTCCCCCACATCCTGAAATAGCATTCAGTTTATTACAAATATTTAGTATTGGCTTCCCATAGATGACACCTAATAATAATATCATGATGTCTAGTGGTCTAAAATTATGAAGTTGTACTGTAATCTCAAAGGCATGTGGTCCAAAAATACCAGCTTCCCTGCTTGAGAACAATGAGCAATCTCCTCTCATGTTGTCTTTACTTCCTCACCATGATTTACTGCCTCTTTAAACAGACTGGCAGCGTCACGATAGATGCAGAAGAGATTGAGATAGTTAACATTTTCAGCCTACTTGGTTCCATGATCAACACTCTTTAATAATGTTGTTGTTATATGTAGTCGAGTTGCTTGCAACTCATAGCAACCCTTTGTACTATAGTCCTAAACCTTGCTTTATCTCTTGCCAACCCTATAATCTCTGACACACCTATCCCCATTACCTCAGTGACAGAATCATTCTACCTTATACAGGGTCTTTC
>NW_006400003.1:4183362-4194256 GCF_000299155.1 Elephantulus edwardii
TCTAGTTAAAGAGAAAGTTATTCTTAAATAATATTAGATGTGGAATAATAAAAACAACGTATTACATTTTTCTGAATCCAATTATAACTGCACTTACAAGAACATTCACAGTATTAAAATACTTAGAGTAGAAAAACATGAAATGTCTCAAATTCGTTGTCTAAATTTCTACCAGAAAACACTGTAGGATAAGAGTAAATTGAACACAAGATTAGCAGAAAGAAGAAAACAATAAAAAAGCAGAAAAAAATGAAATTGAAGCAGAAAGAAGTGTGAATGATAACAAAAATTGTATAAAATAGATGAACCTCTAGTCACTCATATATGCTGTCAAGTCAATTTCAAGTTATAGCGACATTGTAGGACAGCATCGAGCTACCCAAAAGTTTGCAAGACTAAAAATTTAACAGAAACACATTGTCATGTATTTTCTAGCATTGTCAGTTCACTGTTGACCTTTAGTTTAGCAACCAGACATTAAATTATATTACTAGGCCTTCTTCAAACAAATAAATAGAACATAGAAATTGTGTAAAGTAGAAAAAGAATCATCATTTGAGATTGTCTGATTAATATTTGGTTGGAATCAATTAATTCATAGCTGACCCTCCTGGAGTTTCTGAGACTGTACATCTGAGACTGTTCACCTCTCTTCCTTGGAGTCACTGATAGATTGGAAATACAGCTTTTGTGTTAGGGGAGTTGTATTAAAAAAATATTATAGTTGTTATGTGTTATTAAGTTGGCCACAATTTATAGCGACTCATATTCACAAAATCTGCCATGCTCAAATCAATTGTTACAGTCACTTGTAATTCCATCATATTGAATGTTTTCTTCTTTTTCTTTGATCCTCTACCTTTTCAGTATGATATCTGTCCCATTTCAAGGACTGTTCCCTCATGACAACATGAACAAAACATGAGAAGTAAAGTTTCAACATCCTTCTTTCTAAGGAGCATTCTTGTGCATTCCTCCAAGAGAGTTTGTTTGTACTAATTGCAGTCCATATGATAATCAGTACTTTTCTCCAGCATCACTATTCAAAGACAAAAGTTCTTATACTATCCTTTCTATCCGTTGTCTAATTTTCAGAAGCATTTGAAAATGCTATAGCTTGAATCAGGTGCACCTTATCGTTTAAACTGACACCTATGCTCTTAAAACTTAAAGAACATTGTCATTGTTACTATTGTGTTACGCTGAGTCAGAACTAATCCATTGCTGATCCTCCAGTGGATTTTCAGAAGAATTGACACTGGCGGAGATTGTCCATTTTTCTTTTGTGGAACAGCTCACAAGTTAGAACTGAATACCTTTGGGTTGAAAACACAATTCCTTACCTCTGAACCAGTAGAGCTCCTATATAAACACCTTAAAGTTCCCTAAAGAAAAAAATGGATCTTCTGAAACATGCTATGTGTGAAAGGTCATAGAATTTGGACATAAGCTACTAATAAGCTCAATTAATCAGTGATGAAGCAAAGAACCAAGTTTATTTTATATTTTCCCTCTATTGGGTAGGAATTTGACCAATCAATTAAAACGTGACCAGTTTAAATCTACCAGCTACTTCTTAACAGAAAGATGCTTACAGCTTCTGAAATCACAGAGGGCCATCTATGAGTCAGTTCTGATTCAGTGAAAATGGATTAGAATTGTATTTAAAGTGATAACCTTTAATTTAGCTCTATATTAATATATCCAAAGACCCTGCCTCTGTGGCAGTGCAAATCTACTAGTGACTCAAAGGGATTGGAAAACCAATGGAAGGACAGCTATGAGTCAGTTGTGACTCAAAACCAGTAAGTTCGAATTTGTTTTGTTATATTTTTTGGTGGTGCTAACTAGTTAAGTACTACTTATAACAATTCTATGAAATACAGACCTGAATCCTACCCTATTCTGTGCCTTCCTTATCATCTCTGATACACTTGAGACCATCATCACAGCTACTATGTTAATCCATCTCATTGGAGATTTTCCTCTCTTTCTCTGACTCTTCATTTTTTCCAAGCATGATATTCCTTTTCTAGGAATAGCCCTTTCCTAGCAACATGTCCAAAATATGAAAAACAAAGCTTCACCAAGGAGCACTCTGGCTGCACCCTTTCCACAATATTTCTGTTTGTTCTTCTGCCATTCCATGGATTATTCAGTACTCTTCTCCAACACCACAACTCAAACACATTAATTTTTCTTTATTCAGCTCTAAGAAGCATACCTAGTGATTGAAAAGAACATGGCCTGAATCAAGCACATATTAGTCTTCAAATAGATATCAACGCTAGTCAAGACTTTGTAAAGGTCCCTGGAGCAGACTTCCCCACGGTAATACATCTCCTGATCTCCTAAATACTGGTATCAACAATGTTGATTTTTTTATCTAAGTAAGATGAAATCATTGACAGTTTGAATTCTTTCTCCCTTTCTCAAAATGTTGCCTATTGACTCTGTGGTAAGGACTTTTTTTTATGATGATTAAACATAACCCATATTGAAGGCTTTAGCTAGTCTTTGATCTTCTGCAGCATGTATTTCAGATTTTCCTTATTTTCATCAAGCAGTAGTGTATCATCTGCATAAAAAAGGTTGTTGGTGTTTCTTTTCTCTAGATTCTGGCTGCACAAATTATTTGCTCAATAAAGAGACTGAGTAGGTATGAAGAAAGGATACAATGCTGACACACACTCTTCTTGATTTTAAACCGTACTGTTTCCCTATTCTGTACAGACAGTTGAGATTTGGTGTTTGTCACAATAGTTAGATGATTTTCCTCATTATACCCATGATATTTATATTCACAGTATGGAAAAGGCAGAAGGGATATTAGGCAATATCTTTGTACCCTTTCTCATAAAATTAAAATTAAAAATCTGAAACATTTCCATAAAAATAAATTAGCGCTTACATCTTATTTACTGGCACACTGGTCAAAACAGTGGTTTAGTTCAGTTAACCTTTTTCATAGGTTTATAATGGTTTAAAACAGTATCAGTAGCAGATATAATAGCCATGGAAAAAGGGAATGGCATGAAGTTATAGTATCTACATCAGTTCTACGACAACAGTGTAATTCTTTCAAAATTTTGATAAATGACATTGATTGGAAGCTGAAAGGAATTTTTTCAGTTGTAGATGAAAAAATATTAAAGCAATGTTATCTAGTCTCTAACAGAAATTTATTCAGAAAAGCATTTGTAACCTGATGCAAGATTTTAAAAATGTATTAATTAATTTTAATTTTAAATTAAGTTTTTTCTGAATGTGGGCATAATCCATCTGTCAGATCACAGATGAATAAGCCAGATTGAAATGGGACACATATTCTTAGTTGGATAATATGTATGACTTGTGATAATTTTGCAGATTCGTATGCTTAGATACACGTGAATTTCTGTAAGTAATCTATGAACTCAAGCCAAAAGCATCAAGAAGAAAAAAAAAATATGTGCAAGGGCTTTTAAAATGGCTGTGAATCAAAATGCGTAATTGGGTAACTCTTCTTCCATAACAATTTCAGAAAATTTATGGAATATTGTTCCTCTGTCACTCGTAGTAACGCATGTAATATTTAATCTAGTGTAAGTACATATACAATATAAACTAATCTTCAAAATAACAACCAGACTAACATTAGCTTAAATGACATTGAACAATTTCTTTCTCCCTTTTTTTAAAAATGAAATTTGGCCAGACTTGAACATGTTGACTTGGAGATAGAAAATGCAAACTCTAACATTTTTTCCCTCTAACTGAATTTTTAGTGCTTTCGACTTTTAATTTGATAGTTATTAAATATCATCTTCAAAACAATGACTCTGTTCTTCAAAGTTTAGTAAATTTTCTGGAAACAATTGAATGAATGCTAACTAAGCAAGTTATATGTTTAATTTCTTTTTAATACATTTTCAGCAATGGGTATTGTATTGGGAGCTCTGGGGCTTAATCAGAAGGAGGTTTCACTTCTAATCCAAAAGTCATGCTCTGCTGGAGAAAGATGAACAGTTTCTCCTTTTGAATTTATAGCTTTTTGAAAGAGAGGATCGAACTGGGGTGGGGAGGGAGGGCTGGGCGAGGAGAGAAGTGCAGTAATGAATGAATGGAAATCCAAAATCTCTGTAAATGCTCATTAAAATTATTTTAAAAAAAGCTCTCGAGGGTCAGCTGATAAGTAGATTCCAGTTTGACAGCAATGAGTTTGAGTTTTGAGATCTTTCTATGAGTATCATTGTTTTTACTTTTAAGTTTTACTTCTTTACCAAAATAACGTGGTGCTTTGCAGGGTCAGCAGAGCACCTCCTGCGACAAGTGTCTTTCCCACCCATACTGTGACCTGTTGCCCTGTGTCATGTGCTCCAAAATTTGAAGGTTTCAGCCTTGATTCACAGGCTTCTGGGGGACGTAGTCATACCTGTGTGGTATTTTTTCAGGGCAAATGTCAGATGGATCTTGGCTGAAAGCAGAGAGTACTAGAGGAATGTCTATCTGAATTTTATTGACTATGCAAAGGCTTCTGACTGGGTGCATCATAACAAACTATGGCTAATTCTGAGAGGAATGGGAATCCCAGAACATTTAATTGTGTTTAAAGAAGACAAAAATTCTCACCACTGGACCAATTGATAGCATCAGGATGGATGGCGAAGAGATTGAGATTGTTCACAGCTTCAGTTTGCTCAGCTCCACGTTCAACACTCTTGGCATCAGTAGCCCGAAATAAAAAAAAGTATTGCGAAGGGAAAGTCTGTGGTTAGGGACCTCTCTAAAGTACTCAAGAGCAATGGTGTCTCTCTGGAGACTAAGATCTGCTTGATACAGGCCATGGTTTTTGCAATCACTTGTTATGCATCAGAGAGTTGAACAATGACTAGGGAGGATAGAAGGAGAATTGACGCCTTTGAGCTCTGGTGCTGGAGAAGAGTATTGAATGTACCATAGACTGCCAAGAAAACAAACAGATTCATCCTAGAGAGGGTTAAACCAGGTTGCTCCTTGGATGCAAGGATTCTGGGGCTTTGTCTAACATACTCTGGACATGTTGTAAGGAGAGACAGGTCCTTGGAGAGGGACATCATGCTGGGCAGAGTGGAGGGACAGCGCAGGAGGGGAAGACCCTGTATGAGGTGGATTGATTCAGTGACTGGGGTAATTGGGATGGATGCGTCAGAGGCAGTGAGATTGGCACAGGATACAGCAGGATTTAGGGCTGTTTGTACATAGGGTCGCTATGAGTCGCAAACGACTCGAAGGCACATAACAACAACAACATACTTAGACTAGAAGGCAGTCATCAGAACAGATCAAGAAAACTGCATGATTCAAAATTGGGAGGGGTGTGCATCAAGGATGTGTCCTATCTCCATGCTTTTTTAATCTATAAACGGGACAGGTTATCCAGGAGGCTGGGCTCTATGAGGAGAAATGTAACATCATAATTGGAGGTATACTCATCAACAATCTGCGTTATGGAGACGACAAAACCCTGCTTGCTGAAACTGAGGAGGACCTGAAGTACTTGCTGCAGAAGATCAAGGACTGCAGTCTTAAATATGGTTTGAAGCTCAACATCAAGAAAACAAACATTCTCATCACTGGGCTTATTAACAGCATCATGATAGATGGTGAAGAGATCGAGATTGTTAACAGCTTTAATTTGCTTTGCTCCACAGTCAACACTCTTGGTACCAGCCACCAGGATGAATTGCATTGAGAAAGTATGCTGTCAGAGATCTCTCCAAAGAACTAAAGAGCAATGATGTCAGTCTGGAGACTAAGGTGTACCTGATATAGGTCATGGTCTTTGCAATTACTTGTTATGCATCAGAAAGCTGGACAATAACTAGAAATGGTAGAAGGAAAAAAAATGTATGTCTTTAAGCTTTGGTGCTGGAGAAGAGTATTGAATATATCATGGACTGTCAGAAGAACAAACAAGTTTGTCCTGGAGAGGGTGAGACCAAGATGCTCCTTGGACGCAAGGATTCTGAAGCTTAGTCTGACACAGTTTGGACATGTTGCAAGGCGGGACCAGTCCTTGGAGAGGGATATCAAGCTTGAGAGAGTGGAGGAACAGTGCAAGAGGACAGAAAGACTCTCAACCAGATTGATTCAGTGACTAGGGTAATGGAGGTAGGTATGTCGGAGACAATAAGATTAGCACAGGATAGAGCAGGATTTAGGGCTATTGTATATAGGGTCACTATGAGTGGCAGGCATAGAACAACAACAGACATTATGGAGTTTTGCTCTATACACCATTGTTTACATCCTGTATTGTAATTTATTGGATAAATATGGTATTTGAAAGTTTTTAAGGGAATTTATATTTTATTGAAAGAGACTCTAATACATATGTCTGTGCATAAATAAGTATGTCTTAGTGCACATGTGTAAAAGCAACTCCAATATATAAAAATAAGTCAAATTTCAAGGTTGTTCCTTATCTTAAACTAAATACTTGTGGAGTTTTTTGGTTTGTTTTTTTTTTTAAACTTTCACATGCTATACTGGCTGTAGACATTTTCATAAACATCCATGATCAAACATATTTCTGAAGAATTTAAGTAATCACATGACCTTTCATCTTAAGCCTAAGATGTGACAGTACATTAAACAATTTCAAAAAAATATGCTATTAATTTGGGTGAATTAATCAAACCATTCATGTGAATTTATTTGAGTCCCCAAAGACATATGTTGAAATCATAACATTTGCTCTATTGATTGAGATCTTACCCATTAAAAAAGTACCTTTATTTATAATGGTTATCAGTTTGTCATTGTTATTGTTACGTGCTGTTGAGTTGCTTGCAACTCATAGTAATCCTATGTACAGTGCCTCTGAAATTTGCCCTATCCTGAGCCAGTCTCTCTGTCTCTGACATCTTCCATAATTGCTCCATTTACTGTGTCAATACATTTGATCCAGGACCTTCTTCTCTTGCTCTATCCTTCCACCCTTTCAAGCATGATATTTTTCTTCAAGGACTAGTCTCATATGGCCACTTGCCTAAAATATGTGAAATGGATACTCAAAATCCTTGCCTGAGAGAAGCAGCTTGGTTTCACTTTCTCCAAGAGACACCTCTTAGTTCTCTCCGCAGTCCATGATACATTCAACACTCCTCTTCAACACCATAAATCAAAAGCATCAATAATTCTTCTGCCATTCTTGGTCACTGCCCAGGTCTCTGATACTATGATCAAGAGTTATTAATGATGAAAGAGGAAGTTCAAGCTGCTTCTCTGAAGGAATTACCTCAAGAATTGATGGAATGCCAACTGACATATTTCATCAAGCAAACACTACCCTGGATGTGCTCACCAGGTTTTGCCAAGAAAACTGGAGGACAACTACCTTGCCAACTGACTGAAAGAAATCCATATTTATTTTCATTTCAAAAAAAGGTAATTCGACAGAGTGTACAAATTATTGAACACTATCACTAATATCACATGCAGAAAACTATTACTGAAGAGTATTTAAAATGACAGAAACTACCAGATATACAAGCTAGGTTTAGAAGAGGGTGTGATACTAGGAATATCATTGCCAATGTCAGATGGACCTAGGCTGAGAAAAATAGCAGAGCAATGTCTATATGTGTTTCATTTACTACACAAAAGCATTTAAATGTGTGAGAGAAAACAAATTAAGACTAACCTTGAGAAGAATGAGTGTCTCAGGACACTTGATTGTGCTCATAAGAAACCTATATTTTTTGACCAGGAAGCAGGCTTTATTATAGAGAAAGGAAATACTGCATGGTTCAAAATCAGGAAAGGAGTATGTCAGGGATGTGTCCTGTCTTTAAAGTTTTTCAATCTATATGCAGAACAGTTCATTTGGAAGGCTTGACTTTATGAGGGGGAATGCGGCTGTAGGATTGGAGAAAGACTGATCAACAACCTGCATTATGGAAATGGCACAATCTTACTGGCTGAAACTGAGTAGGACCTGAAGTATTTGCTGCAAAAGTTCAGGAACCATAGTCTTCAATATGGATTGAAGTTCAACATCAAGAAGACAAAGATTCTCACCGTTGCTAGTTGGCAGCATCATGATAAATGGAGAAGAGATTGAAGTTATTAACAATTTCGGCTTGCTTGGTTCCAGAAACAACACTCTTAGCACCAACAGTCAGGAACTCAAAAGACAAACTGTACAGGAAAATACAGTGCAATTCTGTTAGAGACTAAGACCTTAGTTATCAGCTTAAATAACTTTAAATCATACTGCAGTATAGTGAATGGTAATCAGATAACTTCTAAAACCTACTGCTATCAAGTCAATTTAGACTCATGACATAACTCAATTAATTTCGAAAGCTGTGAATTTTTATGGGAGACAGACCATCTTTCTCCTGTAAAGTTTCCAATAATTCAATGTCCAATACTTAGTATAGTATATCATCAGGACTCTATTTCTTAAAGACAAAAAATATGAAGAAGAATCTAGAATATCAAGGAGACTCATCCTCTAACCTCAGCAGAGAGAGAGAGATAGAAAGGGAGTGATAAAGAGCAGAGTGGAAATAGATAAAATAGGCCCATATTAATTCTGAATTTTAAACTCTAGACTTTAGAAAATAAATTATGTTCTTTAAAAACACCTACTTAATAGTATTTTATTATTTTGTCATCCTTGGAAACAAAAAAGAACATGATAAAAATAATACGTAAAGGCATTAAAATTTTATAATAGGTGAAGAGATTTGAGGTGTTTGATAATAACAACCCAAACTGTATTGCAGAAATTATTGGTAAATTATGGATTTATCAGAGAATTCTAATAGAAAATTATGAAGGGGGAGGGGGAAGAAGAGACCTGTAGAGAAAGCTTTGTTGTAATGAACAGAATGTTTCTAGATATGCAGATGTTAAACATGCTCTTGTAAGGCCTTAAAGGAAAAGACTTTAATGGTATTGTCTATTGGATGAGATATAATGCTTATTATAAGGCAAGAAATAATTTGAATTTGTTTAATATTTGCAGAAAATATAATTTGCAAATTTCATGAACTTTGATATTTGGACGAAGAGATTTCTAAGAAAAATCTTCAAAGTGAATCCAAGTTTATTCTTGTTGCTTAGAGGAAAATGCACGAAGAAAGACATAAATTAAAAAATAAGATTAATTTGGTGCTTAAAATAGGAAGAATTGAAAGACAGAATTCTGTGATATGTTCTTTATGTATTTTACATATAAGTCTTGGTTAAAAACTATTTCATAATCTATGACTTACAATTTTTAAAATAGTGACTTTTGATGACAAAGGATATTAATTTGGTAAAATATATTTTTAACTTTCATACTTAGTGCCTTTTTAATGTGCTTAGTAAACTGTAATGTTGTGCAAAGAAAGAAGCAAAGAACAAGAATTTAATTGAGCAAGCACATCTTAAAGAAATTGATGTGTGATTGAGTGGAAACTCCATCAGCTTAGAGTGAAGGAAACAGAGCAGCATGAAGCAAAGGAACATTGACTACTTTCTGGAATTCCAAAGACAGGGAATGCAATGATAAACATCATGTTTGCAAATAACTATTGTCCTTCAAGAAAAAGAAATAAACAGTTCAGAAGCAGTTGACAGATCAGCATTATTACTGACACAGCTTTGGAATTGAAGAATTCCTCCTTTGTTTCAGAGAGTGAACAGACATTTTAATTCTAAAGAGTAAGTCCACTAATTCAATGGATAAATTAAACAGGATTAGTTGAGTAAATAGGGCCATTTACATATAAGCTTTACAGCTAACATCACTGTGAAAAAGGAGAAAAAAATAACCCCACACAGAGCCAATATATGGAGTTTCTAATCCAGTAAATTGAGAAAACGCTACTAAGGACTGAACTATCTAATGAGATGAAAGTAATAATGTACCTTTTTACTTAATGAGAGCTTTCATGTTGGATTACAGATTTGCTTAGAATTCTTGGTCTTTTTCTCTCTAACAACGTCCTTTTTATGACACTGTCTTTTTTCACTATCATAATTGTTGATGCTGATTGCCAAAGAACCAAGCACGACTCATAACAACCCTATGAACAAAAGGCCAGAAGCTTTTCTGTAACTATCATAATTTATCAAAATTCATAGTGTTTCTGGAAGCATGTTATTTAGGAAGTGGATGACATTCCTGCTTCCAAGTTGCTCCCTGGAGGCAAGGGCTTTTAAGCTCTGTCTCACATACTTTGGACATGTTGTTAGGAGGGACCAGTCCTTGGAGAAGGACATAATTTTAGGAAAAGTGGAGGGATAATGCAAGAGAGGATGAGATGGATTGACACAGTGACTGGGGTAATAGGTGCAGGTGTGTTGGAGACAGTGAGATTGGCTCAGAATAGGGCAGGGTTCAAAGCTATTATGCACAGGCACATAACAATTACAGCAATGTGTGTGTGTGTGTAATGATGCTTTATAAATTTATTCCTATAATTAATATTTTAATATTATTAATACTTATTAATATTATTATTTAATAATATTGTTAATAATACTTCTGCCTAAAAGTGAGAATAAGTGTTAATTGTTATATTCATAATGGGTCTATTTGGGAAATGGAATTGATTTGTAGATATTAACTGAAATCACTAGGTTTTGAGTCGATTATTAAATTCACATACCATAAAATTAAAAATATTTGTAAATAAGACAAAAAATATGAGAAGAAGCTTAGTATGACTAGTCTATGTTGTAAAGATTAACAAATACAACCAGAAAGGCACAATCCGAAGAGGAAAAATTGATGAATGGGACTTTCTAAAGATTAAATATCTGTCTGCACTCGTATGTTTTCTTTTCACCCTGTTTGAAAAAGGGTGGTTTTTTTTGTTTGTTTGGTTTTGGTTGTTGTTGTTTTTTTTAATAGCTGTTATGTCTTTTTTTG
>NW_006400003.1:4194494-4196195 GCF_000299155.1 Elephantulus edwardii
AAAACATACCTACTGACAACAAACTTTTGGCAATACCATCTCAGAGAAGGGTTTTTTTAACAAAAGTTTACAGAATACTACTGAGCCTCCAGAAGAAAACAATTTATAACCCAATTGAAAAATAGCCAAAAGACATGGAAAGACTTTTCACAGAGGAAAACATTCAGATGGCCAGCCAGACACAGGAAAAAACGCTCAAAATCACTGGCAATAATAGAGATGCAAATCAAACCCACAATAAGAAACCATCTCACTCCAACAGCAATGGCAACGTCTAACAGGACAGCAAGTAATAAATTTTGGAGAGGATATAACGATATAGTAACTCTTATACATTGTTGGTGGTATTGTAAAATGCTACAACCATTCAGGAAGGCAGTTTGATATTCCTCAGAAAGCTAAATATAGAAATTCCATATGACCCAGCTATTCTACTACTTGAAATATACTGTAAAAGAATGAAAACTGAGACACAAACAGACACTTGTACACCAATGTTCATGGCAGTGTTATTCACCGTCTCACTATCGCAAGAACATGGAAACAGTCCAATGTCCAACTACAATTGAATGGTTTGAGAAATTATGGTACATTCAATTTATAGAATATTATGTAGCACACAGGAGAAATGGTTTTGTACATTACTACCTAACTTGGGAAGGACTGGAGAGCTTTATGTTAAGGAAACTAACTCAGTCCCATAAAGACAGACACTGTTCAAGACCAGCATGGTAGAATGAGTATGAGGATCCAAGGGGGGAGAGGGTGGAAGCAGAGGAATGAGGATGGGGGAAGGCACTAAACATAGGAAGACACAGTTTGACGGATGGAGAGGAATGGTAAAGGAAATGGGAAAGATCTGGTGTAAAAATCTATGTATAGGAACTTTGTATCTAAACCAGTATAAAATAAATTTAATAAAAAAACACAAACAAACAAGAGATTAGAAGGCAAGGAAGGAAAGGGAAGCTCAGTTAATGGAATTGGAACACACAGGATGGACATGAAGAGAACAGTGACCAAGTGTGAAAACTGTAACTAATGGCACGGGGGCCGGGGCGGCGAGGGGGGGGATTGTACAGAAATTGTTAAATGGAAATCAATTTAAAATCCAATTTAAGTTACAAAGTGTAAATTTTACCCAAACCATATCAAAATAATATTTATTAAAAGACAAATTTAATTACAGATCTCAGTAGCATTTTATTAAATAAAATTCACAGCACTCATGCCCTTTGTGAAACGAAAAAAGGAAAATGAACATACAAACTGTGTATGTCCCAGCTATTCCACTACTAGTAATATAGCCGAAGGAAGTATATTGAATCTCCAAGACACAAATGGAGATTTGTTCACAGCGGTGTTACTCACTATTGCAAGAGAAAGCCCAAATGTCCAACCACTACTGGATGGATTGAGTAAATATGGTATATTCACACAATATAATACTATGCAACACTCAGAAGCAATGATTTAGAAAAATACTACATAACTTGTGAGAGCCTAGAGAGCATTATGCTGGGTGAACTAACTCAGTCTCACAAGAACAAATACTGTATATGACCATTACTGTAAAAATAGAAGGATAACTAGTAAAACATGCATTAGAACCCAAGGGAGGAAGGGGTAAGAGCAGAGGAGTAAGAATGGGTAAGGGGAAACCACACGGTTGCACAGTTTGGTGATTGGAGGGAGGGGGGG
>NW_006400003.1:4197100-4199029 GCF_000299155.1 Elephantulus edwardii
CAGAGAGTTGGACAATGACCAAGGAGGATAGAAGGAGAATTGATGCCTTTGAGCTGTGGTGCTGGAGAAGAGTATTGAGGGCACCATGGACTGCAAGGAGAACAAACAAATTCATCCTGGAAAGGGTTAAACTGGGCAGCTCCCTGGAGGCAAGGATTCTGAGGCTTCGTCTAACATACATTGGACATGTTGTAAGGAGGAACCGGTCCTTGGAGAAGGAGAGACATCATGCTTGGTAGGGTGGAGGAACATCGCAGGAGGGGAAGGCCCTCTATGAGGTGGATTGGTTCAGTGACTGGGGTAATCGGGATAGGGGATGTTGGAGACCGTGCGATTGGCACAGGATAGAGCAGGTTTTAGGGCTGTTCTACATAGTGTCGCTATGAGTTGCAAGCGACTAAACGGCACATAACAATAACAACAGAAATTATTAACCTTCACTATAAAGTATGGAAGAGGAACAGTATACTGACACATATGTCCATGTCATCTTCTCAGAAAAATACATAATGCTTATTTTATAAGAGAAACAAAAGAATTTAGTATTAATGTAATGATTTTTATAATAGATTTTTGTTTTCTTATTATTGTTTATTTACAGTCATTCAAAAATAGAGGATAATATTAGAAAATAAGTTTCTATGTTAGTGATAGAAATGTATGTATTTCTTGCTGACATCAATGATATGTTTATGGATTTGGTCATATTCTTTAAAAAATATATATTATCACTACCATAATTGGAAATGTTTTATTAAATAACTAGATATTTAGAGAAAATTTAATGAAGTATTCAATAAATTTCTTAGTAACTAAATGTTATCCAATTAGATCTGCTAATAGTGTTGAGAATTTCACCGTTACTAAATGATATGAATATATGTATATCCAAAATGTATTTTATATTACATTGCATTAAAATACAGAACTAGTCCATATTCTAGTTAAAAACATTTTTTTAATTTTTTTACAAACTTTTATGTAGTCAATTCTATATTTATTATCTACTAATGCAAAAGCACCAAATTTTTATTCACTGAGAGAAATTAATTTTTACTTATGTCACTGTAGTACATTATTACTTTTTACAATAACTTGTTCTATAATTTTGTTATCTCCTGCCATTATGCTTATCTTATGCATATATTTTTTCATTATTTTCTTTAGAATATTTGGCAGAGTTTCTTCCAGTAGGCAAATGGTATCTTTTCCTTCAGAGACCATGAAAAACATGTAGAAACCCATTTCCAGATTGTATCTCATAATAATTTATCAACTGTCATGGTTTAACACACCCTAGTCATTTCAGCAGGTTTCTAGGGACTTGTCTGGGCATCTATTATAAGATTTGAAATGCCAATAACCAGGTGTTCTCCTGTCACTGTGTTTACTGTTATTCCCTAGAGCCTTATATTCTCCATTACACGGCAGAGGTTAATACACGAAACAGTTGACAGATATATAATAGTTTTTTGCCAGATTTCACATTGGCAGGACTCGTTTTTCATAGTATTGATTAAATTTTAGCTATAACAAGAAGAAATGCTTGGATATTAAAATCACTCAAGAAAAAGAAAGTTCAGAGGGAAAAATTAATTGAAGCTTTTGTTTCTCTAAAATTTAGAAAATGTTTATTACTTTTATTTTTTCATTATTATTTATTTAATTTTCTTTCCCCCTCCATCCCATAATTTCTTTTGCCTAGAGATGAAAACTTTTAGTATGTTTGGTTGTTAGGTGACATCAAGTAGAGTATGACTCATAGTGACCCTGTGAACAGTAGATCTGAACCCTGCCCTATCCTTTGCCATCTTCATCATTACACTAGGGCCCATTACTGAAGTCACCATGTCAGTCTCACTGGGATGTGGAGATTTTCCTTTCCTTCATTGACTTTCCATCTTTCCAAGAATGCTAATATTCAAAATA
>NW_006400003.1:4199434-4212187 GCF_000299155.1 Elephantulus edwardii
CCTATTGGTCCTACAGTGAAGTCTTGCTTTCTTCTGTTAAGATGTAATACATAAAGCTATCATCCTTGATCTTCTGCAGCAAGTGTTTCATATCTTCCTAATTTTCAGCAAGTGAAGTTGTATCATCTGCATAACATGGGTTGTTGATAAGTCTCCCTTAAATCTTAATGCCACATTCTTCTTCATAAAATTGTTCCATGAATTAATTGTTCAGCATTAATTGTTCATGCAAGTTAAATAGGTATAGAGAAAGGCTACTACATTGATGCACACCAATCCTGATTTTAAACCATGCATTTTGAACTTAATTTTAAGCCCTTGCTCTATTTGGACAATAGCTTCTTGGTCCAGGAATAGATACTAATTGAGCAAATTTAAATATTCTGTAATTTCATTTTTATCGATGATAGTCATAATTTATGATCCACATAATCAAATTACTTTGCATAGTCAATAAAACACAAGCAATCATTCTTCTGACATTCTCTACTGCCAGCCATTATTCATCTGACATCAGAGATGGTATCCTTGAATCCATGGCCTCTCCTAAAGCCAACTCGAACTTCTGATAGCTCTATATCAATGTACTGTTCTAGCCATTTTAAAATTATCTAAATCAATATTATACTGTTCTAAAATTTCCACATTCTGTTGAATCACCTGTCTTGGGAATGAGGACTAAAACAGTGTAATTATTTTACTGTTCTGTTGGTGGCATAGTCCACAGAGAGTTGTGCTGCTAGCCCCAAAATGGTTCACCTCTGGTTTGAGTCTATCATTAGCTGAACAGGAGAAAGATGGTGTGGAGTTCAGATTACAATATTATTTTGTAGCTACAGTTTGACTTTGCCATGCATATGAATATGCAACTGTGTATGTTAGCTTATTCACAAGGGGATTGGGTAGTCTCAACAATCCACCAGGGAATAGGCTAGTTTTACCAATAAATTGAGCAACTCAGCAACAGAAGGAGAGACATTTTCCATCCTGTCAAAAAAAGAAGCAGCAAGGGTATGTAGGATACTCTTTGAGATCAGATATTTTTGCTCCAGCTACATCTACAAAAGCAGCAGCCATGGCTAAATTAGACACTTGACATGAGTTGGGACCTTGAGATGGTTACACCACTGGAACCTGAGCCTTTGCCTGAAGCTTAGCTTTTGCCTAAGTTTGTTGGACAACTGGGAAAGAGACCATACTTCACAGAACTGAGAGCTTTGTATCACTGGCTACGTCTTGGGAACAGAGTAAATACTGGCATGATCTTTTAAACACTTGTCCAAAGCCATGAGGTTCAAAGCGGAAGTGTCAGGAAGCACAATTCAGAAATTGTTCTGATTTTATTCTGCTATAAGTCTGAAATACAAACTTTTGACTTGCTCATCATGGTTCTATGTGGTCTATGAGCCATCACATAGGATTTTGGAGCCAGCAAAGCAGTAAGATTTATATTGAGATGTGTATAAAGAGGTATAACAGTATACGGCACATATCTGACTTCCTGGAAAACAGTTTTGTGATATTGATGCTGTGATTGGGCATGTTCTCATTGTTTTGTGCCATCGAGTTGCTTGCAACTCATAGCGACCCTGTGTACAAGAGTCCTAACCGCTGTTCTATCCTGTGCCAACCTCACTATCTTAAACACATTCATTACCACCACTCCACTCACAGAATTGCTCCATCTCATCGAGGGTCTTCCTCTCCTGTGTCGTCCCTCCACTTTCCCAAACATGATGTCCCTCTCCAAGGATCAGTCCCTCCTTGCAACATGCCAAAGCATGTCAGACAAAGCTTCAGAATCCTTGACTCCCAGGAGAATTCCACCTTCACCCTCTC
Organism: Elephantulus edwardii; assembly: GCF_000299155.1. Classification (NCBI taxonomy): domain Eukaryota; kingdom Metazoa; phylum Chordata; class Mammalia; order Macroscelidea; family Macroscelididae; genus Elephantulus; species Elephantulus edwardii. Next base: position 4,201,274 of record NW_006400003.1, read on the forward strand.
CAGGACAAACCTGTTTGTTCTCCTAACAGTCCACAGTATATTCAACACTCTTCTCCAGAACCACAGCTCATAGTTATATATTCTCTCCTTTATAGTTTATGGTGGGAGAGCAAGCTCAGTATTAGCTGCTTGCACTACACCTATTATTTTTAAATGTTAGTTGGTGGACACAAATGTGTTTTCATGAACACTTGGCTCAATGACAGAATTCATTGTATTGCTTTTCCCATTTTCGAGGAACTATTCAGTTGCATATTATATGAAAGATTAGTCTATTAAAATATGATAAATTTCAATATTTTATACCTCTCAATTACATTGCTGGTTTTGGATATATATTTATACACAGCAGTGATAAATCTATTTGGGCATTTTTGCTTAATTAAATTTCACAGAAGTGAAAAAAAAAAACAACAAAAAAACGAAAAACAGAACCACAGCTCAAAGGCATTAATTCTATTTCTGTCATCCCTATTCATCACTATTCACTGTCCAACTCATCTCCAACATTGGTGATGCATAACATGCAATTGCAAAGACTATAGCTTAGATCAGGTGCAACTTAGTGTCCAGCCTGAGGTCGTTGCTCTTCAGTACTTTTGAGAGGTCCCTCACAGCTGACTTTCCCAATGCAATTTATGTCCTGATTTCCTGGCTGCTGTTACCAAGAGTGTTGACTGTGGAACCAAGTAAACTAAAACTGTTAACTATCTCAATCTCTTCACCATCGATACTGATACCACCAATTGGTCCAGTGGTGAGAATCTTTGTTTTCTTGATGTTGAGCTTCAATCCATTTGAAGACTACAGTCCTTGACCTTCTGCAGCAAGCACTTCAGGTCCTCCTCAGTTTCAGCAAGCAGGGTCATGTCATCTGCATAATGCAGGTTGCTGGTGATTCTTCCACCAATCCTAGTGCCACATTCCTCCTCATACAGCCCAGTGTCTCAGATGATTTGTTCTCCATACAGATTGCCAAGATACATCTAACATTAGCTATAATACCCCTAGTACCACGACCTCTTCTAAATCCAGCCTGCACATCTGGCAGTTCTCTGTTGACATTTGTTCCAAACGTTTTTGGATGATTTTCAGCAGAATCTTGCTTGCATGTAATATCAACGATATTGTTCAATAATTTCCACACTCTGTTGCATCAACTTTCTTTGAAATGGGAACAAATAGTGATCTCTTCCAGTCAGTTGGCCAGCTGGCTGTCCTTCAGATTTCCTGGCACAACTTAGCACATCCAGAGCAGTGTCTGTTTGTTGAAATAAATCAATTGGTATGCTGTCAATTCCTGGAGCCTTGTTTTTAGCCAATTCCTTGAGAGCAACTTGAGCTTCCTCCTTCATCACCATAGGCTCATGCTCACATGTTATTTCATGAAATTCTTCTGTGTCAGCCAATTCCTTCTGATACAGTGACTCTGTGTACTTTTCCATCTTCTCTTGATACTTCCTGGGTCATTTAACATTCTACCCAAAGTATCCTTAAGTGTTGCCACCTGTGGCTTGAATTTGTTAACTCCTTCAGCTTAAGAAACGCTGAGAGAGTTTGGCCCTTTTAATTTTCTGACAACAGCTGTCTGCATGTTTCATTACAGTATCTTGCTTTGTCGTCCTGGGCTGACTTTTGAAATTTTCTGTTTAGCACTTTTATTTCTTCCTTTAGCTTTGGCTTCTCAGCTCTCTAATGCAATACTAAGAGTCCTATCTGACATCCATCTTGGTCTTTTTTCTTCTTCAGCCTTTGTAATAATCTTTTGCATTCTTCGTGGACGATTTTCTTTAGATCTTCCCAGAGCTCATTTGGTCTACGCTCATTGGTGCTCAAGGCCTCAAACCTGTTCCTGAGATGGTTTTGAAATTCAAGTGGGACAGACTTAATGTCAAATCTTGGTTCCAGTGGATGTGATTTCCTCACATTCAGCTTGAACCTGTATATGAGTAGTTGGTAGTCTGTCCCACAATCAGCACCTGGCCTGGTTTTAACTGCTGATATTGAGGTTCTCCACCAAGTCTTTCCACAAATGTAATCGATTTGATTCCTATGAGTACCATCACGTGAGATCTGTGTGTATAGCCTGTTTTTTTGTTTCTTATAAAAGGTATTTGCAATGAATAAATCACTGAATGTACAGAACTCTATCATTCTATCTCCAGCCTCATTTCTCTCACTGAGCCCGGTATTTTCCAGTTACTGATCCTTCTTCCCTGTTCCCAATTTTTGTGGTCCAGTAGCCCATTATTATCAATGCATCTTGATTACATGTTTGATCAATTTCTGACTGCAAAATGTGGGAATCTTCCATTTCCTCCTCTTTGGTTCTAGTTGTTGGTGCATATATTTGAATGATAGTGGTATTCACTGACTTCCTTGTATGCATATGCATATTATCCTGTCGCTCACCACATTCTATTTCAGGATAGATCTAGAAATGACTTTTTAAATTATGAAACCAACCCCATTTTTTCACACCTTTTCATCCCCAGCATAGTAAATCATGTGATCATCTGATTCAAAATGTCCCATCCCAAGCCATCTCATTTTGCCGATACCCAGTATGTCAATATCTATGAGTTTCATTTCTTTCTTACCAATGTCCAATTTTCCTACATTCATACTTCTCACTGTCCATGTTCTGGTCACTAGTTGTCCCTGGCTCTTTTTACAGATGAGCAATGTCCTCTCATGTTATTTATATTCTTTGAAAGCCCACTGAAGGGTCAGCCATGACTGGGATCTAACACAAAGGAATAAAATTGAATGAGAATTAGTGTAAACAAAATGTGATCTGCTCAAAGCTCATCTTGAACTCTGCATTGTTATTCATAGGGTGTTTACAAATTGCTGGCTAAATGGAATATAAAATCAAGACAATTAAATATTTTTTAAGCCATAACCATCTCTCAAACCCTCTCTGGATACTGGTAATTACAAAAGTAATCTTTAACAGATACAAATAAAATGACATTACAGAATCTATTTTAGTTTTGCTCAAAAAAAACACTAATCTACAAAAATATATCTTTTAAGATTATATGTGATTAAAGTTATTCTCTTAAAACTTTTATACTTAGTACACTAAGCTTTACTCTCTCAACATGTTCAGAAAATAATATAGTGATTTTATGTTCATTTAGTATATTATGTAATTGAATTACCTCATTTTTATACTAATAACTAGTATTCTCTGAGTAGAGCAAATATTTATGTACTCCGCTACCAGACAAATTGTTATTATTGTGTACCATAGAGTCAGACCCACCCATACCTGACTCTCCAGCAGGTTTTCAGAGGCAAATAATTGCACAGGAGGATATTGTCCATCCTTCTCCAGCAGAGCAGCTGGTGGCCTTGAATTGCATTACTTAGAGTTTAAAGCATAGCTTTTGCCACTAGGCCACCAGAATTCCCTCACCAGTCAAATAGGTGCCTCTTTTAGTACCTTGGAGATTAAGCTGGTTTTAGGACCTTGGAAATAGACTTGACTATATATTTATGAAAAATTATGGCCTGGCAATAACATACCAGATAAGGGACTTACATCCAGAATTTATAAAATACTTGAGCACCACAACAAGATAAAGGTAAATAATTCAATAGAAAAATGGGCACAGGATATGAACAGGCACTTCACCAAAGACGACATTCAGATGGCTAACAAGCACATGAATAAATGTTCAAAATTCCTAGCTCTAAGAGAGATGCAAGTTAAAACAACTATGTGATATCATCTCACCCCAGTAAAAATAGCAAAATTTAACAGAACAGCAAGCAACAATTGCTGGCGAGGTTGTGGAGAAACTGGAAACCTTATTGGTTGGTGGGAGTGTAAAATGGTGCAACCACTGTGGAAGGCTGTATGGCACTTTCTCAAAAAGTTGCAAATAGAGATACCATTTGACCCAGCATTCAACTACTGGAATATACCCCAAAGAGGCCATAATTGACATCCATGCAGACATATGCAGACCCATGTTATTGCAGCTTTGTTCACAGTAGCAGGGATTTGGAAGCAACCTAAGTGCTCATCAACAAATGAATGGATAGAGAAGCTGTGGTATATTCACACAATGGAATACTATGCTGCATTAAACAACAAGGAACTCATGCAATATGATCGAAAATGGGTGACTCTGGAGGAGGAAATTATGCAGAGTGAAGTATCCCAGTCACAAAAGGACAAATACTGCATGGTGCCACTGTTGTAAAATAGGACTGACCTTGTGTTTGAGGAGAGACTGAGAAAGATGGGTTCAATAATGTATACTGCACTGAAACAGATGAGGGAGAAAACTGTTTAAAAGGGATATCTCTGTAAATTTTTATTGAAGTTAATAATAAATTTAAATTAAAAAATAAATTAAGTTAGAGTTAAAAAAAAGAAAACTCTCATGGGGCAATTCAGTTCTGTACAAACAGGTCCATCAAATACGCAACTCAACCTCACAACTACTAACAACAACATAGTAACGAGGATTTAATAAAATTTAATTCATTAAATTAATGTCATTACATGCTTGTATATATTATAGTGAAAAGAAGATTTGTTGGCAAAATATAAGTATTGAGTCTTGGAAAGGAGGGCTGTGCTGCTTATATTTAGCTACAGAATTTTTTCATTCAGTTACAACATGTCACTTGACACAAGTCAGAGCCACAATATATATAAGGAAGTCTTAAAAAGCTGAAAGGATTAAAGGTTTTCAAAGAATAACAGCTGCACAAAAGGGCCTTCATATCCTTAATTACTACCAAACCCACTGCTTTGTGCCTATTGTTGGTATATCTTGTTTTGACTGCTTGAGAACAAAAGCTTCTTTAGTTGTCTTTGGTCTATGAATAATGAGGCTAGCCCTGAGTCTCCTGCAAAGCTTTCAGTGGGTGATAGTTAAATGAATTTCAAAGAAGAAATTCTAAAAAAATTAAATAAATGAAGGTGGTAAAATATTTTACTATTAACTAAATCTTATTTACTCAGAATATTTATTTTCATTTTCACATAAATTTGAAGGAAAATTTTTAATTTTACTATGTTTAATGTATTCAACGGCACAAAACGTTATCAGGTAAGAAATTAGAAAGATAGATTGAAAACGGCTGAACCTCAATGTAGGAAAAGATTTTTATGCTTCTTTTAATAACTAAGAATATTGACTGACTTTAAAATTAATTTATGTAGTTGAAAAGTTCTATAATAAGCACATTTTACTTCACAGAAAATGTTTTCTTTTTTCCCCCCAAAAAAAGTACAGTGATTTTTGATTATTTATTTTATCTTATGTGAAAATACATACAACAGAATATATTTGGAACCATTGCTTTAATTGATGAATGATGTTAAAAGAACATTGTTTCTTTACAGTTGCATTTGATTTATAATCTTAATATAAGAACTACGAGATGATGATTATATGTATCTAAAATCATATTCCTTTCTCAAACCAACAGTATAGTTCAGACAGGAAAAATTCTCTTAATAAGTTCATTATATTTTTAAGTGAAATGCACAGATAGAGCAAAATTAATCTATTTTTTCCCCACAAAAATACATTGTCAAAAGTTTCATGCTTTTGACGAAAGTATGCTCAAATAGACTATTTTGTGAATCATTTTCTTGCATCACTTATATTTTCATCCATTGTTACTGCTTTGATAACCTAGTAATAAGGAGTTTCACTGTCAATTTAAAAGCGTGGAATTCTAATCCAACAGCTGCTCTATAGAAGAAAGATGAGCAGTCTACTTCCCATGTGAATTATAACATCTGGAAACACTGGAGGGTCGTCTTTGAGTGGATTCTGACTCAGAATCACACAACAGCCAAATTAACAGAGTACCCACCGTGAACTACTTTGTAACAGAAGGAAAACATTCTTTTACAATCACAGCTGTTGAGCTGTTTGTGAGTTCATTGATGAAGACCCTGCCAATTTATCTTATTGAGGATTTTACATCTGCATCATTCCTTGCTTAATTTTTTTTCTGATCTTCTACTTTATCCTTCTAACAACAACATGGTTTCACATGAATACAGTCTTTCTTCTCAATCTTTGTCATAATTTGCTATGATTCACACTATCAAATGCTTTTGCATCATCAAAACAAATAAAAACACCTGGATCGTATTCTCTGCTTTTAGTAGAAGTTTGCCTAATAGCAATAATGATACCCCTCAACCCATGGATTCTTCTGAATCCAAGCTGAATGATTGCAACCGTTCTTCAATAATTGTCAGCAAGATTTGACTTGCAAGTGATATTAATGTTATTGTTTGATAAGTTCTACATTCTTCTGGATCACCTTTTTAAATTATTGTTAATGAGAACAAATATGGATCTCTTTTATTTGTTGGTAAGATAGTTCTCTTTATGATTTTTGGCATAAATTAATGAGCATATCTAGAACTGTATCTGTTTTTTGAAACATGTCAGTTGGTATTATTGAAGTCGGGTTTTTTTTTCAGTGCCTCAGTGAATCTTACATTCTTCCTTCCTTACCACTGATTCTTGATTATGTGCTACTAACTTCAATGTTTTCATGCTGACCAATTCTTTTTTGACACAATGATTTTGTATAGTTCTTCCTTCTTTTGATGTTGCCTGCGTAATTAAAAATATCTTCAATAGAATATTTATATTATATATAATAATATTGTTAAATAGAAGCAGAAATAGAGTCCCTTAGGTTAAAGGACATTAGAAGAATAGAAACAACTGAAAATTTTTCTTAAAACTAGAACATGAAATGTATAAAGTATGAATCTGGGAAAATCAATAGTGTTAAAAAATGAAATGGAATGGAATTGTCCACTTGGAATCATAAAATCATGTGATATAGTTTGTTAGAAATGATATTTTTAAGATGATTTTTAAATGATATTTTTAAGAAGAATGATATTGATTTCATAGGCAAAAAGGACATCTCAAGATCTATTCTGAAGTACAATGCCATGAAAGATAGAATACTATATCCATACAAGGAAGAACTATTAAAATACAAGTGCCATTCAAAAATATTCCGGTCAGTAAAGTCAAAGATGAGGAATTTGAGGATTTTCTCTTACTTGTATCCACAAGCAGTACCCTTGACACTAGCAGTCAGGAAATCAAAAGATGCATGCATTGCCAAAACAACTATGAGATATCATATCAGCCCAGTAAGAATAGAAAAATTTAAAGAACAACAAATATCAAATACTGGTGAGGTTGTGGAGAAACTAGAACTTTATTCACTCTTGGTGGGAGTGTAAAATGGTGCAACCACTATGGAAGGCTGTATGGCACTTTCTCAAAACGTTGCAAATAGAAATATCAATTGACCCAGCAATTCCATTACTGGGAATTTACCCTAAAGAAACCATAACTGCCACCCAAGTAGATATATGCACACCCATATTTATTGCAGTGTTGTTCACAGTAGCAAAGAGCTGGAAACAACCCAAGTGCCCATCAACAAATGAATGGATAAAGAAGTTCTGGTATAGTCACAGAATGGAATATTATGCAGCATTGAAAAACGAGGAACTCATGAAATATTATGCAAAATAGATGACCCTAGAGGACATTATGTTAAATATAATATCTCAGTCACAAAAAGACAATTATTGCATAGGGCCTCTGTTGGAAAATGTGACTGACATTGAGGTTGAGGGAAGACAGAGAAGGAGGGGAGGAATAATGTATACTGCATTGAAACAGATGAGGGAGAGAACTGTTTAAAAGGGATATATGATTGGGTATTATGGTCATTACAGAAGTCCATAATGAACACTGCATAGTGGAGTGGACTTGGGGAGAGGGATTGCACAAAAATGAAAGATTTTTTCTTTTACTTTTCAAAAAGAGTGAATTGCGGGGGAGGGGATTGGCAGGAAGAAAAGTGAAACAATGAATGACTGGAAACCCTAAGTCTCTGTGAACTTTCATTAAAATTAATTTAAAAAAAGATGAATTGCATTGAGAAAGTCTACTCTCAAGTACCTCTCCAAAATAGTGAGGAACAATAATAACAGTTTTAAAGTTAAGGAACAAGTGGTCTAAACCATACTCTTTTCAATTACTTGCTATGCAGCTAAAATTAGACAATAACTAAGAGTGACAGAAGAATGATGACTTTGAGTTGTGATGTTAGAGAACAGTGTTGTAAATCCCATGAACTGCCAAAAAGATAAATTAATAGGTCTTTGAAAACGTCCACCGAGAGTGTTTCTTGGAGACAAGGATAATGAATCTTCATCTCATATAAGTTGCAACAATCTGCGCTATGCAGATGACACAACCCTGCTTGCTGAAACTGAGGAGGACCTCATGCACATGCTGCAGAGGGGCAAGGACTGCTGCCTTCAGTATGGACTGAGGCTCAATGTCAAGAAGACATAGATTCTCACCACTGGACCAATTAGTAGCATCAGGATGGATGGCGAAGAGATTGAGATTGTACACAGCTTCAGTTTGCTCAGCTCCACAGTCAACACTCTTGACACCAGCAGCCAGGAAACCAAAAAACGCATTGCGATGGGCAAGTCTGCTGCTAGGGACCTCTCTAAAGTACTCAAGAGCAATGGTGTCTCTCTGGAGACGAAGGTGCGCCTGTACAGTCCATGGTCTTTGCAATCACTTGTTATGCATCAGACAGCTGGACAATAACTAGGGAGGACAGAAGGAGAATTGACGCCTTTGAGCTGTGGTGCTGGAGAAGAGTATTGAATGTACCATGGACTGCCAAGAAAACAAACAGATTCATCCTAGAGAGGGTTAAACCAGGCTACTCCTTGGAGGCAAAGATTCTGGGGCTTCATCTGACATACTTTGGACATGTTGCAAGGAGAGACAGGTCTTTGGAGAGGGACATCATTCTGGGTAGAGTAGAGGAACAGCGCAGGAGGGGAAGACCCTCTATGAGGTGGATTGATTCAGTGACTGGGGTAATCGGGATGGGTGTGTCAGAGGCAATGCGATTGGCACAGGTTAGAGCAGGGTTTAGGGCTGTTGTACATAGGGTTGGTATGAGTCACAAATGACAAATGACTCGACGGCACATAACAACAACAACAACTCTTTGGAAGAAGACATCATGATTCAAAAGTTGTAGGATCAGTAAAGATGGTACAATGATAGTAAATAATAGTACAATGACTATTATAGTGTGCTCAGGGAATGTCAGAGATAGTCAGGATGTCACAAGTTAGTCAAATGGCACCAGATAGTCATAGTTGACTATGGCACTTAACAACAATTAACTTTTGCAGTCAGAAATTAGTCAAACATACAATAAAAACAGACTAATAACAATTGCTGATTGGAATGAAAACATTGAAATCAAAGAAGGAAAACAAATATATGAAAAATATGGATTTAGTGACAGAAATAGGACTGCAGACAAAATGGTAGAATTTTATATAAACAATGATTTATTCATTGTAAATATCTTTTTAAAAAGCATAAACGGTAACTATGCACATAGTCCCCACTAAGACTGCTAAGGAATCAGACTGACTACATCTGTAGAAAGAATCAATGGAGAAGCTCACTGTCAGATGTCAAAACCAGGCTAGGAGTTGACTGTGAAACTGTCAGTTACGTAGAAGTTGAAGAAAATTAAAACAAGTCCATGAGAAAAAAAATAACACAATCTTATATCTATGTTACCTAAATTTCAAAATCATCTTGAGAATAGATTTCCTACAGGGAACACACATGACTGAAGACGAGGTAAATTTTGGAATGGCCTTGAGGAGTTATCGTACAAGAGGAGATTGCCCATCCTTTTCCCATGGTGACTTCAAACCGTGTGCCTTTGGGATGGCAGCACAACGTTTCCCCCAATAGAGCGCTACAATACATTAAAAAAAATCAAATACAAGGGAAAAAGAAAAACAAAAATGGATGTCAAAAGAGGCTTTGAACAAAGAAAAAATGCTGAAAAGAGATGCAGAGATGATTCCAAAGGGCAACTAGAGAAGACAAAGCAAAGTACTATGAAAAAAATTTGCAGTGAACTGCAGTTTAAAAACCATAAGGCAAGATCATAGTCAACATTCCTCCAGCTGAAAGTACTTAAGCAGGGATTCAAGCCTCAAGTCACAATGCTGAAAAACACCATTAACTCACTGTTTGTTATTTGGTAGATTTGTTTATTTTTGGCAGAGGTGGAAATGGTCTGTTTGGATGTCAAGAGTTGTTCATGTGGTAATGTGCTTGTATATCAAGTCAACCAGGACAAGTGTGGGTGCAGGAAATAGTCTCACTACTTGCTGAATGTCAGAGCCTTGGTGTTCTGGTGTTTCTCTCCCTCCCTTTCCTCAGAACAGCCTCAATAATGATCAAAGCTGCAGCTGTGACGCTCTTTATCTCTGTTAGAGAAGCAAAATGATTTCACCTCCCTTCTCAGGAATAATTATTCAGGACTCCAAACCTGCTGTCTTATCTGGTACCAAGCAGCTGTGACTATCCTAACTTCCAAATTTCATTGTAAGACAATGTAAAACTTCACTCTAAGTAAGGGCTGGTTTCTGCTTTAGATCCAGTCTGGCAGTTTCTCCTCAACAAACTGCCTTTCTTGGCCTGAACTGGGTTCTGTCCTTTCCCGGCAACCTTAAACCAAGTTATGTATGTTGTGAGCTCCTGCGGTGTCCAGCTGTGAAACTGCATGTTTCATAGATCTTTGAATGAATGGCACAAAAAGAGCACTTCTGGTCGTCACGTCAGAGGGGAGATTCAGGTCACTGGTCACTGATAAGGAACTCCATCACTTTTTGCGAGGAAGCACACTGGTAGAGGGGACACATGGCATGTGAAGAGAATTGACCATCCAAACAATGGTGCAAGAGTATGTGCCATAGATTTTTCATACAGTAGTGTGGTGAACGTATACTTGGACCAAGAGGCAGCCGTCAGAACAGAGCAG
>NW_006400003.1:4212749-4214209 GCF_000299155.1 Elephantulus edwardii
GCCTGATACAGGCCATGATCTTTGCAATCACTTGTTATGCATCAGAAGGTTGGACAATGACTAGGGAGGATAGAAGGAGAATTGATGCCTTTGAGCTATGGTGCTGGAGAAGAGTATTGAATGTACACTGGACTGCCAAGAAAACAAGCAGATTCATCCTAGAGGGGGTTAAACCAGGATACTCCTTGAAGGCAAGGATTCTAAGGCTTCATCTGGCATACTTTGGATATGTTGTAAGGGGAGACAGGTCCTTGGAGAGGGACATCATGCTTGGTAGAGTGGAGGGACAGCACTGGAGGAGAACACCCCCTATGAGGTAGATTAATTCAGTGACTGGGGCAATCGGGATGGGTGTGTCAGAGGCAATGTGATAGGCACAGGACAGAGCAGGGCTTAGGGCTGTTGTACACAAGGTCGCTATGAGTCGCAAACGACTCGAAGGTACATAACATCAAAACAGTGGTGGTGAGGGGTGTAGAGTGCCCCACTAGTTGTTGAGTAGCTGAGATGAATTAATATCATTACTGGCAAGTAGTACTGGGGAGGGGTTAGTAAAGTCTGAAATTGTATCTGCCTAGCAGGTAATGTGGACATTCCAATGATTAGCCATTTTTTGCTCCTCCTATCATTATTGAAACATTCCCTATCACGTTCAACTGGCAATCAGAGACCAATCATAATTAAATATGAAGAGACAGTTTTCCAGAGTTCTATTTCTCTAACTACCACTTTGTAGCACTATGTATCCTCTTTTCCATGTACATTTTCAGCCCAATGGCCAAGAGCCAATTCTGGCAAGGGACTCTATTCAGAGTCCCTTTCATGTACTTTTCTCTCTTAGATCTGGTCCATTTTCCACTCATGTCACTTCATAATTGTCTACACCATAACTCTGCATCTTTTGTTGTTGTTATTAGCTGCCATTGAGTAGAGTATAATGATCTCATGAACACATTTGAAACCTATTCTATTGTTTGCCATTCTCATACTCTCTGAGCTGCTGCTGCATTCACAGTATTAATCCACCTGGATGTTTAGTTTCTCTCACCTTTATTATTTTCACTTTACTTTCTTTAACTTTTCCAAGAAAAATGTTCCTCCCCAAACAATAGCCTTTCCTAGCAACATGCCCAAAGTATGTGAGACTAAGCTTTGCTATGTATCCTTTTGGAATTCCACCAATTTATCTTTTTGTCCTCAGCAAAGAATGTTACTTAGTTTGTCTCAAGATGGCTAGACTGTCTTGGACAGATTGGTGAAGTACCTAAAATACTTAAATCTCCTCATTCATTGTATTAATCCAGTTTTTTTTTTCACTTGTGGTTCAAATTAACTCTTCATACTCTTATTTATTCTGTTGTGCATAGGGTTTTCAAAGGCCTGCTATTTCAGAAGTGGGTGGCCAATCCTTCTTCCTAGTCTGTCTTAATCTGAATCTTCAGATTTAGAGGAGTATCTGA
>NW_006400003.1:4215842-4217931 GCF_000299155.1 Elephantulus edwardii
GAGGGACGGGTCCTTGGAGAGGGACATCATGCTTGGGAGGGTGGAGGGACAGCATAGGAGGGGAAGACCCTCTGTGGGGTGGATTGATTCAGTGACTGGGGTCATCGGGCTGGGTGTGTCAGAGGCAGTGCGGTTGGCACAGGATAGAACAGGGTTTAGGGCTGTTGTACATAGGTTCGCTATGAGTCGCAACGACTCGGGGCACATAACAACAATAACAACTCTTATTTTTTGGCCAATTTATCAATGTTATTGCTTGTAACATTCTTGGTTTTTTACTGTAGGGAGAAAGTACAACATGACTAACTAAACCATCATCTTGGTTCATCTCATCCAAAAATGCTAAGAGCTAGCTTTACAAGCAGTTTATTTTATCAGAAGTTACTCTTATGGCAGCATAATTAAATAATTTGCCATCGGAACCTATTGTTTGTTGATAATGCATACATATATTAATTGATTAGTGGTAAAACAAGACAAATCAACCCTCCCAGTGCTCTTATTGTAATTATCTAAAATGTTTATTTGCTGAAGGTCACAGAATTCAAAGTTCGGATCAAAGAAGGCTACCAATTAAATATTCTAAGGAACTCTGGAAACCTAGTCTGTAGAGAATTGAGTTGTGAACCCCAAATCAATGTCTCTCAGGCAGTTTAAAACCAGCATTAACCCACAGCAGAAAAATGAGAGACCTCCCATGTGATGGTCTCCAAAAATCTGCTGAAGTGTTGGTTATGAGTCAGTTCCTACTTGATGGCAATGAGGTTAATTCTGAATTTGTTTGGTTTGTATGTGTTTTGTTTTGATTTGTTTTGTTTTTTATGTAACTATTATGATAGTAAAAAATATAATGACAGTTAAATTTTGGGGGGCTCTGAGAGCCTCGTAGTAAGAAACTGTAATCCCAAAGGAAAACTATTTTAGTCTACCAGGTGCTCTGTGGGGAAAAATAGGAAGTCTTCTGTGCCTCTGGAAACCTGCTGGTGGCTTAACTGAGTCAGTCCTGACTCAACAGCAAACAACAACAACGTTAATAATGAGAACAAACTATAAAATTAAAAAAAAATAGTCTGAATTGTTCTGAACTTGCACTAACGCTTCATTGTTCCTTTTGAAACTGTTTCTCCTACTCTTAGTATTTACTGAATATATTATCACTTAAAATCAAACTTTATAAACGTTAATATGCAAAGGTCTTAGAAAAAAGAATTATCTGAATTTAATAACTATCCAATGATAGGTACTCTTCACTTTTTCTTGACCCTTCAAATGCAAAATAGAGATATTTGATATGAATGTAAAAATTCTGTCTTTGATATGTACAAGCTGACATGTAAGCTGAGTAGCTAGGATATCCTGCAGTGCAGGGGTTGGGGTGTTGAATAGCAAGGAAGCTGTCTAAATATCAGATTTCAGTGCTTGAAAATTATTCATGAGCAGATAAGAGATGAAATAACAAGAGTATAAATTCTTCAGCAGTGAACATGCAGTGACAAAGTGCTTCATATCCAGTTATACACGTTTTTATTAAGATAAGTGGGGCAGGAAAATGTGGAACTTGTAATTTAAAGGAAAATAGATAAAAATATTTGAACTTCCTTTTTCTCATTAAAAGCAAAACAACTAAATTTAAAGAAAAAAAAATGCCTACAATGCTTCTTGGAGGTAAGGATACCGATACCCCATTTCATGTCTTTTGACTACACAACTAGGACACATGAGTTCCTGAAGAACATTGTGCAAGGAAAAAACATTAGATTATCGGGAAAAAGGTAAATCTCAAATTAATCAACTGACACATTGTACCAAAATGTCCTCACACATAGCAACAATTATGAAGATGGTACAGGTCTAAGCAGTGTTTTGTTTTACTTTAGAAATGGCTGTGATGTGTAATAATTTACCCAATGATATCTAAAAACAACAAAAAGGCTAGTATAGATAAATACAATTTTATTCTGTCCTAAGAGTTTCTATTTATGCCATTTTCATTTTAGCAATTGAAATTGTGTGAAAGGGAAATAATATCTATATTAACTGTATATATTATTAACACTATATATAATTAGTTGTATTTATAATAATTTCT
>NW_006400003.1:4218438-4219980 GCF_000299155.1 Elephantulus edwardii
AATCGGGATGGGTGTGTCAGAGGCAATGTGATTGGCACAGGATAGAGCACGGTTTAGGGCTGTTGTACACAGGATTGCTATGAGTCACAAGCGACTCGACAGCACATAAATAATTAACTATATATAATTGTTGTTGAAATTTGTTGTTGTTGTTGTTGTTATGTGCCATTGAGTCACTTGCAACTCATAGCAACCCTATGTATACAAAATATTTTCCCTCTCCTGTCAGTCTCACTGACTCCAACACAAGTATCCCCATTATCTCAGTTACTAAGTGAATCCATCTCATTCAGGCTTTGCTCTCCTGCATTCTCCCTCTACCCTTCCAAGCATGATATTCTTTTCCAAGGACTGTTCCCTCCTGGCCACATGCAAAAAATACATAAGAAGGAGTTCAAAATCCTAGCCTCCAAGGAGAAACTTGGTTCACCCTCTCCAAAGTAGACTTATTTGTTTTCTTGGGAGTTCATGGTATGTTCAAGACACTTCTCCAGTATTACAATTAAAAGTCATCTTAGTCATCTTATATCATCCTTAATCAATGTTCAGCCTTCTGATGTATAGCAAGTAATTGGGATGACCATGGCCTAGATAAAGTGCAACTTATCCTGTAGACTGACATCATTGCTGTCAGTACTCTGGAGAGGTCCTTGACAAAAGATTTTCCCAGTGAAATTTGTCTTTTGATTTCCTGACTACTGGTGCCAAGTGTTGATTGTGGAGCCAAGCAAGCTGTAATTATTAACAACCTCAATCTCTTATCCATCTATCATGGTGGCTGCAAATTGGCCAAGTGGTGGGCATCTTTGTCTTCTTGATGTCTTCTGCATATTGAGCCTCAATCCATATTGAAGACTACCGTCCTTGACTTTCTGAAGCAAGAGCTTCAGGTACTCCTCAGTTTCAGCAAACAAGATTGTGTTTTCTGTATATATCCTCTAAAAGTTTTATTTTTAAAAATAAAATTGTCCATAGAGAACTGAAGAGGATCACAGACTGTACAGAGATTTTGACACATGTTTAGAAAATGAGAGCCAGATGGAAACTTTAAGCTACATCAAAGGCAATGAAGAGAGTCATGGACCAATACCACAGAAACAACCTAGAGAGGCACAAAACGGAGAGTACAGAAGAGATGAAGTGAAGAATGAAAGGATGTTATTAGCAAAGAATTAGCTAAAATTTATGCCATTGGTTAAAAGTTAAGTTAATCATTGTTCATTACTTTTATCCTAGCCCACACACATTAATGTAGAATTGTCTGTAGTGAAGTATTGACACCTGCAGACATTTTCTAAAAACAACAAGCAAACAGTAACAGAATCTGCCTACAAAGGACACAAATATGTAGCAAAGATTTTAGGTTGATTCTAAGTCATGTTGCTAATGTTATTCTAAAATTATATCCTTAACGGATAGAAAATGTACATATTTAAGAGTAATTTTATTATTATTTTGTGTGAATTTTAATAATCATGAGACATTTTTCTATTATCTTGTTATTGTTGTTGTTGTTATGTGCTGTCGAGTCGTTTCCGACTC
>NW_006400003.1:4244564-4262285 GCF_000299155.1 Elephantulus edwardii
AGACATTCCTCTGGTATTTTCTGCTTTCAGCTAAGATCCATCTAACATCAGCTACAATATCCCTAGTACCACGACCCCTTCTAAACCCAGCCTGAACTTCTGGTAGTTCTCTGTTGATGTGCTGTTCCAGTCGTTTTGGGATAATCTTCAGTAAAATCTTGCTTGCATGTGAAATCAGTGAGATTGTTCTATAATTCCCACACTTTGTTGGGTCATCTTTCTTTGGGATAGGAACAAATGTAGACCTCTTCCAGTCAGTTGGCCAAGTGGTTGTTAGTGGTTGTTGGAATTACAGCACAGCTTCTTGCCACTATGTCACCAGACCTCCCACTGTTATGGTAGAAAGTGCAAAATCTAAATACTCAGGCAATATTGGAGATTAACAAACTTTTATTATGTATAGGTCAAGAATGTCAGCTATTGTCCAAACCGGTTCAACTCAATAGGGAAACAAAATCTGAGTTTATATACAGAAATTGTGCATGGGGATTACACCAAGGTCATTGTGGTTTGCAGCTGAGATTTCTTCACATTTGGAAGTAGTTACTTATTCTGAATTCTCATGGGTGTTAAGGCTCT
The DNA here is from genome assembly GCF_000299155.1 of Elephantulus edwardii. NCBI lineage: Eukaryota > Metazoa > Chordata > Mammalia > Macroscelidea > Macroscelididae > Elephantulus > Elephantulus edwardii. The sequence continues at coordinate 4,245,144 of NW_006400003.1, forward strand.
GGTCCAGGTACAGAATGTGGTCAGGGAGTGGTAACCAATCGGTGTCAGCATGTACTAGGTAGGGAAAATAAACCTTAGCAACACATGTTATTGCTGAATTGTTGAATCATACATTTCTTTAAATGACTGTCAGAACAAAATGGTTTCTCTAATGCTACCATGTAAAATGTTACATTCTATTACATTCCCTCCCATAACTTTACAAAGGTGGTTTTAATTGTTCCGTTTATTTATTTTCTTGTCTTGAACTCTTAGGTTTATATAGGCTGTATGCAGTTTTCAGATGACACCTAAAGGTTTGGAGGGAGTTTGCAAGATTTTAGACAGAAACACTGTGCCATGGCCTGAGACAATTCACAGAGGCAACCTACGAGGGGATATTTCTTGTAAAGAAGTTTTACAACTTCTTTAGCTATCTTGGTGCATGTGGGAGAGCTTTAATTTACCCAGAAAAAAAGTGTGCATGGCTACAAGAAGATGTTTATAACTAAGGGGTACTGACATCTCAAGTCAGTAAAAGTTGTCTGGCTACAACTTTGGAATAAATTTCTTTGCATTTGTCAGGTCTTATTATCTTTTGACTAAGGTAAGTTTTGGTGTTGTTTGTTTGTTTTGCAAAGTCATTTTTGGCTTTCAAATATTCGGCCTTGTTTGACAGGACAAGGCCCAAAAAGATTGGGGTCATCTCTGTGGCTTCGCGCTGAGAGTAGCCTGCCAGGTCAAGGGGTCTGCTAGTTGATTTCTTTTTGTCATGGGTTCTTCTTCAGTCTGGTGTCTTTGGAAGTGTCATCTTTGATGGCAATCACACAACTTGTAGGAGGTTTAAAAGTTCAGAAGCCTTTTTAACAGTTTTTCTAGTGGCAGTAAGGATCCCCCTTTCGTTGTAGAGTGGTCCGTGCACATGCACCGTTGCAATGGCATAACAGCTGTCAGAGTAAATGTTAATAGTTTCACTTTTAGCTCACTGGAGTGCCTAGAGAAGGGCGATGCATTCAGTCTTTTAGGCTGAGGTCCCTTTCAGCCCACACAACAGTATTGGTAGTGGCTGCCACCCCACCTTTCTGGGTTCTATTATTAATGAAATTGCTACATCAGCGAGCAAAATTTCTGCGTCTAAGAAGGGACAGTCTTTGAGATATAGTCTGGAGGAATAAAGAACTTGTAAACAATTATGTTTTGATTTCTTTTCAGAGTCAAGGAATTAAGAACTCGTAAACAATTATGTTTTGATTTATTTTCAGAGGGGCGGATTAAGGTAATTGGTTTTGGAGATCTGGTGGTAGTGAAGATCAGCCAGCCACTTAGCCACTGATCCAGAGAGGAGGGTTTTAGTGGCATGCTTGGTTATTATGCTGAGATCCTACCACAAGATGAGTTTACTAATGTGGCAGAAGTAGTTGTTGACTGCAGGCCCACCTGCCAGTCCTGGGCCTTTTACACTTTGAGATGTAAGCGTCCGGGTTAGCACTCCTTTTGCTACTTTAGAATGCTTATGGACGAAGAGGTGAAAAGGTCATGCTACATCCGGCAATGCTAATGGAGGAACACTGACTAATTTTTGTTTCAGTGTATGGAAGACACATTGCTCTTCCTTATCGCAGATCAGTGGATGACTTGGGTGTGCTGTAGCTGCATAAAGTGGCTTTGCCTCCTCTACATTTTTTGACACTCAGAGTCTGCAATACCCTGCTCTTCTGAGAAATTCTTGGAGCTTTGCAGTGACTGGTGATGGAATATGTACGATAGCATTTTTCCAGTCTTTTTTTTTTTTTAGTTGTTGGGTACTGTGTGAATTTAAAGTTTAAGAAGGTCACTGTTTGCTGACATATTTTTGTCCTTTTGAAGGACACTTTATATGTATCCCCCCCTTATAGCAAGTGGAATAATTGTGTGCCTTTTGCAGGCAGTTGACATCAGTATCTACAGTAAGGAACAGGTTATCAGCTTATTGCAGAAGATTTCTAAAAGCTGAGTAATACTCATACAAGAAAACCCTTCAAACTTCTGTAGCTTTTTATAAATGGCCATGACTGACTGAAACATAAAGGCAAGGTTAAGGGCCCTAGTGTTCCCTGGTATCATTGGATCAAACAGAGGTGCACACTTGAAAAGTTTCATAAAGTCTCTACAAAAAATGCCTCTGGGGATTCTTTTGGACCTTTCATTACTCCAGGTTTGCTTACGTTGTTAGTTTTCCAAGCAGTTGCCTGGAGACCTGATAGTAAAGTTTGGTGGTAAGCATCTAATGACTCTTCAGTGATATTGGGGGTCCCATTCAGGATAGCTAACTGGCATGATTTTTTTGTAATTGCTCACACTTTATTTTTTTTCTGGGAGATTTTCGAGGGTTATGTTTTTTCAGCAGTGGAGAGGATACACTTGGATTTAGGGAGGATTCAGAAGTTTCTGGTCTGGCAGGATAGGCAGGGACTAGAGGAGATTTCTAGTTAAGGGTGAGTTGTTGTTGTTGTTGTTGTTAAGTGCCTTCGAGTCGCAGGCGACTCAAAGTGGCCCTATGAAGGAGAGTCCTCAACGCTTCGGTGTCTCTCATCCTTTCTCCAGGTTCATAGTGAAAGAATAAAACCTCAGCTTATGCTAAAGTGCAGCTACCTCTGCCCCTCCTCCTTCACACCGAGTGCATTCCCCCTCCTTCTGCCTGCCTGGCTACCTTATCTCAGATAGAGGCAAAGTGTTCTTCTTTGTAAAGGTGTAGATAAACTCCCCTGCATTCCTGTACCTAAAGCTAACTACTCACCAATCAGACCCCAACAAGTCTCCAGGCTACCCCCCTGTGCAATGGTCAACAAATCAAATGCAAGCCATTATACCAGCTGCTCTAAATAGCCAGCCATAGTTCAATTAGTTAGACAAAGAATTTAAAAAAGTATAAAAGGAAGAGCAGGCTTTGTCTCGGGGCTCTCACATGAATGCTGCTGTTTCAGTCCATGAGGGCCCCAGTTCGAACTTGGAATACACTTTGTTAATTTGGCTAATTGGCTCAGTGATCTTTTGGGGGATTCGCACCGTTACACATAGGGTTTCCAGAGGCAAGCTATATGGAAGTGGATGCCACTCCTCTTTCCAATAAGGGTGAGTAGGAAAAGAAATTAAAAATTAGAGGCCTTGGGGGTTTTTCTTCACCAAATTTAGTTTATTCACCCCAGAGGAGGTAAAAAGGTGATCTTTCCAGATTTTCCCTCCTTTCTACTTTGTTTTCGTTTTTACTTAAGAGAAGAAACAAGCTCAGATAACATTCTAACTGAGGATAAGTTAAAGAAAGACTAGAGTTTTGTTCCGGGTGGGTTTTCCACCCAAGATACACAGAATCAGAGTCTACATATCACCAGGATCTCCCAGTAATTATACTTTCAGATTTTTCTAGCTGGGATTTTTTTAAAGTGTAGGTTTTGATTTAGTGTTTTGAGCAGAAAGAGAAATTTTCAGCAGGGAGGTTGAATGAGAATGAGCTGGTTCAAAGCTTTAGAAGGGAAAAATAAGCTCCTCTTGCCTTCCGTAGCTCTAAGACTTGCCAGGGGTTGGTTCGTTCTTGGAGTGCCAGGAACAGATCAGGAATTTTGAGCACAACAGTACTTACTGATTATTTTTTCTTAGTTCTCTGGAAGGTGCAATATAATCTAAACATCTTTCCCTTGCCAAAAGGGCAAGAGAAGAACACTGGCTTATAGCTATAAGAAGACAATAGTGACAGAAGGTGCCTTAGGAGGGCCAAAAGATCCTAGGTTCTTACACAGCTGTATTCCCAGCTCTTATTCTGGAATGAACAGCTTTTTTCACTGTGTCTGACTCAGGATCCATGGCAGAGTGAACAAGGAGGACGGGGTCAGCTGTGGAGGACCCTACACAGGAAAGGCTTGTCAGACCCAAGAGGGAAGGGTCTGGGTAAGAACAAGCGGGGAATTAATATAAAGAAACTGATTAGGGTAACCAGGGATTTTAGTAACAATCCACATGACTGCTCCGACCTTGCACATATTGAATGTGCTTTTTGTTAGCTAGTTGGCATCAAAGGAAGGTCATTCCACCTTGCAAAGGCAGGCATCGGACATTTTAAATCCATAATTTCCATATAATCTTTTAGAAAAGTTCTGGACTAAACAGCCCATGGAGCTCAACTTAAACAAAAAGGAGTGTGCATTATGGGAGAGATATGGAGTATAACATGAACAAAGAGGGAAAAGTGGCTACAGAGTATTAGATAAGATAAAAAGAAAGGAGAAGAAAATTAAAAGTGGATAGCTTTAAACAGAACCTCCTCCTATTTCTTGAGGAGTGCCCCAGAAGTGCTGACAAACGACAAGGGTGAGGGGTGCCCCTGAATTCAGAGGCCACACAGGCAAACACCTGAGTATGTCATTCATTGGAACTTAGGTCCGTCTTGGCTTAAGGAGTGCCTGTGTAAATTCCAGGCTATCTCACCTCACAAGCGAGGTGAGTGAGTCTCCGTTATGCCATAGGACACTACCAAGAAACTGCAGATTAGGACCCAATCAGACTTTGTAGCTCAGAGTTTCCTTGCCACGGAGCTGCACAGACCAGCTACTGCAGACAGCAATGTGTTACATGCACACATACAATCACTGAACCAAACACTCAGAGGTTACTACTTTCCCTCCCAATAAACCCACAGAGAAACAAATAAAAAGACAACACAAACCAGAAACCCAGGTAAACCAGACCGGGAACCAGGGACTAACTGACCACTCACATTCAAGTTATGGCCAGTAGTCAAAGTCAGTTTGCGAGTGAAATTATTTCACTGTTACAGGAACCAGAATTACAGACCATTACAGAAACCAGAATTAGAATCAAACTCACAAGCGGTGTTCCTGATGAAGGTTTATTGATTTCGCGAGAAAACACCGGGAGTCATCTCAGTCCCGGTCACCAGGGCCGTGATAAGAAAAGGATATCCTGGACAGTCACAGGCAGCCCTATTTCATGGTTTTTTCAACTGAAGCTGTGGCTGGGAGTGAGTGAACCCAGGTCTCTCAGCAAAGAAAACTTAGAAAATGAGCTGAATATCTTGCTGGGGACTCCAAATTTTATGGCAGAAAATGTGAGATTTAACACTCAGACAATACTGGATATTAACAAAATTTTTCTTATACGTGGGTCAAGAATGTCAGCTATTGCCCAAACTATTCCAAACCTGAAGGGAAACAAAGACTGTGTTTATATACAGAGATTGGGTATGATGGTTACACAAAGGTCATTGTGGTTTGCAGTTGAGATATCTTCACATTTGGAAGTGGTTATTGTTTCTGACTTCTCATGGGTGCCCAGGCTCTGGGCCAGGTGCAGTATGTAGTCAGGAAGTAGTAACCAAGCTGTGTCATCACATACAAGGAAACATAAACTTTAGCAACATATGTTATTTCCAAAATTATTGAAACATGCATTCCTTAAAATGGCTGTCAGAACAAAATGTCGTCTCTAATGTTAACATATATAATGTCTTTTCTAACGCTTAGCATCTAAACTGCTATTGCAACGTGAGCCTCCAAACTGAGGTGGCTTAAATTAGGCAAGTCTTAATTTCCAAACTTAGATCATTGCCACTTAGCAATTTGGAGAGGTCCTGGACAGAAGACTTTCTGAACATACTATATCTTTTAGTTTATTGACAGCTGATACAAGCAAGACTAAATCATTGATAATTTCAGTCTTTTCTTCATTAATCACGATATTACCTATCAGCCCAGCAGTGAAGATTTTTATATTTTTGATGTTGAGATATAATCCATTCTGAAGATTGTATCTGATCTTCTGCAACAAGAATTTCAAGTCTTCGTCACTTTCAGCAAAGTTTTTGTCATCTGCATGAAACAGTTTGTTGAAGAGACTTCCTCAAATCTTGACGCCACATTCTTCTTCATAAAATTGAGCTTCTTGAATGCTTTGCTCAGCCTACAGACTGAAAAGATATAGGGAAATGTTGGAGGTCTGGCACAAACTTTTCTTGATTTAAAATTATATAATGTTCTCTTGCTCTGTTCAGACAACAACTTCCTTGTCAAAGAATATGTTTTGTAAAAGCATAATTAAATGGTAAAGGATTCCCACTGTTTTCATTGTTAGTCATTTATAATTGTTGTGATCTACACAGTCAAATACCTTTAAATAGTAAATAAAACACGAATAGACATTCTTTTCCTATTTTCCCTTTTAGCTAAGATCCAAGTAACATCAGCAATGACACCTGTGGTGCCAAAGCCTCTTCTTAAACTTGAAATTCTTCCAAATCACTAAAGAGTTACTTTAATATTTAAGATATTTGAGTGCAAGATATATGTGTCAAATTTCATGAAGATTTTTTTGTGTGTGTTTTTGAATTAAGATGTGAGCATACTGCCTTCTACTACTTTGGGGATTGCAGAAGACTAGTTATGAGATAGCATAATCATGAAATCATGTCTTCTGGGAGGACCGAATCACAGCATATTTAACACTATTTAAAGAATTCCTTATGTCCAGATCAGAAAACTCATGGTGGCAGGGAGAGAGGGGGAAACACATTTTCTGAGTGCACTTTAAACCAGGTACTGCTCTCCATTCCTTCACTCTTCACTTCTTCCTTTCCTCACTTTCTTACTTTCTTGTTTCCAATGTCATAATGTATCTTTCTGAAAATATACAATGACCTTAAATTTTTTAAATTATTTCATTTTGTTGTTGTTATGTGCCATCTATTCACTTGTAACTCACTATGACCTTATATACAAGAGCCCTGCACCCTGCTCTATCCTGAGCCAATTTTATTGTCTCTGACACACCTATCCCCATCACCCCAGTACTGAATCAATCCAGCTCAGCAAGGGTCTTCCTCTCTTGCGCTGTTCCTCCACATTTCAAAACATGATGTTCTTCTCTAAGGACCAGTTCCTCCTTGTAACATGTCCAAAGTATGTCAGATGAAGCTTCAGAATCCTTGCCTCCAAGGAGCAGTCTGGCTTCACCCTCTCCAGGACAAACCTGTTTGTTCTTCTAGCAGTACTTGATATATTCAACACTCTTCTCCAGCACCAAAGCTCAAAGGCGTCAATTATCTTTCTATCCTTCCTAGTGATTATCCATCTCTCTGATGCATAGCAAGCAATTGAGAACAGTATGGCCTGGAACAGGTGGAATTTAGTTTCCAGATAGATGTTGTTCTTCAGTATTCTGAAAAGGTCTCTGACAGCTGACTTGCCCAGTGCAATTTGTGTCTTGATTTCCTGCATGCTAGTACCAAGAGTATTGATTGTGGAGGTAAGTAAAAGAAAACTGTTAACTATCTCAATTTCTTCACTGTCAATAATAATATTGCCAATTGGCCCACTTGTGAGAATCTTTGTTTTCTTGATGTTGACGTTCAATCCATACTGAAGGCTGCAGTCATGACCTTCTGCAACAAGCACTTCTGGTCCTCCTCAGTTTCAACAAACAGGGTTGTGTCATTCTGCATAACGCAGGTTTTAGATAAATCTTCCTCCAATCCTGATGCCACATTCCTCCTCATACATCCCGGAGTTCAAGATGTTCTGTTCTGTGTATAGATTGAAAAGGTATGGAGACAGAATACATCCTTGGTGGACACTCTTCCCAATTTTGAACCACGCACTGTCTCCTTGCTCTGTCCTGATGACTGTCTCCTGGTTGAAATATAGGTTTCATATAAGTTCAGTCATATGTTCTGGGAATTGCCATTCTTCCCAGAGTCAGCCACAGTTTGTTGTGATCCACACAGTCAAAAGCCTTTGTATAGTCAATGAAACACAGATACATATTCCTCTGGTACTTTCTGCTTTCAGCTAAGATCAATCTAGCATTAGCTATAACATCCCTGGTACTAAGGTGTATTCTAAACCCAATCTGCACATCTGGTAGTTCTCTGTTCATGTTTGTTTCAGTCATTTTTGGATAATTTTCAGTAGAATCTTGTGTTGTTGTTGTTGTTTTTATGTGCTATAGAGTCACTTGTGACTCATAATGACCCTATGTATAAGATCCCTAAACCCTGCTCTATCGTGTGTCAATCTCACTGTCTCTGACACACCTAATCCCATTACTCCAATCACGGAATCAATCTATCTCATTGAGGATCTTCCTCTCCTGCACTGTCCCTCCACTCTCCTAAACATGATGTCCCTCTCTGTGGAATGGTCCTTTGCTGCAACATGCCTAAAGTATGTCAGATGAAGCTTCAGAATCCTTGCCTCCAAGGTACAGTCCACTTTCACCCTCTCTATGACAAGCCTGTTTGTTCTCCTGGCAGTCCATAGTATGTATACTCGACACTCTTCTCCAGCAACACAGCTCGAAGGCAACAATTATCCTTCTAACATTCCTAGTCATTGTCCAGCTCTCTGACGCATAACACACAATTGCAAAGAATATGGCCCGGATTTGGTGCACCTTAGGCTCCAGTCTGATGTTGTTGCTCTTCAGTACTCTGGAGAGGTCCCTGGCAGCTGACTTTCCAAATGCAATTCATCTTTTGATTTCCTGGATGCTGGTACTAAGAATGTTGATTGTGTTCTAGTCAGCCATTATTATCAATGCATCTTGATTGCATGTTCAATCATTTCTGACTGCAAAAGTGGGTAGAAATTTTCTATTTCTTCGACGTGATATTACTGTACCGTTCGATAATTTCTGCACTATGTCAGTTCAACTTTCTTTGGAATGGAAACAAATATTAATCTCTTCCAATCAGTTGGCCAGGCAGCTGTCCTCCTGATTTCTTGGTTTATCTATGTTTAATATATATTACCGTTGTTGTTCTTATGTGCCTTCAAGTCACCTTTACTCAAAGCAACCCTATGTACAAGAGTCCTAAACCTGGCTCTATCCCTTGTAATATTATTTTCTTCAACACATCCATCCCCATTACCCCAGTGACAGAGTAAATCCATCTCATTGAAGATTTTCCTCTCTTGTGCTGTCTCTCCACCCTACTAAGCATGACATCCCTCTCCAAGGAATGATCCTGCCTTGCAACATGTCCAAAGTATGTCAGATGGGGCGTCAGAATACTTGCCTCCAAGGACCAGCCTGGTTTCACCGCTCCAGGATGAACTTGTTTGTTCTCTTAGCAGTCCGTGGTATATTCAATACTCTTCTCTAACACCAAAGTTCAAAGACATGAACTCTCCTTCTGTCATCCCTAATCATTGTCCAGCTTTCTGATGCATAGCAAGTAATTTTAAAGACCATGGCCTTTATCAAGCTCAACTTAGTCTCCAGACTGACATCATTGCTCTTCCACATGTTGGAGAGGTCACCGACAATAGACTTTCCTAATGCAATTAATCTTTTCATTCTCTGGGTACTGATATCAAGAGTGTTGATTGTAGAACCAAGCACACTGAAACTGTCAGCAATCTCAATCTTTTCACCGTGTATCATAATGCTGGCATTTTGTCCAGCGGTGCTTCAATCCATATTGATGGGTGCAGTCCTTGACCTTCTGCAACAAATGCTTTAAGTCCTCCTCAGTTTCAGCAAGCAGGGTTGTGCCATCTGCAGAACACAGATTGTTGATGAGTCCATCTCCAATCCAAAGGTCATTACAAAGACAAGGAAGAAGAAAAGACCAAAATGTCTGTCAGAGAGACTGAATATTGCACTAGGGCACTGAGAAGCCAAAGTAGAGGGAAGAAATCAAGATATTAAGGAGCTGAACAGAAGATTTCAAAAGGCAGTGCGGGGAGAAAAAGTAAAGTATTACAATGAAATGTGCAAGGAGCTGGAGTCAGAAAATCAAAAGGGCTGAATTCGCTCAGTATTTCTTAAACTCAAGGAACTTGAAAAACAAAATTCAGCAAGGATTTCAAAGCTCTCTGACGCATAACACACAATTGCAAAGACTATGGCCTGGATCAGGTGCACCTTAGTCTCCAGCCTGATGTTGTTGCTCTTCAGTACTCTGGAGAGGTCCCTGACAGCTGACTTTCCAAATGCAATTCGAGGATTTCAAAATTCAGCAAGAATTCAGAAGGAATTTGAAAAACAAATTCAAGTCCCGAGTTATAATACTTAAGGATGCTTTGGGCAGAATATTAAATGTACCAAAAGGAATTCGTGGACACAGCAGAATTTCATGAAAGAACATATGAGCAAGAGCCTGTGTTGATGAAGGAAGAAGTTCAAGCTGCTCTAAAAGAATTAACAAAAAACAAGGCCCCAGGAATTGATGGCATACTGATTGACAACGAACAGATGCTGCCCGGGTTGTGCTCACCAAATTGTGCCAAGAAATTTGAAGAACAACCACCTGGACTACATAAGAGATTTATATTTGTTTCCATTCCAAAGAAAGGTGATTCGACAAAGTATGGAAATTATTGAACAGTATCATTGATATCATATGCAAAAACGATTCTGCTGAAGATTATTCCAAAATGACTGGAAAAATCACATCAATAGAGAACTTCCTGAAATGCAGGCTGGATTTAGAAGAGGCTGTGGCAGTAGGGATATTATGTCAGTTGGATCTTGGCTGAAAGGAGAGAGTACTAGAAGAATGTCTATCTGCATTTTATTGACTATGCAAAGGCTTTTGACTGTGAATCATAACAAACTGTGGCTGACTCTGAGAAGAATGGGAATCCCAGAACACTTGATTTTGCTTATGAGAAACTTATACCTGGACCAAGAGGCAGTCATCAAAATAGAGCAAGGAAACACTACATGGTTCAAAATTGGGAAGGATGTGCATTAAGGATGTGTCCTGTCTCCATATCTTTTTAATCTATACATGGAATAGATTATCTGGGAGGTTGGGCTGTATATGGAGAAGTGTAGCATCAATATTGGAGGTAGACTTATCAACAAACTGTGTTATGTAGATGACACAATCCTGCTTGCTGAAACTGAGGAGGACCTGAGACACTTGCTGCAGAAAGTCAAGGACTGCAGCCTTCAATATGGTTTCATGCTCAACATCAAGAAAACAAAGATTCTCACCAGTTGGCCGATTGGCAGCATCATGATGGATGATGAAGGGATTGAGATTGTTGACAGCTTCAGTGTGGTTGGCTCTACAGTCAACACCCTTGGTACCAACAGAGAGAAAATTAAAAGATTAATTACATTGTGAAAGCCTGCTGTCAGAGACCTCTACAACACTCAAGTAACTTGATTCCCAACTGGTAATTTTTCTTTGTAATAGATTGCTAAAATGTCTAATATATTAGTGTGGATAGAGTAAATGATTTCTGAATAATACATAGCCCTTTGTCATTGAGCTTAATTTAAGTTTTTGGATAGAAGTAGACTTTTACTACAGTTATGAAGATATAGTATTTAAAAGTTAAACTTTAATTTTAGAATTATATATGCAAAATGATATTAACTATTTTCCAGATGATCTTGCAGATCCATCAAGCATTGTGAGAAGCAAGCATCTTACGGATTTTTTTGTTTTTGGATTTTTTTCTTCTTTTCTTGCATTGGGGAACCATTGTTTCCTAGCATTTTACATTTCCCTTTGCTTTTCCTGCTTAACTGAGCTCTGCAGATTAGAAAACTTAGGAAGGTGGTTCTATAAAATTAATTCACTGGAGAATTATTTCTCCTATTATTCTTGCACTTCTCATAGGCAATAAATTTACTGAACCAAAAAGAGATTAAAAAGTTAAATTTTAGCTTTAAATTATGTCCTTGTACATCACAGAGCAATAAAATATACTTAAATCTGTGAAGGCACTAAGGGAGTCATCATAATTTGATGTTGCTAAGAGCAACTAGGACATTTAAAGAGGAGAAAGAATTAAGAGTAGTGTACTTAATGTGCATAAAAATTAAGACCATCAGTAAAAATATAAAAGTATTGCAAAGAAAGTTAGATAAAGACATCTCTGTTGGCCTACTGTCCTTTAAGCCAATTAATTCTTCATCTCTTTATGGGTTGTAATTCACTGTAGATCCATTTATTTCTTGACTCTGATATAATGATCTTGGGCATCAAAAGAAAAAATTTTATGTTCTTCCCAAGAAAAAGTAGGTCTTCAACTAGATAAATTGTCATCTCACATATAGTTCCCCTTATGGGTCATCAAGGCACCTGTCAACTCATAGTGACCTGTGTACAGTTGCTCTGAACTCTACTCTATGCTGAGCCAATCTCATGGTCTCTTACACCCCTACCCCCATTACACAATTTACTGTGTCAATCCATCTTATTCGAGGTTTTCCTTCCCTGCACTGTCCCTCCACTTTTCCAAGCACAATGTTCTTCAGGCACCAAACCCTCTTGGCCATATGCACAAGCTATGTAAGATAGAGTTTCAAAACCCTTGTCTCCAAATAAACCCATCTTATACAAGAGCATTTTAAATTATATGAAACAATATTGTTGCAGAGATTTGACAACATTTTTATTATAACACCTGTATAAAGTAATATAAGTGAATGAATTGCAAAATTTATCACCAACTTTTTATGAAGTTTGTTGTTTAGCATGCTCTTCCACATTGATATTGAAAATCAAAGAAGTTTAAGTTGATAAAGAAGATGGTGTACAACTATATAGAGGTTATGCAGCCTCCATTGCTATATCCCCACCCAGGTTAAATTTGCCTTTTCCTTCAACATATACATCATCATGTAGACAGAGAAGCCACCAAAATTACTCATATAAAACTGAAATCACTAAGCAGAGTATCTTATTTTTTAAATTGTAATAAAAATGTAAAAATGTGTTTTCATCTAATGTGTTTAATTTTGTTAAAAATAACTAATATTATACATCTCCCTAATAATTTCATTCATGTCTCAAATACTTATCCTAAAATGCAGCACTTTATAGTTGAAATAGTGTATTATTGGATCTTCAAGAGTATATGGATTAACCTGCTGATTGTTCAGTCAATTAATGTCATGACTTTGCTCAATGTCTTTATTTTCACTGATTCTCAGGTCATCATGTTTCACCAAACCTCAGCATGACAAGGTGGCAAATTTAAGTTCAAGTTAAATGTCTCACTCAGTGCTTAAATTGCATATCCGGAATGCAGGACTTGGATGATACTGAGATATACGATACTCTCATGACATCTGGAAATCTGTTAGTCCATAAACTTCATTTGTAATAACTTTATGTATATATGTCATTCATTTAAAAAAAAAACTTTAAGAATTATCATATAAATATAGTTAGGTACTATTGAGGTGATCTTAAATTCACTACTTAATTTTTTAACTGTAAATGGTATTTATTTATCATCAAAAATTAATATGATTCTCTACTGGTACTAAACATACTGAAATGAAAATAGGTTTTCAACAATTAATTGTATTATTTTAATTTCAAAAGCTAAGTAATTTTAGTTGTAAATAATGACTAATTTAGCCTAAAGATTTGTGTCAGACACAGTAATTCAAGATACTTACAGAAATAAAGATTTAACTTCCTATAAGAATTAGATTGGACTCAGGGATTCCAAGATGGCAGCGTTGGAGAGAGCAATGTGAAGAGCCAGAGGAACAGAAAGCTGCATAGAGAAGGGCCGCTAGAGACACCTTCATGTCACACAGAGACCGAACAAAACAGCATTATATGGACAGTAGGAATTTGAATCAGAACTTTTGTGGGCCAACCCATGGACCACTCCATAGGCCTGGCCAAAGCTGGAATTCACAATCTGAGGTTCTGTGGAACTGATCTGCCAGGAGAAAGGTTAGTGGGAAATTGACTGAGTTCTCTTAAGCCCCACTAAGAGAGAGTGGATCTGTTGGAATTTGACTGAGTATTCTTGTACCCTTGCAGACCACACATGATTGGGCTGACCAGAAAGAATTTGACTGGATTTCCCTGGGCACCACCGATTGCCTGAGAGAGCATCCCAGAGAGAGCCCACTGGTGGGAATTTGGCTAAGTTTTCTTGGGCCCCAGTAACTTCCCAGGAATGGGTAGGCCAATGGGAATTTATCTGAATTTTCTTGGGCACCATTGATGGACTAGGAGAGCAACCAAAACCGAGCGGGCCAGTGGGAATTTTACTGAACTTTTGTGGACACTGTAGACCAGACAGAGGTGAGTGGGTAGGTAGGAATTTGACTAAGTCTTCTCAGGTCCCGCTTGATCCAGGGCCCTGCTGGGGAAGAGGCAGCTGCAAGAGGGCACCAGGGAAAGGGGGCTGGGCAGGGACTGCTGAGCAAGAGCCTCTGGGTGGGAGATGGACTGCTGGAATTTGAGTAGGGACCCCACTCATGAGCATACCTGGACAACTGAGGTCTGAGTGAGGTCGCACAAATGGATGACCAACCCCTGTGGTCACCACAAAAATGGTGCATTGGATAAAATAGATAAAACAAACAAGGCATTAGAGGCACTGGAAAAACAAGAAACCATGATCTAAAATATGAGGTATGATGTTTCAGATGCTGTCAACGTGATGGAGGGACACATGAGCCACGTTGAAGAGATGGAACACAGAACAAGTGAAAGAGAAAATACAATTGTCATCGCTGATTTGCTAGAGCAAAAAACAGAATCAAAAAGGAAGGGAAAAAAAGAAAATCTAAGAATAATGTGGGACACCATCAAGAGGAATGACATGTGTATCATTAGAATCCCAGAAGAGGAAGAATCAAGTAAAGACACCAAAAAAGTTGTGGAAGAATCACCAGAGGAAAACTTCCCAGGCATAATGAAGAATGAGAGAATATATATTAAAGAAGCTGAGTGAACACCATAGAGAATAGACAACAAAAGAAAAACACCAAAGCATATCATAGTTAAATTTACCAGAACCAATATAAGGAAAGAATTCTGAAAGCAGCAAGAGAGAAATAAAGAGTAACCTATAGAGGAGAGCAGATAAGATTAATTGTCAATTTCTCAACAGAAACCATGCGAGCAAGAAGAGAGTAGAAGGACACATACCAATCACGAAAAGAACACAACTGTCAACGAAGAATACTGCACCCACCAAAATTATCTAGCAAATGAAGGAGAGATCAAGATATTCCCAGAAAAATAGAAGGTAAAGGAGTTTATAAAAATAAGACCAGCTTTGCAGAAAACACTAAGAGATGTCCTTCTTAGAGAGGTACCACAGAAAGCAACATGGACCAAAGTAACCAGCAACAACACTAAAAAGAACACAACAAAATGATAATAATAAAACCCTGTATTTCAAGAATCACACTGAATGTGAATGGCTTGAATGCAGTACTGAAGAGAAAAAGAGAATCATATTGGAAATAAAACCAAAATCTATCAATATGTTGTCTACAAGAGACACGCCTGAAAAGTGAAGATAAAGAAAGACTAAAAATAAAAGGATGGAAAAATATATACCAAGCAAATGGCAACCAGAAGAAAAAAAAGGAGTAGTGATATTAATCTCTGATAAAATAAATTTCAATGCTAAAATCATCACAACAGACAACGAAGGGTCAATAGAACAAGAAGACATAACAATAATAAATACCTATGCAAGAAATTAAAGAACTTCAAAATACATAACAAACATTAATAAAACTGAAAAAGGAAATAGATAACACTACTATAGTACTTGGAGACTTCAATACACCCCTCTCAAGAAAAATCCAGAAAAAAACTCAACAAAGATGCTCAAGAATTAAACTTTACAGTAAACCAACTCAACCTCATAGATATTTATAGGCTAATGCACCCCCAAAAAAGTCAGTATACCTTCTTTTCCAATGCACATGGAATGTTTACAGAATAGATCACACTTTAGGTCAAAAGGTAAGCATCAATAAACTAATATACAAATAATACAAAGCATTTTCTCAGAGCACAATGCTACAAAATTAGAAATTAATAACAAGAGGATAAGGGAGGAAAAAACCTTACATTTGAAAGCTGAACAACATCTTGCTTGAACATGAGTGTGTACTAGAAAAAATAATAAAATATGAAATTAAAAACTCCTTGAAACAAATAACAATGAAAATACCACTTACCAAAACCTCTGGGAAAGAGCCAAAGCAGTAATCAGAGGCCAGTAACAGTAAGCAAACACATGAAAGGCAAGAAATTCTCCAATAGTTATTCAATGAAGGCAACATATCCTTGATACCAAAGCCAGGAAAAGACACCACCAAAATAGAAAAATACAGGCCAATATATCTCATGAACATAGATGCAAAAATCCTGAATAAAATCCTGGCCAATAGAATCTAACAATATATTAAAAAAAATTCACCATGACCAAGTCAGATTCATAACAGATATGCAAGGATGGTTCAATGTAAGAAAAACAATCAGTGTAATTAATCACATAAACAAAGCAAAGATCAAGAAACACAGGATCCTATGAATTGATGTAGAAATGTTCTATAAAAAAATCCAACACACTTTCCTGATTAAAACACTTAACAAAATAGGACTAGAGGGGAACTTCTTTAACATAGTAAAAATTATAAACGCAAACCTGAGAGCCAGCATTGTTCTCAGTGGGGAGAGATTAAAGGCACTCCTCTTGAGAGCAGGAATTAGTCAAGGATGCCCACTATCACTTCTCCTATTCGATAATGTATTGGAAGTCTTAATGATAGCAATAAGACAAGGGAAGAAAATAAGAGAGATCTAAATTGGCAAAGAGGAGGTAAAATTATCTCTCTTTGCAGATTATATGATAGTATACTTAGAAAACCCTAAAGACTCAGAAACAATACTAATGGACATATTTGATTAATTCAGCAAAGTGACAGGGTACAAGATTAGCATACAAAAATCAGTTGGATTTCTCTACAGTGACAAAGAAATTACAGAACTGGAGCTAAGAAAAAAAAAATCCTTAACAATAGCTAATTACAAGATTAAATACTTAGGAGTAAACCTAACCAGAAACACAAAGGACCTATTCAATGAAAATTACAAAACGTTATTACAAGAAACAAAAACGCCTGGAGAAGTGGAAGAATATCCCTTGCTCATGGATAGGATGGTTCAATATTGTGAAAATGACAATAATACTAAAGGCAATTTACACATTCAATGCAATTCCAATACAAATACCAATTCCATTCTTCAAAGAGATAGAAAAGGCTATCCCCAATTTCAATTGGAATGGAAAGAAGCCCAGAATAAGCAAAGCACTCCTTTAAAACCAAAACAATGTAAGAGAACCTCTACTCAGAATATTATTGCTTTTCAATTTTTGA
>NW_006400003.1:4263078-4271535 GCF_000299155.1 Elephantulus edwardii
AAAAAAAAAAGCTTGGAAGGACTCTAGAATCCTAATCCACAACATAAACACTTTCCCAAGCATCCTGGAGAATCTACAACCAGGAGAGGACAAAACAGATGAATGGGACCTCCTAAGAATCAAATTCCTATGTACATCCAAAAACTTCTCCAACAGGGTAAAAAGGGATGCCACAGATGGGGGAAAAAGATTTGGTAATGACATGTCAGACAAGGGACTTATATATAGATTTTATAAAATATTAAAACACCACAAGAACATAAATGTAAATAACCCAATTGCAAAATGGACACAGGACATGAATAGACACTTCACCAAAGAAGACATTCAGATGGCAAACACATGAAGAAATGTTCAAAACCTCTAACTCTAAGAGAGATACAATTCAGAACAACTGTAAGATAACGTCTCACCCCAGTAAGAATAGCAAAATTTAATAGACTAGCAAATGTCAAATGCTGGCAAGGTTGTGGAGAAACTGGAACCCTTATCCATTTCATTGTTCATGGGAGTGTAAAATGGTCCAACCACTATGGAAGGATTTATGGCACTTTCTCAAAAAGTTGCAAAATGAGATGCCATTTGACCCAGCAATTCCACTACTGGGAACTTATCCTAAAGAAACCATGACTGCCACTCAAGCAGATAGAAGCACATCCATGTTTATTGCAGCTGTGTTTGCAATAGCAAAGAGCTAGAAACAACCAAAGTACCCATCAACAAATGAATGGATAGAGAAGTTCTGGTATATTCACACAATGGAATACTATGCAGCATTGAAAAGCAAGGAGCTCATGAAATATTATACAAAATAGGTGAATCGGGAGGACATTATGCTGAGTGAAATATCTCAGTCGCAAAAGGACAAATATTACATCGTGCCACTGCTGTAAAACGGACTGACATCGCAATTGAGGGTACAGATGAGGTGATAAATGATATATACTGCATTGAAACAGATGAGGAAGGGAACTGTTTAAAAGGGATATACGATTAGGTATTATTATTGTGACAGAAGTACAAAATGAAGGTTGCACAGTAGAGTGAACTTGGGGTGTGGCATTGCATAATAATGAAAGAGTTTTTCTTTTATTTTTCAAGGAAAGGAGTGAATTATGGTGAGGGGGTTCACAGGGAAAAGTGAATGAATGAATGAATAAATGAATGGAAACCTTAAGTTTCTGTAAACGTTTATTAAAAAATAAAGAAAAAGAATTAGACTAGACTCAAAATGGTCACAGATACTTTAGTAATAGGAAGCCTTGACATTGACTGTAGATTAATATCATCACTGTAGAAGTTCTCCACTTTCAGCAATATAATATTCTATTCTTTACATGACTTTATTCTTTATCTATCTGTAGATTATTTTAAGTTTCTTTGCATTAAAGAGGAATTTATCATGTTTCTAGTGTACACCCTGACTGTACAATTTATCAGCTAAGTGAGCTGAAAACAACTAATTCAAATGTGTCTTCTTCAGCTGTCTAATCATTAAAATTGGGTTAATATCAACTCCATCTATTAGTCCTTAGAAAGATTAAGTTAATGTAAAAATTATAAGACCTAATTTGCTGTTGTTGTTGATTGCCATTAAGCCAAGCATGACTCCTAGTGACCCTATGAACAAAAGATCTGAACTCTGTTCTATAACTATGATCATTTCTCTAAGTTCACAGAGTTTCCATAGGCAGGTTGTTTAAGCAGTGGATGCCTCTCCTGCTTCCAAACCTGTCTTATTCTGGGAGCTCCATCAAACACTGTTCACAATGAGTAACCACTACAGCATTTCACACACCAGTGGCACACGGTTCAGTATCACAGTAACCCCAAGTTACTTCAGTAGAGAAAATTAAAAGACCAGTGCTACACCACTTAGAAAACTGTTCTTCTGAAATATAGTAACACTAGGGCAAGAGCCACAAGCCCTTGGGACCAAAGGAATTTTAAATACTCCACCAAATCCTATTGACTCTCAAAAAGAGGCTTAAATAAAAATCAAACAACCAAACAGTCCATATCCATCCCTCATACAAAATAAGAGAGCCTATCTGACTCCAAATTGGAGATTTATGACCTGACCTTAAATACACAGGCCCTCTTCCAGGTCTTTTTGACTATAAACAAGAGGCTTAAATACAAAAACCAAGCAAGGTTAGATAGTAAACAAGAGACAGAAATAGCCTATCCTGTTAGAATTAATGGTAGGTGTAGGGTATCACCATTACCTGAATTGCAGATGTCTTAACAACTACTCAGCATAAGAGGTTGGTGTTGTTATGTGTTATCATGTCACCTGCAACTCATAGCGACCCTATGTACAACAGCCCTAAACTCTACTCTATCCCTTTCCAATCTCACTGTCTCCGACATGCTTATCCCCATTATCCCAGTGACTGAATCAATCCATCTCATTGACGGTCTTCCTCTCCTGTGCTGTCCCTCCACCCTCCAAAGCATGATATCCCTCTATAAGGACTGAACTCACCTTGCAACATGTTCAAAATATGTCAGATGAAACTTCAGAATCCTTGCCTCCAAGGAGCAGCCTAGCTTTACCCTCTTCAGGATGAACTTGTTTGTTCTCCTACTAGTCAATGGTATATTCAATACTCTTCTCCAGTACCAAAGCTCATAGGCATCAACTCTCCTTCTATAGTTCCTAGTCATTGTCCAGTTCTTTGATGCATAGCAAGTAATTGCAAAGACCATAACCTGTATCAGGTGCACGTAATCTCCAGACTGACGTTGTTGCTCTTCAGTACTTTGGAGAGGTCTCTGACAGAACACTTTCACAATGAAATTTGTCTTTTAATTTCCTGGCTGCTGGTACCAAGAGTATTGACTCTAGTGCCAAGTAAACTGAAGCTGTCAACAATCTCAATCTCTTCATCATCCATTATGATGCTCTCAATCCTCCCAGTGGTGATATCTTTGTTTTCTTGATGTTGAGCTTCAATTCATATTGAAGGCTGCAGTCCTTGACCTTCTGCAGCAGCGCTTCAGGTCATCTCAGTTTCAGCAAGCAGGGTTGGGTCTTCTGTATAATGCAGATTATTGATAAGTCTACCTCCAATCTTGATGCCACACTTCTCCTCATAGAACCCAACCTTATAGATTGAAAAAATGTGGAGATGGGACACATCTTTGATGCACACTCTTCTGAATTTTGAACCATGTAGTGTTTCATTGCTCTCTTTTGATGACTGACTACTGGTCCAAGTATAGGTTTCACATAAGCACAACCAAGTGTTCTGAGATTCCCACTCTTCTCAGAGTCAGCCACAGTTTGTTTTGATCACACAGTCAAATGACTTTGCATAGTCAATGAAGCACAGATAGATATTCCTCTGGTATTCTCTCCTTCCAGCCAAGAACCATCTGACATTAGCTATAATATCGCTAGTACCATGGCCTCTTCTAAATCTAGCCTGCACTTCCGAGAGTTCTCTGTTGATGTACATAAGAAGTAAATTTTGGGAGAGAGGGATTGTATAACAATGAAAGAATTTTTTTTTTACCTTTCAAAGAGAAGAGTGACTTGCGGAAGGGGGAAGGCAGGGGGAAAAGTGTAACAATGAAGGAAAAGAAACTTTAAATCTTTGTAAACTTTCATTAAAATTTAAAAAAGGGTATATTGTATATTAATATCTGGGAAACATTGTGTGGGTATGTAAGTGAAGAGTTCAAGAAGATAATGATGCTAGCCTGATGAATAGGAAAAGGTAGAGGATCAGAGTGAGAACATCTTCCACAAGGTAGATCGACATAGTGACTGAAGCAATGAATTTGAGCATATCAGGGACAGTGAGAATTGTGCAAAATAGGCAAGTGTCAGATCTGTTGTTAATAGACAGGATACGAATCATAATCAACTTGATGGTATCTAAAGCAACAATGGATAAGGGATTGTGCTGTCATGGCAAAGGGAGACACCAGGTACTCTAGGAAATAAAAGTAGGCAATCTCCTTCCCTATAGTTTAAAGCTTCTGAAAGTCCACTGGAAGGTAAGCTGTGAGTCGGTTTCGAATCAATGGCAATTTATTATTATAGTCACATTAGACACATTGACTTTTTTATTACTTTATTCTATTTGATTATTGTTGTTATGTGTAATCGAGTTGCTTTTGATGTATAGCAACCCCGTGTACAACAGCTCAGAACCTTGATCCATCCCAAGCCAGACACAAACACTGGCAAAGCTACCTCCATTACCCCAGTCACAGTGCCATTTCATCTCATCCAAGATCCTCTTCTCCTGCATTGTCCCTCCACTATTCAAAGGATGATGTCCTTCTTAAGGAGCTTGTTCCTCCTGGCATCATGCTGGAAATACATGAGATGGAGCTTCAAAATATTTGCCTTCAAGGAGCAGCCTGGTTATATCCTCTCTAGAAAAACTATTTTTTTTTCTGTTGGCAGTCCATGGTTCAATATTCTCCTCCAGCACCACAACTCAAAGGCACCAATTTATCTTCTATCAACTCAACTCTAGTCATTGTACAGCTCTCTGATGCACAGTAATTGCAAAGACCATAGCCCGATTCAAGCGC
This sequence comes from Elephantulus edwardii, assembly GCF_000299155.1. NCBI lineage: Eukaryota > Metazoa > Chordata > Mammalia > Macroscelidea > Macroscelididae > Elephantulus > Elephantulus edwardii. Next base: position 4,267,633 of record NW_006400003.1, read on the forward strand.
ACCCTAGTATCTAGTCTGATATAATTGCTGTTTAGCTCTTTGAAGAGGTCCCAGACAGCTAATGACCCCAATGCAACTCATCTTTTGTTTCCTTACTGCTGATGCCAAGAGTGTTGATTGTGGAGTCTAGCAAGCTGAAACTGTTAGCAACCTCAATCTCTTCTCCACCTATCATGGTGCTGCCAATTGGCGCAATGGTGAGAATCTTTGTCTTTTTGATGTTGAGCTTCAATCCATATTGCAGACTATAGTCCTAGACCTTCTGCAGCAAGCACTCGGGTCCTCCTCAGTTTCAGCAAGCAAGTTTGTGTCATCTGCATAACATAGGTTGCTGATGAGTCTACATCTAATCCTGATGCCACATTCCTTTTCATAAGGTCCGGCCTCTTGAATGATCTCTTCTGCATATAGATTGAAAGATATGGAGACAGGACATATCCCTGATGCATTCCTTTCCTCGTTTTAAACCATACATTTCTTCCTTCCTCTGTTAGGATGACTGCTTCTTGGTCCAAGTTTCACATAAGCACAATCAAGTTTTCTGGATTCCCAATCTTCTCAAGGTCTGCCATAATTTGTTGTGATCTACACAAATGCCTTCTCATAGTCAGTAAAATACAGATAGACGTTCCTCGCGTACTATTTGCTTTCGATTAAGGTCCATCTGACATTGACTATAATGTCTCGGGTACCAAACAGCCTTTTTTAAACTTGGCTTGCATTTCTGGTAGTTTTCTGTTGAGGTACTCTTCTCATCTCATTTGGATAATCTTCCTTCAGCAAGACCTTGCTTCTGTGTGATATCAGTGATTTTGTTCAATAATTTCCACCCTCTGCTGTGCCACCCTTTTTTGAAATGAGAACAAATATTGATTATTTCCAGGCAGTTGGTCATGGGGTCATCCTCCAGATTTTCTATGATAACTTGGTGAGCATATTCAGGGAAACATTGAATCTGTCTATTGAAATATGTTTTTGATATTCTCTCAATTCTTGAGGTCTTGTTTTTGCCAGTTCCTTTAAAGCAGCTTGAACATCCTCCTTCATCACCATTTCCTTTTGATCATATGTTGTTTCATGAAACTCTTTAGTATCATCCAATTCCTTTTGTTACAGTGACTATGTGTATTCCTTTCCTCTTTTTTAATGCTTTCTGGATCTTTCAATTCTGCCCCTACCATCTTAAAATATTGTAACTCCTGCCTTGAATTTGTTCTTCAGTACATTCAGTTTAAGAAATGCTGAGTGAGTTTGATATTTTTAGTTTCTGATTCCAGTTCTTTGCACACTTCATTATAATATTTTACTTTGTCTTCCTGTGCTGCTCTAACATTTTATGGTTAGCTGCTTTACTTATAGATTCCTTCTTTTTGCTTGACTTCTAGACACTTTAGTGAAATATTCTGAGTCTCTATTGACATCCATCTTGGTTTTTCTACATCCTCTCTCTTTTCAATGATCTTTTGCATTCTTCATTAGGTGATATTCTTAATATCCTCCCAAAGCTCCTCTGGTCTCCGTTCATTACTGTCTAAGGTCTCAGACCTTTTTCTGAAGTGATTTTGAAATTCAAGTGGGATAGACTCAAGGTCATTATTTAGTTCTTGTAAATTTTATTTAATTTTCCTTAGTTTTAGTTTGAACTTGCATATGATTAATTGATGATCTGTTCCACATTCAGCATGTGGGCTAGTTTTCACAGCTTATATTGAACTCCTAAAGGAATTCTTTCCACATGTGTAATCAATCTGATTTCTGTATGCACAATCATGTGATGTCCATGTATATAATTACCATTTATTTTAAAATGGGCTGTTTCTTTTAAAAAGTATTTGCAATGAATAAATCATTGATTGAACGAAATTCTAGCTCTCTATCTCTGGCCTCATTTTTGCCAACAAGTCTATGCCATCTGAGTGCTGATCTTTCTTCCCTGGTCCCAGCCTTTGCATTCCAGTCATCCATTACTATTAATGTATCTTGGTTGTATATTTGATTGATTTCCAACTGCAAAAGTTGGTAGAAATAATTTAGTTCCTCCTCTTTGGTTCTGGTTATTTGTACACCTATTTGAGTCTTATCCTATTCTAGTTTATTCTTGAAAGAGAAATGGTTGAAGCTGTCAACAACTTAATATTACTCTGATCCACAACAAATATCCTTGGTAGGAGCAGTCTAAAAATCAAAAGACATGTTGCTCTGGGGAAATTTGATGTTAAGATTCTATGCAGAGTTCTAAAGACCAAAGTCACTTAAAGCCCAATTTTACCTAAAACCTAATTTCATTGATTCAAGCCATGCGATTTTCAATTGCTTTTTATGAATCTGATATTTGGAGAATGAATAAGGAAGACAGGAAAAAATATTATATCTTTAATCTTAGTATTAGTAAGGAATATTCATAAAATGAAAAAGAACAAATCTGTATGTTAATCAATTATTCAAGAAGGTGGACTCCGGGAAGAACAATGTGACATCATGATCAAAGGAAGTCTCATCAACAACCTGTGTTATGCAGATAATTTAGCCTTCAATATGGATTTTATATTCATGTTAACAAAACAAAAATTATTACCACTGGACCAATGGGCAACATTTTGATAGATGGAGAAAACTTTGAAACTGTCAATGAATTCATCTTACTTGGATCTACAATAAATATCTTTGACACCAAGAGTCAAGAAATCAGGAGACGTGGTGCATTAGGAAAATATGCAGTCACTAACCTCTCCAAAATATTGATGAGTAATGATATCAGTTTGAGGATTAAGGTGTGTTTTAGTCAGACCATGGCCTTTCTATGCATCTGAGAACTGGACAATAAATAAGGATGACAGAAGAATTGATGCTTTTGAGGTGTGATGTTGGAGAAGAGTACTGAACAACCCATGGACTTCCAAAAGAGCAATCTATGTCTTGGTGAGGGTGCAGCCAGAGTGGTTCTTGTATGCAAAGATAATAAAGCTATGTCTCACATGCTTTGAGCATGTTAATAGGAGGGGCTATTCATTATTCATTGAAAAGTGACATCTTGTTTGTAAAGGTGGGGGATCTGTGAAGTAGAGGAAGACCCTGAATCAGGTGGATTGACACAGTTATTGCAATGGGATCTAGTGTGTCAGGTTGTGTGAGGATGGCCCAGGGTACAACAGGTTTTATATCTGTTGTTCATAGGATTACTAATGGTCATACTTGACTTGATGGTACCTAGGAACAACCTTCTATATTATGTACTTTAAATGTCTAGCTCACTCTTGGACATGTCTTTTTAGTTCTTATGTTATTATGACAACTTGTCTACTGATAATCAATGAGAAATGTTGACAAAATGAGTTGCCTCCATCTTGTTTGCTATGTTAAATTGTGTGTATGGGTTGGAATAAAGCCTCTGTACTCTTTTTGCTATACTTACTTTTATGTCATGATTTATCTTCCCTTTGGGTATCAAGCAAATTCTTGAAATTTCAGGGATTCTTTAATAAAAATTCTTTAATTCCTTAATTTTTATTCCTTAATAAAAATTTACTTGAAGGGAGTATTTTGCTTGTTTGTTTTATTTCTTTTCTTTTTATTTCTTCTTTTGGCTAGTCATTACTTCTGCATGGAGTGATAAAAGCTATTTTTGACAATTTCTAATTATGGACCTTTTACAGTGTTTGAAAATCTGGCAAAAGACAGGATGCATTTTTGTTAAGAATGTCTTGTATGTTTTTGTTTTTTGATTTCTTTCTCCTCTTTTCAGAGATAACAACTTTCTCTGAGGTGTAGCATTATCATTTACCATTTTTAGCACCCTCCTGATATGTGAACAGAAGTCACCAACATATACCAATAAATTCACATTTTTGTTGGAGATAACTGTTGTGCAACAATGGCTCAACTTTTCCCTGCATTTTGAACATT
>NW_006400003.1:4271905-4275662 GCF_000299155.1 Elephantulus edwardii
CCTCTGAAAACACACTGAAGTGTGAGCTATGAATTGGTTTCTACTGTATGATATTCAACAGCCATCAGTGGTCCTAGGGTGTGCTGAGAAGCAGCGCATTCAGCCTGGGGAAGTGTTTCTGTAAATCTCAAAGGAATCTTGGACTAGTCTGCCCGGATAGAGAGAACGTTTTGCTAATCCAGGTGATACTCAGTGAGAGATGATTAATGTGAAAATACAATCACTGTCAACACATTCATGTATGTCCATATGTAGCTGTAGATTGTGTTGGTGGTGCCCCATTAATCAGAGACCTAATTACAGGACAGGTGTAAGGTGGTGCACAGACTCTAGAAGAAAAACTCTATTAGCATCTGGCTCTGTTTACAAGATAATATTGGCAAGGCCTGAGATAGACCTGGGATGTACACTGTCCATTACCTTGTAAGTAGTGGGAGCTAGACATGGGAGAGAGAAGGGAAGAAAATGAAACTTTTCAGTCCCCTACTGATGCTGCTGTACTCCTGGATTCTGACAAACTTGTATTCTTGCTCAGGGTGGTCATTTAGTCTTAATTGGGAGAACATTTTTATGATACTTTGTTCTGTTGTTATCCTTATTCAATATTTCCATTCAATTTTGAAAAGTTTTCAGCAATTGTCAATACCACTACCACCATTCTGGGTTCCCTGATTCTCACTCAATGTGAATAGGTGTACAAGATGACTGTCCTATAAATCGTCTTTGCCGCAGTTGTTCCAATACTACCACCTTAAATAAGAATTACATCTGAACATCAAGAAAACAAAAGCCTCCCCACTGGACCAAAATAATAGCTTTAAAAAAAGATTGATGATGTAAAAGATGTAGTTTTACGTGAATTCTCACAATCAACATCAAGGCAATAGCAGTCAATGAATCAAAAGACAAAATACAATGGGAAAATACGCTATTAATGATCTTGCCAAAGTGCCAAAGTGAAATGATATCAGTTTAAAGACTGAGATGCACCTCATCCAAGTCATGGCCATGTGTTTCCTGTACATCTGAAAGCTAAACGACTAATAAGAATGACAGAAAAATAATTGATACTTCTGAATTGGAAAAGAGTAATGAATATTCAATATGCTGTCAATAGAACAAATAAGTCTATTTTAGAGGAAGTGTAATCTAGGTATTCCTTGGAAGTAAGGATGGTGAAACTTTGTCTCACATAGTTTGGGCATATTTCAAGCCGGAACTGGTCCTTGGATAAAACATTATGTTTAGAAAGGTTAAGTGTTGGTGAAAAAGGAAGACCCTCAGCAATTTGCTTTGACACAGTGACTGTAACAATGGGCTCAAGTATATCCAAGATTATGAGGATTGTACAGGATAAAACAAAGTTCATATCTGCTATGCATAGGATTGCTTTAAATTGTAGGCTGCATAATGGCACTTAACAATAATAAACATAAGATTTTATTTCATTTAGCTTTCACAGTCTTGTTTCATTTTCTCCACTTTTAATTTGAATTTGCATATTTGATAATCTGTTCCACAATTGACTCCCAGACTTATTTTAACTACTGATTAAGAACTTGTCATCTGATTGCTCTGTATTCTGACATGTAGGAACTGTGTGTAGAGCTGCCTAAAAGACAGTGTAATAGTGGGCATAGATCAACACTGGTTAATTGTATAAGACAAAATTTATCAGAATGATAGTATGAAACAAAATGTGAATGAAAGAATGTGTGAAATACAATGTATATAAACAAAAATAATTTAAAAATTAAAAAAACAAACTGAAGCAACCAAAAAATTTAAAAAGATTGTACTTGAGATGAATAGATAGTAGATTGAAAATAAAGAAATTTATTTTTCTGTGCATACCAGACAACTAAAATACATATACGTAAAACAAATGTCAAAACTAACAACAAATTTTGACTGTTTTTTTAAAAAATTCACGTTAGCAATAATCAAAACTAGGTTTTCCTCCTTTTCAGATTAACTTTAAAGTCATTTGTGAGAACCTAGATTCTTTGTGACCATTTTCTCACATATTTTCATCTGCATAAAAAATTTTTAATCATCCATACACAATCTAGTCAAATTATTTTTAATAGCTATAAATGGTGCCATAGTCTCTTTACAAGGTTTCTTGACTAATAGTCTATTTAATGTATATTAAATAAGAAGTAATAGTCAGCTAAGGCAAGTGTCCTTTTGATCCCATTACTCAGCTTCTTATAGCACTATGGTGTTGCCAAATGGCCACTTACATCAAATAAAAATTACTGGTCATGTCTTTTAAAATATTATACTAATTAACACATAAGACCCTGAAATATACATACTTTACTGGAATGAGCTCATATCCCATTCTATCTCTGCTCACGATCAGTGCAGTCTCAAATATAATTTTTTGGCTCAATGTGTCAACTATTAGCTGTGCTACAATGTAAAAGTGAACATTTTTCTTTTAATTAGGTGGATAAAATATAAACATTAATAGCAGAATCACATTAAAGCCTAACCTTACCCACTTGCCAATACCTGGAGAAAAACAAAGTATTTGCAACTTTATTCTTCCAACTGTGGCTGACTCTGAGAAGAATGGGAATCCCAGAAACACTTGATTGTTCTAATGCAAAACCTATACTTGAACCAAGAGGCAGTCGTCAGAACAGAGCAAGGAAACAAGGTTCAAAATTGGGAAGGGAGTATGCCAGGGATGTGTCTTGTCTCCATACCTTTTCAACCTGTATGCAGAACAGATCATCTGGGAGGCTGGGCTGTATGAGGAGAACTGCGGCATCAGGATTGGTGGAAGATCTATCAACAATTTGCATTATGCAGATGACACAAACCTGCTTGCTGAAACTGAGGAGGACCTGAGGCACTTGCTGCTGAGGGTAAGGGACTGCAGCCTTCAATATGGATTGAGGCTCAATGTCAAGAAGGCAAAGATTCTCACCACTGGACCAATTGGCAGCATCCGGATGGATAGTGAAGAGTTTGAGATTGTTCACAGCTTTAGTCTGTTTGGCTCCACAATCAACACTCTTGGCACCAGCAGCCAGGAAATTAAAAGACATATTGCCATGGGAAAATCTGCTGTTAGGGACTTCTTCAAAGTACTGAAGAGCAATGGTGTCTCTCTGGAGACTAAGGTGCGTCTGATAGAGGCCATGGTCTTTCCAGTCACTTGGTATGCATCAGAGAGTTGTACAATGACTAAGGAGGATAGAAGGATAATTGATGCCTTTGAGCTTTGGGTGTTGGGGAAGAGTTTTGAGAGTACCACGGACTGCTAAGAAAAACAGATTCCTCCTGGAAATGGTTGAACCAGGCTGCTCCTTGGAGGCAAGGATTCTGAGGCTTCTCTGACATGCATTGGTCATGCTGTAAGGAGGGACTGGTCCTTGGAGAAGGTCATCATGCTTGAGAGAGTGGAGGGCAGGAACTGGAGGGGAAGGCCCTCTAGGAGATGGATTGACTCAGTGACTGGGGTAATCGGGATGAGTGTGTCGGAGACAGTGAGATTGGCACAGGACAGAGCAGAGTTTAGGGCTGTTGTACATAGGGTTGCTATGAGTCGTAAGCACATAAAAACAACAACGTCTTTCCATTTGTCTTATGAAAATCTCTATTTCAAATGAAGAGAGCTACATTTAATGATAATAACTACAGTTTTTCTAAAAATTAATTAAAATATGCCTAAGTAAACATAGTTTATAGAACATAAATGGTGAATCAGGAAAACAGAAAGAAAAATGAGAAAACAAACAAA
>NW_006400003.1:4276347-4277737 GCF_000299155.1 Elephantulus edwardii
GTCAAGTACGACTCATAGCAACTCCATAAACAAAAGACCTAATGCGTTTTTATAAGTTTCTCCAAGTTCATAGAGTTTTCATTGTCATGTACTTTAGGAAGTGTATGCTGCTCCTGCTTCCAAACCTGTTAAAACTAGGAGCTCCATCAAATACTGTCCACATTGGTAAACCATTATGGTATTTGAAACCCCAATGGCACAGATTCAGAATCACAGCAAATCCAGATTACCTCAGTACAGTAAATTGGCAAGCAGTGATGTACAAAGTGGAAGAATGTTCCTCCAAAATATAATAACACAGTATCACTTAGCAGTGGTTAAGTGTTATCAAGCCAAATACATAGCAGTCCTATAAACAAAACCTGTGAACTCTGTTCTATAATTAATGCCACTTCTTCATGTTTATGGAGTTTATAGAGTTTCCAAAGGCATCTGGCGTAGGAAGTAGATGCCACTCCTTCTAAACATGAATCAATCTGGAAGCTTCTCCAAATAATGCCCATGTTGGCTAACCATCTAGGCATTTGACACAGCTATGACACAGTGATTGGCTACTCCACGTTATTCGGTATAGCAAATAGACAAACGACTAGTGTACAACTTAATGAATGTTCATTCTCATAATAATAAATTTGACCTGAGGGCCGCAGGCCCAAGAGCCCTAAAAATTTTAAAGACACACCCAGCAAAAGCTTCTGACTTTACTCTACAATTGGGTCCTTGTTGACTAGAACAAAAGCCGCTTGTGGAGGGAAAAATCATTGACACAAACCAAACATTATCAAAGAATGTAGTTTTCAATATGGATGGCATTACCAATAACCCAAGCCAAACACAAACCAAACATAAAAGAAGACTTTACTTATGTGACCCCCCCCCAATCAAGATCAGAGAAGCCAGACTTCTTAAAAAACTCCCTGTAACTTCATTTTCTTTTTTTTGTTCTTAATTTTTGGATGTAATTCATATTGATAGCTATAGTTTTTAATCTTCCTCAGTAAATGCCTCAAGACTACTTCACTTTCTCCAAGTAACCTTGTATTATCTGCATAAGGCATTTTGTGGATGAATCTTCTTTCAATTTTGATGCCATTTTTTTCTTAACACATGGAGCTCTCATGGCTTACTGGTAAGGAGTTGTACTGCCAAACCCAAGGCTTGAAGTTCATATCTGCTTAGCAAGAAAACAAGAGGCAAACTCCTCCCTTGTGATTTTCAGTCTATAAGACCCCACTGGAGGGTCAGCTATTAGTGGGTTTCTGCTTACAGTACATATGAACAGCAGTATCTTCTTACTATAGTCCTCCTTCATTAATTATTCTCAGCTCATGATTTAAGTAGATATGGAGAAAGGAACATGAAGAATTTCCTTCTGCTCTTGGGACAATTG
>NW_006400003.1:4278642-4281933 GCF_000299155.1 Elephantulus edwardii
GTTGTTGTTGTTGTGTGCTGTTGAATCACCTGCGACTCATGGTGACCTTATGTATAACAGCCCTAAATCCTGCTTTATCCTGTGCCAATTTCATTGCCTCTGACATGCCTACCCTGATTACCTCAGTTACTGAATCAATCCATCTCATCGAGGGTCTTCCTCTCCTGTACTGTCACTTCACCCTCCCAAGCATGACATCCCTCTGCAAGGACTGATCCCTCCTTACAACATGTCAAAGTCTGTCAGATGAAGTTTCAGGAAACTTAGCTCCAAGGAAGAGCCTGGCTTCACCCTCTTCAGAGCAAACCTGTTTGTTCTCTTATCAGTCCATGATATATTCAGTACTCGTCTCCAGCACCACAGCTCAAAGGCATCAATTATCCTTCTATCATCTCTAATCAGCTCTCTGGTGCATGGAAAGTGATTGCAAAGACCATGGCATGTATCAGGCACACCTCAGTCTCCAGATTGACATCGTTACTCTTTAGTACTTTAGAGAGGTCTCTAACATCAGACTTTCCCATCGCAATACGTCTTTTAATTTCCTGGCTACTAGGGCCAAAAGTGTTGATTGTGGAGCCAAGCAAACTAAAACTGTGAATAATCTCAATCTCTTCACCATCCATTACTATGTTGCCAATCGGCCTAGTGTTGAGAATCTTTGTTTTCTTGATACTGAGCCTCAATCCATACTGAAGACTGCAGCCACTGACATTCCACAGAAGGCTTTTCAGGTCCTCCTCAGTTTCAGCAATCCTGATTGTGTCATCCGCATAACGCAGATTGTTCCTTAGTCTTCCTCCAAACCTGATGCCACATTTCCCCTCATAGAGCCCAGCCTCCTTGATAATCTGTTCTGCATAAAGGTTGAAAAGGTAGGATACATCCCTGGCGTACACCCTTCCCAATTTTGAACCATGCAGTGTTTCCTTGCTCTGTTCTGATGTCTGCCTCCTGGTCCCAATATAGGTTTCACATTAGCATGATGACCAAGTGTTCTGGGATTCCCATTCTTCTCAGTGTTAGCCACTGTTTGTTGTGATCCACACAGTCAAACACCTTTGCATAACACAATAGCTAGAAAGAAAAATATTCTCATCAAAATATTTTACTGTTAAGTATCATCCCTTCTATTCGAATTCATAGTGACCATATATGCAATAGAATGAAAAAGTTCCCACAGTCCTGTGCCACTCTTACAACCTTACTATGTTTAAACTGTTTATTGCAGTAATTTTGACAATGCATCTCAATGAAGGCCTTCTCCTATTTTGTGAACCCTCTATTTTACCAATTATAATGTTAAAAACAAACAGAAAAAATGTTATTAAGTAGGCAAAATTATCTCCAATGTCTAACTAACAATTCTGCACTGCTATGAGAAGGTAAATAGAATAAATCTATTTTTTAAAATTTCTTATAAATTCAACTCTGAAAGCTGTTTCACAAATTTCTCAATCATAGAAGAAATGTGGGCAAAATAGAATGATATTTTAATGAGAAGCATAAGGAATGTTGTGTAGTTTTTGTTGAATATAATCAAGTTGAAACAAACCCATAGCTGACCGTCCAACATGTTGTCAGATGTTGTTAATCTCATGGGAGAAACCACATGCCTTTGGGATTGCAATAGAGCTTCTTACCACCAGGGCACCGTAACTCCCAGAGGTAGAGGGGAGAAATAGAGTGAATATATTAATAAAAATATCTTGTATGCAATTTTAAAGGTTGTTTCATAAATCTGTCATTCTTAGAACAAATGTGATCAAATAGAACATTTTAATGAAAAGTATAATGAATGCTATGCTGTTGTTGTGTACAGTTGAGTTGGAACCAACCCATTAGAATAATTAAATATTTACACCTATAAGCTATAATATATATGTCAGTTTTAAGTGCATCAGACAGTTCTGAAATATTAATTTTCATGATGGTTGGTACTTTCTTGATGTAGGAGGTTGATGCTTGATGCTAGTACTTTCTTGATGCTGAATGCTGTACCCTGTGATTCATGTCCTCTTCATTTGCAGTGAGCAAATTATGTCACCAGTATAATTCCACTTATTCATGAGTCTTTTTCCAATTCTTTTGCCACATATCTCTTTACCGCACAGTTTCTTGAATCATGTGCTCAGCATACATACTGAATAGGAATACTAAAGGACACCACTCTGGTGCACATCTTTCTTGTTTTCAAACCTTCTAGTATCTCCTCATTCTGTTTGAAATAACTGCTACTTCATTAATGTACAGTTTCAACATGAGCAGTTGTTTTAAATAATTTCATTATGATTTACATAACTGCAAATATTAATAATGTATTAAATGTATTATTTGTGGTGTCTTTCCTAAAGAACTAAACTACAATGTATTTAATAATATTTACTTCAAGTTCATCATATCAACTGTGAACATATCTCACTATATGGAATAAATAAAACTAATTACCTATATAGTAAATGTTATGCTTGTTTCTATTTTCTTTCTTTGTTGTTGTGTGCCCTTGCGTTCGAACCATCCCATAGCTGACCCTCCAGAGGGCTTTCAGAAACAGTTAATCACACAGAAGGAGATTGTCCATCCTTCTTCCATGTAGAAGTTGGTGGATTCGAACCAGATGCCTTTGGGATTGCAGTGCAGCTTCTTGCCACTTGTCCACCACAGCTCCTAATATAAGAAGATTGGAATAAAATAAGTTCAATTAAAGCATACAAAGAAAAATAACATAATAATAGCCCAATCTTTATTGTATCAACTTAATAGAAAAAAATTTTGTTTCCAGCTTCTGTGCTTAACACATTTGCTGAAGTCTATGCCTTTCTCTTTTGGCTAGAAGAGTAATATAACAGTCTTTCATAGTTCTGTTTTCTTTGTTTCAGTAGTACATGTAACAATTATAAGATGCACATATCCTTAAATCTGTTTATTCTAATTGTGTTTGTTTCATCATTTACATATTTTTAATTTAAAATCTGTTAAGCTTAGAAAATAGAAATCGTGAAAATAGTTGTTTCTATGAAAAGAATTTGTGTTTTAAAAACTCTATAAAGGTGAGTTCCTCAAAATATGTCCTCAAAGTAAGTGAGGGCTAGAGAACTATATATTAAGAGAGAAAGCTTAATAAAAACCAGACATCTAGAAGGATTCTGAACATAAATTGCTTCATGAGACTTTGTAATTGCTTGATGTACTTTAAAGGGATAGAAGCAGAAAATTGCATAGGATGAATTATAACTATGATTTATGGGAAATATTTTATTGGACTATGAACCAGCCAAATGGCACTCAAAG
>NW_006400003.1:4282033-4292649 GCF_000299155.1 Elephantulus edwardii
TACTGATTTTAATTTTTGAAAGATTTACTATAAAACTAAGTTATTTAGGTATAGGTTTTATTCAAAATTTTATGTGTGAATCACAGAAACTTATTTGCCCAAAACTTTGTTTTGCTGGGAAATACTCTTCTCATCCTGAGAATGTTATTCTGTATTCTGTTATTATGCTTATTCAATTTTGCAATAATTTTTGTTGAGTCTTTTCTCTTGTTCTTTCTCTAAGTAATAATTAATTAAATACGACAACCATAAATCAGCATAGGAGTATGTTCAATTTTTGAATTCTTGCCCTCCATTGGGGAGACCTTGTTGTGTTCCAACACTCAGTCAACATTCAGCAATCAACGCTAGCATTCAGGAAAACAAAAGATGAATTGCGTTGGGAAAAACTGCTGTCAGGGACCTCTCCAGAGTACTGAAAAACATGATGCCTGTTTAGAGACTAAGATGTGCATAATCCAGGCAATGGTCTTCACAATTACTAGTTATAATTCAGAGAGCTAGACAATGACTAAGGATGAGAGAAGAATCAATGCCTTTGAATTGTGGTGCTGGAGAAGAGTCTCAAACATACCATGGACTGCCAAGAAAACAAATAGGCCTATTTTGGAGAGAAAGAAACCAGGTTTTTCCCTGGAGGCTAGGATTTTGAAGCTTCATCTCATATACTTGGGGTACACGGCCAGGAGGGACCAGTCCTTGGAGAATGACATCATTCCTGGAAGGGTGGAGGCACAACGCAAAAGAAGACCCCAGATGAGAGGGATTGATATAGTAACTGGGACAATGGGGGTTGGTGTGTTGGAATTAGTGAGACTGGCTCAGGACAGGGCAGGGTTCAGAGCTGCTGGACAGAGGGGTTGCTAGGAGTCACAGGTAACTCGATTGCACATAATAACAATAACAACAACAATAATTTGAGAACCTAGGTACAAGTATTGTAAATGTATCCATTACTTGTCTTGTGCTCTGATTATATTGTGCATAAGGTACTCATGAGTCTAGGATGGACTCAATAGTAACTACAACACAGGCATTAAGTGATGCTTAAATAATTTTGATCTGAACTTAACAAACTTCAAGGGTCAAACTATATACACACTCAATGAACATATATAAGAATATATATATATATTTCCTTCTTTATTTGTTTAGTTTTATGACTTTAATGTGAAATCAAGTTGTTTAAGAATCATTGAACAAAGGTACTGTTATGAATAAAAGTATATTCCATTTAGCCATAATTTTAAAACAGAGTACAAATGATTTTCAACTGCCATCATAATAACACGTAATATTGTACATTTCACTCTAGTTTTTGTTTTGTTTTGTTTTTAATTTGTGCTATTGCTAATTTTTAATAAAACACTCTTCTTCTTATGGTTGGACTCTAAGGAAGTACTTCCTCTATCCTTAACCCTAACTATCTCTATCTTATGTAAATCTAGCCTAACTTGTTTATGAACTTGAGCAGTTGTTGTTGTTAGGCGCCATTGAGTCGACTATGACTCATAGTGACATTATGAACAAAAGATCTGAACCTAGTCCTGTCCTGTGTCATCCTCACACTTACTAACACACAGGAGCCCATTGCAGAAATCACTGTGTCAATCCACCTGATTGAGGGACTTCCTCTTCTTCGCTGACCCTCCACCATTCCCAACATCATGTCCCTCTCCAAAGAATAGCACCTCCTAGAAACATGTCCAAAGACTTTGTGAGGTGAACCCTCATCATTCTTGCCTCCAAAGAGCACTCCTACTGCACTATCTCCAAGATATATCTATCTCTTGGACATCCGTGGGATGTTCAGTGCTCTTTTCTAACACCACATCTTAAAGGTGTCAATTCTTCTTCTGTCATCCATATTCATTGTTCGGGTCTCTTAGATGCATAGCTAGTAATTGGAAAAGCTATGGTGTGAATCAGATGTACCTTAGTCCTCAGTCTGACGTCACTACTTGATAATTTAAAAAGGTCCCTAACTACAGACTTTCCCAGTGCAGTGTGTTTCCTTATTTCCTAAAAGGTTGTATCAGGGCTGCTAATTGTGGGCAAAGCAAGATGAAGCTGTTGACAGTTTCAATCTCCTCTCCATCCATCATGACATGTCCTATTGGTCTAGTGGTGAGAATCAATGTTTTCTTGGTATTGAGATGCAATCCATACCGAAGGCTGCATTCCTTGATCTTCTGCAAAAAGTGCTTCAAATCCTCCTCCCTTTCAGCAAGTAAGATTGTGTCACCTGCATAATGCACATTATTGATCGGTCTACCGCTAATACTGATGCCACATTCCCCTTTATGGAGTCTTGCCTCTGGCAAGTGATAAATAGGTGACTGAAAATACAGAGAAATGATAATAAGAAAGAATTCAAGCAGAAAATGATACATAAATGTTGTTAGTGGAAATTAAGATAAAACAAAAAAAGTTTCAAATAGATTTTACCAAAAAGTCAAATCAGTTGTAATTATTTTCTTAAAAGTGTTTTAGATATTGCTATACAAAAAGATTCCTTCCTGAACGTTTGTTTGGTCAGAGAACATTATTGTATTGATTTCATCAGAAGAATACTGCAATAATTTTATTTTAGATGCTTTTACAAAAAGAAATTTACAAACTGCCAGTTTCAAAAGCAAATTCCTGAAAATAATTTTTCAGTAATAAAAATTTTGCTTCATGTAAGATTTAGTTCTGGTAAAACTAGTAGGAAAAAAAATCAAGTATGATAAAGTAACTTTTCTTATGTATGTAAATGTGTTACAACTCTTAAAAGGAGTAAAGTGTGTGTATTGTTAAGTGTATGTGTATGGGTGTATTATAGCTCTTTATGGAGGTTATTTTTCCCTCCGTCTTTCTCTTTCTCAGGCTCTTTTCCTCTGTTTCTTCCTATAGTATATCTTGCAATATCTTTCTGCTTGACTTAGCTCTTTAAATTTAGATATATTAACACATTGAAATCCAGTAGAAACACTCACACCTGACTCCAGCATAGGAAGAGAGTATCTATCTTTAACTTGAAAAGACACTGGTGAACTAAAACTGTCAGAAAGAGGTTCCGCCTTAATATGCAACACAACTCATTATTGATTGATTGCGCTAGCAATCAGACTTCTTAGATTTGGGAGTATATTTATATAAAATCTTTTTAAGTAACAGCATGTAACTTACTCACCAGTACCATGAACTGACCAATCACTTCTCAATAGGTGACATTTGCATGACCATGTGACAAGTTAAGGAGCTCTAGAGGCCTTCTGGTAAGAAACCATGCTACCAATCCAAAGGACATGGACTGAATCCTTCAACAGTTCTAGCTATTCCATGAGAGAAAAAAGGACAATATAGTTCTATGAAATTTACAACCTCTGAAAACTTGCTGGAGGGTTAGCACACAAAACCAACAACAGTAGACACCAATTACTGCACAATATATATTAAATCACAAGAGAGATTATAACTCAAAATTGTTGTTGTTGTTGTTATGTGCCGTCAAGTCGTTTGCGACTCATAGCAACCCTATGAACAACAGCCCTAAACCCTGCTCCATCCTGCGCCTACCACACTGCCTCTGACACACCCATCCCGATTACCACAGTCACCGAATCAATCCATCTCATAGAGGGTCTTCCCCTCCTGCACTGTCCCTCCACCCTCCCAAGCATGATGTCCCTATCCAAGGACCCGTCCCTCCTGGCAACATGTCCAAAGTATGTCAGACGAAGCCCCAGAATCCTTGCATCCAAGCAATAGCTTCGTTTAATCCTCTCCAAAATGAATCTGTTTGTTTTCTGGCAGTCTGTGGTACATTCAGTACTCTTCTGCAGCACCACAGCTCAAAAGCATCCACTCTCCTTTTGTCCTCCCTAGTCATTGTCCAACTCTTTGATGCATAACAAGCGATTGCAAATACCATGGCCTGTATCAGGCGCACCTTAGTCTCTAGAGAGACACCATTGCTCCTGAGTAATTTAGAGAGGTCCCTAACAGCAGACTTTCCCATCACGATACGCTTTTTAATTTCCTGACTGCTGGTGCCAAGAGTGTTGATTGTGGAGCCGAGCAAACTGAAGCTGCGAACAATCTCAATCTCTTCGCCATCCATCCTGATGCTGCCAATTGGTCCAGTGGTGAGAATCTTTGTCTTCTTGACATTGAGCCTCAGTCCATACTGAAGGCTGCAGTCCTTGACCCTTCGCAGCAAGTTCATGAGGTCCTCCTCAGTTTCAGCAAGCAGGGTTGTGTCATCTGCATAATGCAGATTGTTAATAGATCTTCCACCAATCCTGATACCACAATTCTCCTCATAGAGCCCAGCCTCTCGGATAATCTGCTCTGCATACAGGTTGAAAAGGTATGAAGATAGGACACATCCCTGGCATACACCCTTCCCAATTTTGAACCATGCAGTGTTGCCCTGCTCTGTTCTGACTACTGCCTCTTGGTCCAAGTATAGGCTTCGCATTAGCACAATTAAATGGTATGGGATTCCCATTCTTCTCAGAGTCAGCCACAGTTTGTTATGATCCACACAGTCAAATGCCTTTGCATAATCAATGAAACACAGATAGACATTCTTCTGGTATTCTCTGCTTTCAGCCAAGATCCATCTAACATCAGCAACAATATCCCTAGTACCACGACCCCTTCTAATCCCAGCCTGGACTTCCGGCAGTTCTCTGCTGATGTGCTGTTCTAATCGTTTTTGGGTAATCTTTAGTATTTAGGTGAAAAATATAAAAATGCAAGATTTTTGCCCAAGGAATAGAAATAAATCTGATCAAAAGAATATCCCTCTAGGTTAGAATACAAAGATGAGGTAACTCCTTATGGCTTTGAAGAAAAATATCTTTATTTTCAAAAGAATCAGGGCAAACTTGCACAAGGAACTAATTTCATATATGTAAATAAAGCATGTAAAATACAATATGTTGTTTTTAGTGCCCTCTATAGAATCAAAAAGATCTTTCCCAACCCTATATCATCTTCATGATCTTTGACATGTGAACGCACATTGTTAAAATCACTATCTCTATCCAACGTGTTGTTTTTTTTTCCTCTCCATATTTTTTGTGTGATTTTAACTAAAGTTTATAGAAGAGTTGGATTTTCATTCATTAATGGTTGTATATTTTCCTCCCTACCTACCCCCAGTTCAGTTAAAAAAAAAAAATTCTTCATATGTTGCATAATTTCCTCCCTCTTCCCTTCATTCTTCAGTTCCCTTTTCTATGTATCTCTTACTCTCGTCCATTATCAAACAAGTGATGCCTAATAATATATTCCTTTAAAATGGTTCTTTCCTTAATCTATTCCAATGTAGCATTCATTATTTATCCTCTCTTTTCTTACTTACCTCCCAATCACCATGTCTGTCCTGTTTTATAACAGTAGTATTATCAAGTATTTGTCATTTTGTAAATGAGATAATTCACTCAGCATAATGTCCTCTAGAGTCACCAATGTTGTGTGATATTTCATGAGCTCCTTCTGTTTCAGTGCTGAATAGTATATCATTGGGTGAATATATCATAGTTTTTCTATCCGTTCATTTATTGATAGGCACTTCAGTGGCTTCCACCTCTTTGCTTTTGTGAATAATGCAGCAATAAACATGGATGTACAATCTCTGGTTTATTTAAGTATATTCCCGGTAGTTTAATTGTTGGGTCAAATACTATTTCTATTTCCAACTTTTCACCAGACTGCCTTGCATGGTGGTGTGCCGTTTGACATTCCCATCAGCAGTGAATAAGAGTTCCAATCTCTCCACAACCTTGCCAGCATTTTTTGTTTGCTGCTCTATTGAACTTCTCTCTTGTTACGGGGTGAGATGTAATCTCACAGTTGTTTTGGTTTGCATCTCTCTAATAATTTGGAACTTTGAACATTTTTTCATGTGTCTGTTTGCTATCTGAATGTTCTCTTTGGTAAAGTGTCTATTCATGCCCTGTGCCCATTTCGTGATTGTAGTACTTATATTTTTCTCGTTGAGGTTAGGAAGTAGTCTATAAATTTTAGATATAAGGTATATAGATATGCCATTGCCAAATATTTTCCCTAATCTGTGGGTTTCCTTCTTACCCAGTTGGAGAAGTTTTATTGATGTATATAGAGATTTGATTCTTAGAAGATCCCATTCATCTATTTTTATACTTTCCTGGTTCTAACTTTTTTGTTATGCTTGGAAGAGTGTTTATGCTGTGGGCTAAAGTTTCTAGAGTTCTTAGAGCTTTACTCATGAATTTTATAGGCTTTGGTTTTATTTCTAGGTCCCTGAGCTACCTTGAGTTAATTTTTGTATGAGACGTGAGATGTAGGTCTTCCTTAAGTTTTCATCAGGTGATTTTCCAATCGTACTAACACCATTGATAAAAGGACTATCTTTCCCTCACTTAACTGATTCAATCTCCTTGTCAAAGATCGATTGACAGTAGGTTGATGAACTGATTTCAGAGTTCTCAATTCCGTTCTACTGATCTATGTGTTTCTTTCTGTACCAGCACCATGCTGTCTTCGCTTCTACAGCTGTTTAGTAGGATTTGATATAAGGAAGCGTGATGCAGCCTACCTTATTTCTATTTTTCAGTGGTGCTTTGCTTATTTGGGCCGTCTTTTCATTACAAATAAAATTGAATATTGTCTTTTCCATCTTGTTGAAGAATGGGATTGGTATTTGTATTGGGATTGTATTGAACTTGTAGATTGCCTTTGGTAAATTGTCATTTTCACTACATTGAATCTTTCCTATCTATGAGCATTGTATATTTTTTCCCATTTCTCAAGTCTCTTTTTATTTCTTTTAATAATGTTTTGTAGTTTTCTGTGTATAGGCTTTTTTATGTCTCTAGTTAGATTTATTCTAAAGTATTTCTTCCTGTAGCTAGCTATTGTGATTTATTCTTTTATCTTAGCTCCATTTCTATATTCACATTGTCACTGTAGAGATATCCAACTGATTTTTCTATGTTGATCTTGTATCATGCTACTTTGTTGAACTGATACACTATGTCTAGTAGTTTCATTGCCGAATCTTTAATATCTTATAAATATACTATCATGTCATCTGCATATAAAGATAGTATTGCCTTCTCTTTGCTGATTTGGTCTACTCATCTTGTTGATGGTGTTCCTCTTTCTCTCACTTCCCAACTGTCGCAGCATGTGAAAAGGATGGCCCCTCTAGACAACATATACGAAATATGTGAGACAATTTCACTATTCTAACCTCCAAGGAGAATCTTGATTTTATTTCTTCCAAGACAGACTTTTTTATTCCTTTTCATAGTCCATAATATATTTAGTATTCTTTGCCAACACCATAAGGCGTAAATCTTCTGACATCTGTATGTAAAGTCAATGCTTTACTCATTGCAAATACTATTTTAAAAACACAAAGAGTGAAATGGATATAGCTTAATAGATTACATACAAGTCAGATTAATTATGTATTTGGAAAGAATCAGTGGAGAAATTCAATATTAGCAATCAAAACTAGTCTGTGGGCTGATTATGGAACAGACCTTCAATTATTTTTGTGCAAGCTTAAATTGCAGCAGAAGATAATAAAGATAATTGCAAAAGAATCAAAACATGACCTTGAATATATCCAAACAGTTTAAAAACCATCTGAAGAACAAAGTTGATGTATTGAACTCTAGTAACTGAAGACCAGATAAGTTGTGAGATGATACTGAAGACTTTATTCAGGCCATGGTCTTTCTGATAACTAGCTATGTATCTGAAAACTGGACAATGAAAAAGGAGGACAGAAGAAGAATTGATGCCTTTGAGCTGTGGTGTTGGAGAAGAGCACTGAACATTCTATGGTCAGCCGAGAGAATGAACAGCTATGTCTTAAAAAGGGTGCAGCCAGCCTGTTATTCGGAGGCAAGAATGATAGGCTTCCCCTCACATGCTTTGGACATATTACTAGGAGATGTTATTCCGTAGAGAGGGATATGATGTTGGGAAGGGTGGAGGATTGGCGAAGGAGAGGAAGACTCTCAACCAGGTGGATTGACAAGGTGACTGCTGTAACGCGTTCTTGTATGACAAGAAGTGTGACAATGGTGCAGAACAGGACTGGTTTCAGATCTTTTGTTCATAGGCTATGAGTCATACTCAACTCAATGACACCTAACAACAACAACACCGAAAATTATATATGAAGAAAGTAAAAGGTCATTATTGAGACAAGAAAGAAAGAAAAAGCAAAGTAGATTTTAAAAGTGACTCTGAGATTTGGAAAGGAAAGAAATGAAGTGAAAATAAAAGGAGAAAAATTGCTGAGGCAACAGAACTTAATTCAAAGAGCAGGCTCGAATATTGCTTAAGACCACTATTGTGAAAAAAAGGAGGATAACAGAGGAAGATATGTTTAAATGTTCAAAAGGATAAAGAGAAAGAGAGGTGGAAAAAATGAAGGAGGAAAAAATGAAGAGAATCACAGAGATTAGTGAGTGGATGGGGAATAAAGGAATAAGAAAAATGTACATGGAGACTTGAAAAGAGGGGTTATAATACCAATAGGTAAATGGTAACTATATATTACACAATGTATGTGAATGATTGTATAAAACACAACATAAATTGTGTATAAATTATTGAGTAATAAACACACACGTTGTTGTTGTTGTTGTCATCATTATGTGCTGTCAAATTGCCTGAGACTTATAGTGACTCTATGTACAACAGCTCTGAGGTTGGCCCTGTCCTGAGCCAGTCTCATTGACTCTGATACACCTACCCTGATCCCCCTTATCACTTTCTCAGTCCATCTCATGCAGGGTCTTTCTCTCCTGCACTGTTCCTCTACCCTTCTGAGAATGGTAACCTTCCTCAAGGATTGGTACCTCCTGGCCACACGCCTAAAGTATGTGAGATGAAGCTTCAAAATCCTAGCCACCAAGAAGAAAGTTTGTTTCACCATCTCCAAGACAGGCTTATTTGTTTTCTTGATGGTCCGTGGTATGTTCAAGACTCTTCTCTAGCAGCACAATTCAAAGACATCAATTCTTCTGTCATCCTTAATCATTGTCCAGTTCTCTGATGCATATCAAATAATTGCAAAGACCATGGCCTGGATCAGGCACACCTTAGTTTCTAGGCTGACATCATTGCTTCTCAGGACTCTGGAGAGGTCTCTGACAGCAGTTTTACTTAATTCAATTTGTCTTTTGATTTTCTGACTGCTGGTGTCAGGAGTGTTGATTGAATCTTTTTTTTCTTCATGTTGAACTTCAATCCATAATGAAGACTACAGTTCTTGACATTCTGCAGCAGGCAGTTCTGATCTTCCTCAGTTTGAGTAAGCAAGGTTGTGTCATCTGCATAATTCAGGCTGTTGAGGAGTCTTCCTCCAATCCTGATGCCAACTTCCTCCTCATAATATCCCTGAATCAATGCTCTGCATAATGATTGAAAAGATTTGGAGACAGTACATATTCTTGCCTCACTCCCTTTCTAATTTTGAACTATGCAGTGTTTCCCTGCTCTATTATAAGGATTGTTTCCTGGTCCAAGTATAGGTTCATATATATATATATATGAAAAGGTCATATTGATGGGAAAGAGTACTTGGGCTGCACCTTCTCTAAAACGTCTCAGATTTTTTGACAGTCCATGGGATTTTCAGTACTCTTCTCCAACATCAAAGATGGAGATAAATATTTCTCTGTCATACTTATTCATTGTCCAGCTCTCCTAGTATAGCAAGTGATTTAAAAGACCGATAAAGTGCACTTTATTCCTCAAACTAGCATCATTGTTCCTCAGTAATTTGGAAAGGCCTCTAACTATAGACCTTCCCAGAGCAATATATCTTCTAATCGTACTGCTTATACCAAAAATATTGATTATGCATTCAAGTAAGAAGTCGTTAATAGTTTCAATCTTTTCTCAATCTATTATGATATCCTCTATTAGTTAAGTGGTGAGGATTTTAGTTTTCTTGGCATTGAGATGCAATGCATGTTAAAGATTGCAATATTTGATC
Source organism: Elephantulus edwardii (assembly GCF_000299155.1). NCBI lineage: Eukaryota > Metazoa > Chordata > Mammalia > Macroscelidea > Macroscelididae > Elephantulus > Elephantulus edwardii. The sequence continues at coordinate 4,292,031 of NW_006400003.1, forward strand.
TTCTTCAGTATGTGCTTCAAATCCTCTTCCCTTTCAGCAAATATGGTTGTGTCACTTGAATGCCAAAGTTTATTAATCAGTCCTCCTCCAAACCTAATGTCGCATTCTTCTTCATAACTTTCAGCTTCTTGAATATTTCCTCAGCATGCAGACTGACTAGGTATGGGAAAAGGAAAAACCATGATACAAGTGTTTCTTAATTTTAAACGATGTAGGGTAGAGAGGTGTTGGAAATCTTAAAACTGACTTTTCTAATATTGTGTTTTGTATTACCATCCAGTCAAATGTCTTTGCATATTCAATAAAACACAAATAGACATTCTTTTGATATTCTTTACTTTCAATCAGAATCCATCTGACATCAGCAATGATATCCCTGGTGTCACGGCCTCTTCTAAATCTTGCTTAAACTTCTGGAAATTCCTTATATAAGTACTGTTCTAGCTGTTTTTGAATAATCTTCAGTAGTGTTTTGCTTGCATGTGATATTAATGACATTGTTTAATAGTTTCTATATTCCTTTTTCTTGGGATAGGGAATAATACTTCTTCCTTCCAATCCTTGGATCTACAACAGTCAACACCCCTAATACCTGCAATCAAAAAATTATACACACACA
>NW_006400003.1:4292749-4294688 GCF_000299155.1 Elephantulus edwardii
AATTAAGAAAATCTGCTGTCAAAGACTTCTCCAAAGTTTTAAGGAGCAATCATGTCAGTTTAATAACTAAGATGCATTCAAACTAATCCATGATGTTTTCAATTAGTTGCTGTGCATCTTAAAATTGGACAATTAGTAAGGGTGGTAGAAATACTGATTTCTTTGAATTGTTGTGTTGAAGAAGAGTACTGGATACTTATGAATTGTCCAAAGTGGGGGGAAACCAAGTATGTCCTGGGGAAAGTGCAACCATGGCATTTCTTAGAGGCAAGCATGGCAAACAAACTTCATCACACATTTTAAGAGAGGCTGGTCCTTGGAAAAAAGAAATCATGTCAGGGAAATGAGGGAGAACTCCATCAAAAGAGGAGAAGAGCTTCAAAAAAGATTAATTTATGTACTGACTATAATAATGAGCTCAAGTATAGCTGAGATGAAGAGAATAGAAGGATACAGGTCTGTTGTTCATAGGGTCACTATGCTTATTGTCAATTGGCATGTCACCTAATAAAAACATATGAAAGATAGTATACACCAACACAGAGCATTCTACAAATCAAACACATCAACTATTATCTTGAAACCTGTCCAAGACTGTTTCCTGGCTGCAATCTTATCTTGAAAGATTGGTTGTTGTGAAAACTCTTAGGTTAAAGGAAAGACCAAAATTTGGGATGGTATGACAGGAGTGATTTTGATTCCAGACTTGAAGTGTGTCTAAGAATTGCAGCAGTATGACTAAGAATTCCAACACTTTCTGACTGGAAAGATAATATTTTTTTTTTCTCTCTAAAGAGTTTTCCTCTGTTTTTTTCCTCCCACTTTTCAAGAACTTTTATCCTGATTTTTTTTCTCCCAGAATATTTAGCAGTGGAGCCTGAAAAATTTAGATCTTCTGGTCTCAGGAACATGGACACTTGAGTACGTAGAGGCTTTGTCACTTGATCCTCTGAGCAGTAACTGATTTTCTTCACTCCAGATGTAGAAAGATCAATATTTTTACCTTATACAGTTGCTCCCAAGATGTTACGACCCCAGTTACTTCTGACCAAAATAGAATGTAGAACTATTTGGTTTTGGACTGTTATGCCAATTAAATTTTATGTCTCCTACAACTATGACCTTTATTCTCCTAGCCTAGAAACTCATTCCTTTAACGTGTTTGTTTATAACTAAGAAGATTTCTTAAGTTTGTTCCCTGTTTGCTTTACTACACTAAGACATGTATATAAAAATATCATTTACCAAACCTACATGTTCATGTATTTTCATTTTCCTATTCATCCATACTAATATATTCTCTCTTTCTATTTAAGTAAGAAAACAATGAACCAAATATCTGGATAGTAATTGACTTTTCAACTTAATCTTTTTATCAAAATCTCATCTTAATTTCCCATTAGAAGTGAATTTAAATTTTGGCTATAGCTGCATATTTATGGATTTTTCACATTGATTTTTAAGCACTTATTGTATTTTCCTATTTTTCCACCGAGTCCATGAAAATATTTGACTAATAGAGAAAAGAGTAACAAAAACCTGAGGTGTTGCCTTCCAGTGTATAATGCTATTTATATTTGTGACCCTAAATGAATTATTTAAACTAGTTAAACCTCTACTTCATCAAAGAGTTGGAACTTCTATCCCAGAAAATGTGATCATTTAAACAATATAATGAAAGTATCCCTCACCTATCAGCATGATTAAATTTCAAAGGTAGATTTACCATATTGTCATAATTGAGTATCCTAGAATAAAAAAATTACCAGAAGAATGTCTATCTGTGTTTCATTGATTATGCAAAGGCATTTGACTGTGTGGATCATAACAAACTGTGGCTGACTCTAAGAATGGGAATCCCAGAACATTTAATTGTGCTAATGAGAAACCTATACTTGGACAAAGAGGCAGTAGTCAGAACAGAGCAAGGTAACACTAC
>NW_006400003.1:4294788-4295588 GCF_000299155.1 Elephantulus edwardii
GCGGTTGGCGCAGGATAGAGCAGGGTTTAGGGCTGTTGTGCATAGGGTCGCTATGAGTCGGAAACGACTCGATGGCACATAACAACAATAAGAAGGAAGAAATGGAATGCGTAAATATTTATATAAATATTTATATACTACACATTGGCAAAATGAAAGGGATTGGTATGGGATGTTTGAATCAGATAATCTTTCAAATTTTCCTACGTTTATTCAGAATCCTTGCCTCCTGCTAAGAAAAATATGTCATGACCTACACACAAGCTTGATGGAGAGTTATGATTTTGTAGAGTATAAAAGCATGAAAAACATTTTTCATCAAACGAAATTTTACTTCTCTCATCTGATTTCGTTTTATAACAAATGTGTAGTAGAATGGAAAAGCAGTCACTCAAATAATTATAATTCACATTTACCCCATTAATTACTTTTCCTTAGTGGAATTTAGACTTTGTGTTTTTCAAAATTTTAATGCTATATAATTGTACTTTTCATGATACTTCGTGTTTTTAATCTTGAATTTCAACTACAAATGTATTTTTTAATAAAGTTATTTGTTACTGGAAACTATGTTTAGGAGGAGTTTACGGTATTTTTTTACCTCTATTATTTTCTAGCAAGCTGCATTTTTTGTTCTTTCCAATTGCTTGCCATATGTAAGAAACATGCGGCAGAGTTCTAGAATTATATTAACTAAGTCGAATGCACTGGACCAATTGTCAGCATCAGGATGGATGGTGAAGAGATTGAGATTGTACACAGCTTTAGTTTGCTTGGCTCCATAGTCAACAGTCTTGGCA
>NW_006400003.1:4295688-4300881 GCF_000299155.1 Elephantulus edwardii
AGTACTGAATGTACCCTGGACTGCCAGGAAAACAAACAAATTCATCTTGGAGAGGATTAAACCAAGCTAGTCCTTGGAGGCAAGGATTCTGGGGCTGCATCTGACATACTTTGGACATGTTGCCAGGAGAGATGAGTCCTTGGAGAGGGACATCATGCTTGGGAGGGTGGAGGGCCTGCGCAGGAGGGGAAGACCCTCTATGAGATGGATTGATTCGGTGACTGTGGTAATCGGGATGGGTGTGTCAGAGGCAGTGTGGTTGGCGCAGGACAGAGCAGGGTTTAGGGCTGTTGTGCATAGGGTCGTTATGAGTCGCAAACGACCCCATGGCACATAACAACAACAACAACAACAGAGTCAGAATTGACCCATAGTGACCCTTCAGAGTTTGTTTGGTTTTGTTTTTGTTTTTGTCTTCCAGATGCAGTTAATCGCATGGGAGAGTTCCCATACTTCTTTTGAAGTATACCAGGTCAAAACATAGAGAATAACTGTATCTTTACCTAAAGATGACACTGCATCATTACACAGATACCAAAACAAAAGAATCATGACTAAGTAAATTGACATATCACTTTAAGTATTACTACCAGTGTTGGTTTATTTTCACATTATGTTATTGCCATGTGTATGTCACTAGTACCTAACATAATTACACTGTAGAATGTTTACAAATACTGTCATAAATGTGAAATCTTTATGAATAAGAGAGTCAATAAATTAAAAGTAGGAGTATTTTTAAGAGCTTTTTAAAAAATACATTATTGTATAAGATAATTTCTAAAGATGTGCTTTAATCTTCCTATCACAGTATGTATTTTCTACTAAGTTGTAAGAGACTGCCAAGTGTATACAGCTTTTCATAAAGTTAGCTGCCTTATATAAATAGATTTTATTAACATGATGTAAGAAAAGTACAGTAACAAATTCCAAGGAGCATTTCCTAAAGTGAAGGTGTTATATTTCTGTATGTAGGGTTGGTGCGTCAGAGGCAATAATACTGGCACTGGATAGAGCTGGTTTGAGGACTGTTATACATAGGATAGCTATGAGTTGCAGGCAACTCAACAGCATATAGTACCACCAATAACAATCTTATTCTTGTGGCCTGAAATACACCTCTGAAGCTGTATGATTAGAAACAATGGAACATATGGTAACTTTAAAATGAAAGTCGTAACTCAATATCAAAACAGAAAACTAAGACAGTTGGCCATAAAATCATCGGAATACTGTCATCCACACCAGCTGTTAAATGCCTGTTTCAAAGTATGTGTATATGTTTGTGTATTTGTGTATTTCACATGTGTATTTTTATGTACATTCACATGTACATATATGGAAAAATGTGCGAAAGAAACAAATCTTTGTTGAGTTTAATACATTTAAAAAATAATTTTGGATATGCATGTAGCTGATTTGAGACTTCATTTCTGATAAAGAATACAAATTTTTCTGTCAATTAAAATAATATTATTACCTTTATTTTATCTTCTGTTAGGCAGGATCCTACTTTCAAAATCTTAATAAAAATCAGTATTAAAACACACACACACACACACATCCCTTCATATTTTTCTTTTGCTATCAATTCCATGTTTCTACCAAGTAATTATGTAGTAAACATTGCTCTAATTGTTGATATTAACACACAATTTTGCTTTTTCTGAACAATATCAGATACATTTGTCATTTCTACATAATTAGTTTGCAACAATTAGAGTTGGGAATGGGATTACAATTTCCTTGGTCTACAGTGATGGTAATAAGTTGTAGCAGCTACAAAAATAATTTTACTGTTTAAATCACATGCAGAAAAAAATTAAATTGTTACATACAGGAAACTATTTTAGAATCACACTTATAATGATAATCAAACTTATAATATATTATGTTGTGCTGTTGTTATGCGCCATCAGGTTGCCTGTGACTCATAGCGACCTTAGTACAACATTCCTAAACCCTGCTCTATCCCTTGTCAATCTTATTGTCTCTGACATGTCTAATTCCATCACCCCAGTGATGGAATCAATCCATCTCTTCTAAGGTCTTCCTTTCCTGAGCTCTCCCTCCACCCTCCCAAGTATGACATCCCTCTCCAAAGATTTGTTCCTCCTTGCAACATGTTTAAAGTATGTCAGACGAAGTTTCAGAATCCTTGCTTCCAAGGAGCAGCATGGCTTCACCCTCTCCAGGATGAACTTGTTATATTATAAGAAAAAGAAAAGATTGAAATGGTTTGAAAGTAGTTTATTTGGTTCTTCAGCTATTCAAGTTTAACCTAAACCTTTTAAATTGTCACACATATACTTATATATAAATATACAAAAGGGCTTTATGAGGAGAAATGTGACATCAGAATTGGATGAAGACTAATAATCTACGTTATACAGTAGATAATACATCCTTGCTTGCTGAAACAGAGAAGAAACTCAAGCATTTGCTGCAGAATGTCAAGGACTGTAGTTTTTAACATGGATTGAAGCTTAACTTCAAGAAAACAAATATTCTCACCACTGAACCAATTGGCAGCACTATTACAGATGGAGAATAGATTGATGTTGTTAGCAATTACACCTTGCTCAGCGCCATAATTAACACTCTTGGCACCAGCTGTCAGGAAATCAAAAGATGAGTTGTACTGGGAAAATCTGTGGTCAACGATTTCTCCAGAGTACTGAAAAATGTGATGTCATTCTAGAGACCAAGATGCACCTGATCGAGGCCATAGTCCCTTCAAAATTACTTGCTATGCATCAGAGAGCTAGACAATGATTCAGAATGACAGAAAAAGAATCATTGCCTTTGAGTTGTGGTGCTGGAGAATAGTCGTGAACATACCATGGACCTCCAAGAAAACAAGTAAGTCTGTCTTGGAAAGGATGAAAGTGGGTTTCTCCTTGGAGACTAGGATTTTGAAACTAAATGTCATATATTTTTGGCATGTGGCTAGAAGGTACCAATCCTTGGAAAATGACATGATGCTTGGAAGAGTGGACAGACAGTGCAGGAGAGGAAGATCCTGGATGAGATGTATTGATATAGTAATTGGCACAGTGGAGGTAAGTGTGTTGGATTCATTGAGACTGGCTGACGATAGGGAAGGCTTCAGAGCTGTTGTGTGTATGTGTGTGCATATTTGACAAATCAATGGCACAGCTTTCAGCATTACAGCAACCCCGTTACCTCAGTACAACATATTGACAGACTAGTGCTATACTACTTAGCAGAATGTTTATTCCAAACAAAATTAACACCACTCACGAGGGCCAGAGGTCTGAGGGGCCAAATGACTTTGTTTATTTTTTTATTAATTTTAATGATCATTTATAGAGATTTTGGATTTCCATATATTCATTGTTGCATTTTTCTCCCTGCCCACCCCGGCCCCCAGTTAGCTCTTCTCTTTGGAAAGTAACAGAAAAATTATTTAATTGGTATAGAATTCCCACACACACATATCCCCCACCACCCTGAGTACACTCCACTATACAACCTTCATTCTGGACTCTTGTCATAACCATAATACTCAATCATATAGCGCTTTCAAACAGTTCTCTTCCTCATATGTTACAATGCAGTATACATAATTTATCCAATTTTTCTCAGTCTCACTACAACCCTGATATCAGTCCCGTTATACAATAATGGCACCATGCAGCACCTGTCCTTTTGTGACCGAGATATTTCACTCAGCATAATGACCTCCAAAATTACCCATTTTGAATAATATTGCATGAGTTTCTTGTTTTTCATTGCAGCATAGTATTCCACTGTGTGAATATACCCAAGCTTCTCCATCCATTTGTTTGTTGATGGGCACTGCCTATTCGTCCAATGGTAAGAATCTTTGTTTTCTCAATGTTGAGACACAATCCATACAGAAGGCTGCATTTCTTGACCTTCTGCAACAAGTGCTTCAAGTTCTCCTCACTTTGAGCAAGCAAGATTGTGTCATTTGCATAACACAGATTATTGATAAGTCTCCCTCTGATCCTCACGCCACAGTCCTCTGTAGAATACATCTTCTTAGATAATTTGCTCAGCATACAGATTGAACAGGTATGGAGAAAGAATACAACCCTGACACAGTCTCTTCTCAATTCAAAACCATGCAGTCGTCCCCTACTCTGTTCACAAAACTGTTTCCTGATTCAGGTATAGGTTTCGCATGAGCACAATCAAGTGCTGTGGGATTCTTATTCTTCCCAATGTCAGCCACAACTTGTCATGTTCCACACTGTCAAGCTATGCCTATGCATAGTAAATAAACCACAAATAGATATTCTTCTGGTTCGGAAGGGTGGAGGGACAGCATAGAAGAGGACGATCCCGAAAGAAATGTATTGATACAGTAGCTAGGGCAATTGGAAATAGGTGTGTCAGAGTCAGCAAGACTGGCTTAGGACAGGGCAGGCTTCAGAGCTATCGTACATAGGATCACTATGAGTTGCAGGTGACTCAACAGCACATAATAACAACAACAACCACCTAGACTGTCATGGAGTCAGGAGTTGAATCTAATAAACTTACTTGTATGGAACATGCTCCTCACCATCTTACTATCTGTAATTGTGTTGTTGTTATGTGTCGTCAAGTTGCTTGCGACTCATAGTGACTTTGTGTACAACAGCCCTAAACTCTGCTCTCTCCTGTGCCAATTGCACTGTCCCTGATATACCAATCCCAATTACCCCAGTCACTGAATCAATCCACCTCATAGAGGGCCTTCCCCTCCTGTGCTGTCCCTCTACCTTCCCAAGCATCATGTCCCTCTCCAAGGACCTGTCCATCCTTACAACATGTCCAAAGTATGTTAGATGGAGCCTCAGAATCCTTGCCTCCAAGGAGCTTCCCAGTTTAACCCTCTTCAGGATGAATCTGTTTGTTTTCCTAGTAGTGTCAGAAACTTGATGGTTTTTTTTTTCTGTCCATTACTTTGTACAATAGTGCACATTTAGAGTAGACTAGTAAATATGGAACCAGAGACAGAAACTTTTCACTGGGAATCATAAAGGAGGAGGAACATTTGCAAATGGCAAATACAGACTGGAATATGGAATGTGAGAAGAATAAACGTGGGAAAACAGAACACCAATTACTCATATGCAAGTTCAAGCTGAAGCTGAGGAAAATTAAACCAACTCCACAGGAGCCAAAATATGACTTTGATTTCACACCACCTGAATTTCA
>NW_006400003.1:4303936-4323478 GCF_000299155.1 Elephantulus edwardii
TGGGATGGGAGTGTCAGAGACAGTGCGATTGGCACAGGACAGAGCGGAGTTTAGGGCTGTTGTACATAGGGTCGCTATGAGTCGCAGGCGACTTGACGGCACATAACAACAACAACAACAACAAGTCGAATGCAAGTTTTCATAGGACAATTCTCTCCTGGACTTGCTAAAATTCAATGCACAGATGCTTATATGCATATTTTTTTTCCTCTCAGGAACTTGTAATAATATTTATAAATACAAGCAACATTTATCATATATAATTCATTTATTATTCATTTTGTCTATTAAAGAGATAAGTGTATGATTGCTATTTATACATATTTTGTATTCATAAACAGTGATTTTATAACTTCAGAGGTATATTTTTAAAGAAGAAGGGTTGAAACAATTGGATATTGTCAAGCTTGATTAAAACAACTAATTTATAATATATTGTTCAAAATTACAGTAATTATTACTATCAAAGTTATGTTCCAGCTCAGTAATTAGAATATACATCAATAATGATATTTATGTAATATAATCCTATATTGCTCCTAAATATCATAGACTGTCTTCCACATTATAGAGATTGAATTTGTGTAGATGAAAGAGAAAGAATATTTTTATTATAACACAGAATTATGGATGTTTTACATACAAAAGGATAGTTAAAAAGTTGTTTCTCATCTTAATAGACACATAAAATTATATCTAAAGCTCTGTTTCATATAAAAAAATTAATGCATTATGTTACTCGTTGGCTCCACTTATTAAGGCAACGGATAAAATTGTGTTCTATTTTTATATATAATTATCTTATTCAATAAGATGATTCACAAGTCCCTAATTAAAAAAATACTTTCATCAAAATTTTTATAAAACGTTTTTTATGTATTCTTTGAGAATTCCAGAAGACTTGATTGTACCCATGCAAACCCTATAATTGGTCCAGGAAACAGTCATCAGAACAGAGCAAGATAACACTGCATGGCTCTAAAGAAGAAAAAAAGTGTGTCAGGAATGTGTCTTGTCCTCATACCTTTTCAGTCCATATCTATATGTAGAACGGACCATTTGGGAGGCTGGACTTTATGAGGAAGAAAGTGGTATCAAGATTGGAGGAAGATTCACCAACAACCTGTGTTATGCAGATGATGCAGTCTTGCTTACTGAAACTGAGGAGGACCTGAAGCATTTGCTGCTAAAGGTCAAAGACTGCAGTCTTCAATATGAATTAAAGTCAGCGTCAAGAAGACCAATATTCTCGCCACACTGCTAACCGGCAGCACCATGATAGAGAGAGAAGAGATTGAAATTGTTAATAATAGCTTTCTTTGCTCCACAATCAATGTTCTTAGCCCAAGCAGTCAGGAGATAAAAACAAAAAAAAAATATCCCAAAACAAAAATAAAACCAAAAACAAATTTCACTGGAGAAGTCTGCTGTCAGACACCTCTCTAAAAGTGCCAAAGAGCAATGACATCAGTCTAGAGACTAAGGTATATGCCTGGTACAGGCCATAGTCTTCACAATTACTTGTTTTTCTTTAGAAAACTGGATAATGACTAAGAATGACAGAAGAAGAAGCAATGCCTTTGAATTGTGGTACTAGAGAAGAGTGTTAAAAGTACTGTGGACTTCCAGGAGAACAAATAGGTCTGTCCTGGAGATGGGGAAACTAAGTTACTCCTTGGAGGCAAGGATGTTAAAGATCTGTTTCTCATACTTTGGGTACATTGCCAAAGAGGGTCAAGGTCTTGGAGAAACATATCATACTTTGAAAAGTGGAGGGACAGAATGAAAGAGGAAGACTCCAGATGAGATGAATTGATGCAATACCTAGGGCAATGGAAGTAAGTGCTTTGGACACAGACTGGCTCAGTATAGGGCAGGGTTCAGAGCTATTATACATAGGGTCACTATGAGTCACAAATCACTCATTGACACATAACAACAGCCACAACATTCTGTTTATGTAATAATGTAAACCAGAGAATGAAGGATTTCCTTAATTATCTGAATAATTAAGCCTATATAGATAAGATATTATTATCATTATTACTGGTATTATTATTTATCTACTTTATGTACTCTTATATTTCTTATCTATTCTTGTGAAGAATACCATTGAAGTTCATTATTTCAAAATTATTTCACTCAGCATAATGTCCTTCAGATTCACCCATTTTGAATAGTATTTCATGAGCTCCTTGTTTTGCAATGCTACACAGTATTCCATTGTGTGCATATACCAGAGCTTCTCTATCCATTTGTTTGTTAATGTACACTTGGGTTGTTTTCAGCTCTTTGCTATTGTGAACAAAGCCATGATAAACATGAGTGTACATATACCTGCTTGGGTGGCTGTTAGGTTTCTTTAGGGTATATTCCCAATAATGGAATTGCTGGGTCAAATGGTATTTATATTTCCAACTATTTTGAGAAAGCATCATACTTTGAGTTGTAGTCTGCTTAATAATATCTAAAAACAAAAAACTTCAGAGGAAGGCTTTTTTGTCTCTGTTGGCGTTGGAAGAGGAACTAAGTCTCTTTTGGTTTTATTATTTGATCATTTTCATAAGGTATCACTTCTATCTTCATGTTTCACAGCTTCTATCTTTTCCCATGAATAAGCTCTATAATTATCCTGCTTTATTAAAAAAATTTAAAAAATCATTAAAGTAGAATATTTATTTTACAACAAGCACATAATTTTTATTATTAGGTGGTATTGAATGGTCTCCTATTCACGATGACTTATGGACCACAAAATGAAACACGAACTAGTCATGCGACTTTCTCACAGACTGTGCTTAAGTGTACTTAGTCCATTTGATTTCAGGTAATTTTTTTTTCTTTCCTGTTTTGCCAAACCTGATTTCCTTCTCCAGGGATAACCCTTGCTGAAGTAATTTTCAAAGTAAATGTGATGAAGTTACTATCCTTGTTTCTAAGAAACATTTTTAAAGCTACACTTTGTAAAGAAAACATATTTGTCTTGTGGCAGCTCAAATCAGTATAGTAGCATTTAGGATTTAATCCAACTATAACATATGGTATAGTTCTAAAGAAAACTAACGTCTTTTCTGGCATCTTCTGTTTCCAGCCTGCGAAGCTATGTTGAACTAATTAACATTTATTTTGTCCTCAGACCCTGTTTCAACACTTCTACAGTCATATTGACTTTTCCAGAAAGGGAAATATATCTTTCCTCAAATAGCATTTGTCTCTGGAAACTGTATTTGTCGTAGCCTTAGGTGAATTTATGCATGCTGTATTTTATGCTGGGTTTTGTATGTGTGTGTGTGTGTGTGTGTGTGTGTGTGTGTGTGTGTTTAACTAGTCTACTGTATGTAAACTACCCTCCTGAATGTAAAAATCCTATACTTTGAATTATTGTTGTCGTTATGTGCCATATGTTGGAATAGACCCGTATCTTACCCTCTAGTGGATTTTCAGTGATAATAAATGACACTGAAGGAGATTGTTCATCCTTCTCCCTCAGAGCAGCTGGTGGATTTGAACAACATGCCTTGGTACTGAAGCACAGCTTCTTATCACTATGCCACCAAAGCTCATAGCTAATTTTTAAACTAGATATAGGAATATATTAAATAGTTTAATACCTAAATCAAGTAATAATCTTCAGACTAGGAGGCAGTTTTTAGAGAAAATAAAGCTCTTTCCCAATCTGCAACTTAATAAACAGCTTTGAATATTGCAATCATTCTATCTTATTGACATGTGACAGCAATAACAACTCCACTGTGTTGACTAATTAAATTACAATTCAAAGATTCTATAATTATGTAAGTGATAAATCACAAAACAGAATTTTGGAAGAAATAATTTAATTAATGCCCAGTCTATTAATTTAAAATTACTTATATATTGTGCATTAATATAATAATATGCATTCTTAACCAACATTATTGAATGTAAAATCTCACACAAAAAAACTGATTTATGAGAAAAATAGTAAGTATTCAACATTCCAAAGCTAAGACCATTATGGTTTTTTTTTCTTTGTTTAAGGAACTTGGTAAAAATATTCACGTCATTTCCATATCAATACTCAATATGTAAATGCTGCAATATCCCAATAAATACGTAATTCTGCCTTGGAAAAATCTTTTGCTTTTGAAAGTGAGTATTGTGACTTGTGAGCTATTGTGAAATATTAGATAAATTTGTGTTGGTTACATACCTTTATGTCATAAGTGACTCAAAGCTGACCCTCCGTTGGATTGTCAGAGGCTATAATGGCACACAGAGGAATTACTTTTATTTGTTTTGTGGAGCAGATAGTGGAGGATTTGAACCACCTTACTTTGTGTTGGTAGTACAAATCCATATGGTTAATGTTTTATTACTACTTCCTTAGGTTATGATGCCTAGCTGTTTGGTAAAATTCAAGGCTATTAAAAAAAAGCAAGGCTATTGTTAAAGACTTGCATTACTAACCCTCTCTGTCATTTTAAGTCCACCAGTAGCTCCAGGGGAGAAATATAGGCAGTTCTTTTTCGTGAGATTTACAATCACAACAAACCAATGGAAAATCCACAATGAGTTGGTTTTGACTCTAGAGCAATGCACTTTTTTGAGATGTATTGTTAAGATATGCTTCTGCTGAATTATAATTTTAATCATATGACTATAAAGCAAATTGCCTTCTATTATATGGGCAGATCTCAAACAGTTAAAAATATTAAGAAGAAAAAGAGGAGTTTTATGCTGTGCCTTTCCTCTAGAGTATAGATCAATATTTTAGCAACACTACTTGTACCTTGTTATATACTTTTTGTGATGGAATCTTAGATTCAGTTCATCTGAGTCAAAGTTTGATGAAATTGTAATTAAAAGTCGTAAAATCTCCACTGCGTTTTTATTTGGAGAATGACTTAAGATTGACATACACTTAGAAGTTTTTCAAGAGTTAAAATAATGAAAAAAGGTCACTTATTACACTTGCTTGAAAAGAAAAATCGGTGCCTTTTAATTGGGTGTTAGGGAAGAATAAGGAACATACCATAGACTTTCAAAAGAATCAAAAGATCAGTCCTAGAGTGAGTGAAAGCAGGGTGCTAATTAAAGGCAAAGATTTTAAAATTTTTTCTCACTTATTTTGGGTATGTTGTCAGAATGGAGGAGGACACCATGTTGGGAAGGATAGAGAGATAAGGTAGGAGGAGGAGACTCTGGATAAGGTAGAATGTTACAGTGAATATGGTAAAGGAATCAGAAGTGTCAGAAGGTGAGGATAGGGCACCTTCTAAGGACAGGATAAGGCTCAAAGTGATTGTTCATAGGGTAGCTATCAGTCATAGTCAACCCAATAGTACTGGAGTGTTAGAACCCTTAAAAATTGACTTTCTTAACCTCTATTTTAACTGCACACATGGTTTTACAAATCATCAACAACTGTGGGGAAAATATAAAAGATCACTTTCCCCATTGTGAGAGAAAGTGAAGAGACTGTGGGGACAATGTGAGAGATGGTGGTGAAGAGAGGATGAAGATACTGTGACACTGCTGTGAAAAGATTGTGACACTTCCATGAAGATATTGTGGCAAGGTATAGCCAGAGGAACCCTGGATATAAAGGCCACAGTTAATTTATTTTTTTCTTGCTCAATGACTGAAGGAAAAGGTGACTTGTAATGGCTCTGAGATAAAGCCACAGTTAAAGGTTTTTCTTGCTGAATGAGTGACTGGAAAGGTGATTTATAACTGTTCTAAGGTTTACTGGATGATTGAGGAAGCCAGAGGCTCCTTATATTTGTGCTCCTGAATGGAACCTAGATTTTTACTAATCGAGAAACTGTGTCTTGTTAATCCAGTTTGGAACTGCTGGACTAAACCTGGAGTTACATTGCAAGGTATTCTTTGCCTACCCTACACCCTCAACCTATTTTCCTAACAAATCACACAACTATGAGTAAAGTCTGTAAGTTTAGACCAGTGCTTGGTAGAAATAAGTGCTGGAGCAAATAGAGTAGCATGTCTGAGTATGTAGCTATTTATTTGGGACTATCAATATTATTGATGGGGAAAGTTTCCCTTTATGAAGCAACTAAAAGTTAGACTTGGCCTCCTTCCTGTTACTGCTGCTCCTTAAACAAGCATATAACAGCAACAAAAACAACTCATTATGTTTTAGTTCTGACTCACAGCAACCTTTCACTGAATTTCTAAATCTATAAATCTTTAAGGGAGTGGACTGCTAACTTTAAAAACAGTTAGTAGACTCAAACTATTGATCTTTTATTTCAAAGAACAACTTTAACTCACTAGGCTAACAGAACACCTAAAGAGTTAAGGTGATGTTCTTATAGTTTTTAGGAGCCCTTGGTTTGAGGATTACTTTCATTACCATATAAACAAGAGATCTGAACCCTTTCCTGTCGTGTGCTATTTTCACAATATATAACTCTCAAGCTGCAGTCACTGTGTCAACCTGGTTGAGAGTCTTCCTCATTTTGTCCTTTCAACTTTCCAAAAATAACATCCCTCTAGAAGGAATAACTGTTTTCTATCAACATGCCCAAAGTATGCATGTGAAATGAAACTTTGCCATCTTTGCCTCCAAGGAGCACTATCTGGCTTCATCTTCTCCAAGATATAACTGTTTGAGGGTGTGTGTGTGTGTGTGTGTGTGTGTGTGTTGGTGTTGTTTTGCTTTTTTTTTTCCCAGTCAATAGGATATCCAGTACTCTTCTACAACACCACAGTTCAAAGGCATCAATTCTTCTGTAATCCTTATTGTCTAACTCTCACAAGCACTTGCTGCATAAGGTTAAACATAGTCAAAGTCAGGAAGGCAAAAATCTTTGCCACTGGATCAGTAGGCAGCATATTGGGTTGAAACTGTCAATGACTTCATCTTACTTGTATTCTCAGTCAATACACTTGGTACAAGCAGTCATGTATTCAAGAGAATCTTACATTGGAAAAGTCTGTAGTCAGGGACCTAACCAAACTATTGAGGAACAGTGATATCACTTTGAGGACTAAGGTAACCTGATTTAGGCTGTGGTCTTTCAGTCACATGTTATGCATCAGAGATCTAGACAATGAAAGAGAATCTCAGAAGAATTACTGACTTTGAATTGTGTTGTTGGGGAGTAGTCCTGAATATCCCATGTACTGCCAAAAGAAAAAGCAGATGTGCCTTGGAAAAAATACAATCAAGTGCTCCTTGGAGATAAAGATGACAAATCTTTATCTCATATACTTTAACATGTTCCTAGGAGAGGCTGTTTCTGACATCGTACTTGGAAAGGTGGAGGGACAGAGAGACGAAAATCCTCAACCAAGGAGATTGACACAGTGACTGCAACAGTGGACCTAAAATGTCAGATTGAATAAGGTATGGAGAAAGGATACAGTACATCTTTCTCAGTTTTAAACTAAGCAGTGCTTCCTTAATCTACTTAGATAGCAGCTCCTTTGTCTAGGTTTAGATGGAGAAGAGATTGAGGTTGTTAGCAATTACAGCTTACTCTGATCCACAATTAACGCTCTGTCAGGAAATCAAAATATGAATTGCATTGGGAAAATCTGCTGTCATGGACCTCTCTAGAGTGCTGAAGAGTAATGATGTCAGTCTAGATACAAAGGTGTGCCTAATCCAGACCATCATCTTCTCAATCATTTGTTATACTTCAGAGAGTTGGATAATGACCAAGGATGACAAAAGAATAGATGCCTTTGAGCTCTGGTGCTGGAGAAGAATTTTTGATGTACCATGGATTGCCAAGAAAACAAATAGGTCTGTCTTGGAGAAGTTGAAACTAAGAGTCTCCTTGGAGGCTGGGATTTTGAAGCTCCATCTCACTTACTTTGGGCACGTGGCCTGGAGAAATCGGTCCTTGGAGAAGGACATTGTGCTTTTAAGGGTGGAAGGACAGTGCAGGAGAGTAAGACCCTGGATAATATGGATTGATACAGTAACTGGGGCAATGGGGGTTGCTGTGTCGGAATTAGTGAGACAGGCTCAGGACAAGGCAGGGTTTAGAGGTACTGTACATAGTAGGTGACTCAATGGCACACAACAACAATAAAATACTATGACAAGTTTGGAAGCAGGGTGGCATCCACTTCCTAAATAACAATGTCCGGAAACTCTATGAACTTTGATAAATGTCAGTAGTTGTAGAGGGGCTTCAGGCCTTTTGTTCATAAGGTCGCTATGAGTCACACTCAACTCGAAGACAATCAACACCAAGTATAATTAAGTGTCCTGGGATTTTCTTTGTTTTCAATGTTAGTCTATTGTGATCCTCCACAAAGTCAGATGCCTGTGCCTAGTTAATGAAACGCATTCTTCTGGTAGTCTTTGATTTCAGCCAGGATCCATCTGATATCAGCAATGATATCCTTGGTGCCATGGCATTTTAAACCCAGCTTAAACACATGAAAATTCTCTGTCAAAATGAACTGTTGCTAGCCAATTTTGAATGATCTCCAGCAATCTTTTACTTGTACATTATATTAATGATATTGTTGAATAGTTTCCACATTTTATCTGGTCACCTGACGTGTGAATGGAAACAAATATGAGTCTCTCTTCAATCAGTTTTTCAAATTTCTTGGCACAGGCTAGTAGGCATGTCCTGGGCAACATTGGTTAGTTGGAACACGTCAATTGGTATTTATTAATTCCTGTTACCTTATTTAGGAGACATATATTTAATTTTAATGAATTAAACTTTTTTATTTCATATTCTTATATTTATTGACATTTTATAATAAATAGAAAATTATTTTTGCATATGCTCTTTCCTCATCTATTTAATGGCTATATGATTTTGGAGGGACCTCTGGTGGTAAATAAGGAGTTGTGCCTCCCACCAAAGGAAGGTGGTTTAAATCCACCAATTAGTATGAGAGAGAAAGATGAGTGATCTTTTCTTGTGTGATTGACAGTACACTGATAATTTCCTATAAGGTTAACTATGAGTCAGTTCCAACTCGGTGGCACATAACTACAACAAAAACATCATATGACTTTATAAAAAAATTAATTATAATAGGGAAAAATTACATTAATTATAATATGGTAAAATAACCAGGTGTTACTAAGATAATTTCCACTTGATGAGTACTTTCTTTTCAAATATTGTTGCTTTATATGTATTAATATGTAAATAAATTGCATATTATATATACACGAGAAATATTTTGTACTTTATTTTCACTAATTTGTTTTTTTTCTGTTACTCAATTGAAGTACTCCATTAATATATAGCATGGACGGAAGTCTTTCTCAATTCTCTTTTTCTAGCCTTAGACTTTATGTGTATACCTACACCTCGGTTGTGGTATCTTCTCAGAATTAGCACCCTTTCTTTGTGACAATCAACATTTTCTGCCTGTCTTCTAACTACAGATATATGCTTGCTTGTATGCATGTAAAATCTTGACTCTGAGTAGATTTTCCCCCCATCCTTCCCAGCAAGAGATAGTTCCTGTCTTGTAGGAGAACAGTGTCTAGTTCCCACATTGTTTCTTATTAGTTCCCCAATATTAATCAGCCATTCCCTTGTACTTTTGCAGGGCCCCATAAACATTTTTTCTTCTAAGTTATGGTGAACCTGCATATTGCATTATTGGGTGATCTTTTGAAGCTCTTGCATATCACAGAGGACGATTTTTCCTAGGTCTTCATTATCCTTGGAAGCATTAGGCAGAACACTTCAGAAATAAGTTGCAGAGTGGTTGCGGAATTTCTTCATTTTAGATTTTTCTAGTGACTTAAATTACTTGCTAGCTCACAGTTAGTCTTCAATACTATTAATATTTCAGCTAGTTTCTCATCTTTTCCCACGATGGGCAGCATTTGACACTATGATTCTTCACAATATATGCCTATTAATTTAGCCTCTCTTCAGTGGGAATTGTCACTACCGGGTTTAGTTTTACTGAGTTGTCATGCTGTCTTATCTGATGGATTGTGTTTTGTTTTTTATATATTTTATGCTTTACTTTCATATTGTTTTATTTAAGATGTTATAACATTTTCTAGTAGTTGTCAACATATTAATACAAAGAGGAAAGACAAGCACATATTCTAGGATTTTTGTTATGAATATGTTTGAAAGAGAGTAACCAGGGGAGCTCTGGTGGCCTAGTGGCAAGAAGCTGCACTGCAACCCCAGAGATAATGTGGTTCAAATCCACCAGATGCTCTGCCGGAGAAGGAGGGGCCATCTCCTCCTGTACCAGTCAGATCCAATTTGACGGTACACACACACACACACACACATAAAAATAAAATTTTAAAAAAACAGAGAGTAACCAGTATTTCTATAGAAAATGTCACATTAAACTATCACAACAGGGTAGTAAAATATTCTTGCTATAAAATATATTTGTTTTCCATATTAAATATATTTGTCTTTTCAATGTGTTATAAAAATTATACTCCTTTGTGATTTTCTTCTGTTGACAGGATAAACAGCATCCTAAATGCAATGAAATTTGGTTTTACCAAACTAGTTTCACAAGAACAAGATTAGCAAGGGAATTCATTGGGTCCTCATCTACCTAATACACCAGTATATTCATAAAAAAAAGTCATTGGATTAGTTCATAAAGTGTTCTACTGGGAATGTAATGTGAGCTCACAATTATTGGAAGGAAGTATCATTTTTTAGTATTACTATATAAACTATATTTCTCTATTTTTTGAGCCCTAAAAAAGAATAAGTGGGTGTGTTTGTAATGTGGTAAGATGACAGAATCAGAATATTTATTTTAAAATATTCATATTTTTTTGAACTTTGAGCTAAAAATATCTGTGAAATTGTGGCTAATATATCAATAAGTACTTCCCCTTTACCTAAACAAATTTTTATTTGCATTACCTCATTTTCCTTGTTAGTGTCCACTGAGTGAACAGAATAATTATTTTAAGTTTTCATCTGAAGTATTTCTCAAATTAAAAAATAAAAACAACCTTCTTGTTTTGTTGTTTTTAACTTCTTTTTTCAATTATGATTCAAGTTTTTCTTCATTTATAAAAAAGTGATGAGGAAACAACATTTGAGTTAAAGAATAACCACACAGTTTTGCCCTAGATAGAGTGTCTGGATCTGTGTATTACCTGAAATCAGTAACTTTACATCATAAATTTTCATAATCTTGGTAAATTGTCTTCTTCCAATATTATGGTTTATCTCTCTTGGGAAATAATGCCTTCTTAATAATAAGCATTGTAATCTATATGAAATGAAATGCTCATAAATACATGCTAAAATGGTTGCAAATTTTGCAAACAAAAGATAGTACTTAAAATAAAGCATGCATAAACACACTAACACATATACCTGGAAGATAAATAGTTCAGAAATTATGGAAACATTGTAAAAATGTGTAAGCAACAGGGAATAATATTAACTTTTAATAAGTTAATTATCTGTACCTTATAGTTATAATTGAAATCTCCATGTAAAGAAATATAATCAACTGTATCATGATAACCCTAGAGGTTATTTAAATGTTTAAATGTATCTGTTTGGAAGAATTTCTAGGTTTTTATTTTGTATCCTGTGCTTTATTTCTCCATTACTATGATTTTATAGTGAACATGCCTGCTTGTAAAGTAATTTTAGCAAATGTTTGAAAGTATCTTCCGGGCTGAGTGTATTAAGTTTTATATAAGCTCTGTTTTCGATGTTCTGTTTTATTACAACAATGTCCATGGACCCTATAGTGTTTATGTAAGCTGCAGGCTACTGCTATCACGTTTAGAACATCTAGCCAACTGTTTTTATGTCTTTAAGTTTCTCTAACAGCTAAAATAACATTGGCAATAAGCACATCAAGAAATAAAGATGCATTTCAGGAATGGACTTCCCCAAAATTCTCACTATATGATGGTTGAATCAGCCCATAAGTGCTTTTGTCGCTTTTACAGATAATCAGGAATGGAGTTTCTGTTGAGATTTTTATGCTCTGAAGGAAGTTATTTTCACTTAAGAAAAAGAATATGTACGGATAAAACCATATGGGTGATGGTTTCACTATATCAATCTTTATGATACTAATCAAACTTTTGAAAATAGGAAAAATTACTTGGTTCATTTGAACTATCTAATTTAGCTAACAATTTGACTGGTTTTATGATTTTTCTCTCCTAGAAGTCACATGAAATCAAAAGAAGGATGCCGTTTAATTTCTACTATTTTTTCCAACTTTGAACCTTAAAACTTATTAGCACTTACAAAATAACCAAAGCTTAAGACACTAAATATCTTCTGACTTATAAAATAAAGGTTTGTAGAAATTAAGAAAAGATCAATGCAAAAGAATTGGCAGGAGATGGGGTGGTTCCTAACATCCAGTTCATATTTAGAAGCCTGTAGAAGGATGGGGTGATTTTTCATCACTCTATTGTGTTAGCCTAAAGTTGGCTTTTTTAGCCATTACCTAGGGAGTTCTAGTGACCTAGAGGCAAGAAGCCGTACTACAACCCCAAGTGTATGAAGTTTAAATACACCAGTTGCTCTGGAGGAGAAAGACAATCTCTTGTCTTATGATTAACTGCTTCTGAAAACCCTCTAGGTGGTGATCTATGAGATGGTTCCAACCTGATGGTACACATCAACAACAATGTCTGGTCTCCAGTTACCTTAACTGCAGACACATGCCCTTGAAAATCAACAACAGCTCTTGGATTAAGATAAGTGATTCTCATACTGAGCAGCAAGATTTGGGGGCAAGAGCCTGGTGAGAGTGATACCATGGTGGCAAGACCCTGGTTATGGTAGTGGAGAGAAATTGCAGCAAGGTGTAATCAGAAAAGACCTGAGATAAGACAAGAGTTAAAGGTTTTGCTGTTCTTGCCAGATGATGGAAGGAAAAGCTGAGTGCTAAACTGAAACCAGAGCCTGGACTAGTTCAAGTGTTGTGTCTTGCAACTACTAGGCTAAAACCTGGGCTTGCATTAGGTGATATTCTTTGCCTCTCTAACTCTCCTACTTTTCCTACGAACTTCTCTCTCAGTACCATAGTCTGTAATTCAACAATGAATAAATGAACCTCTTGCTGCTGGTGGTCTGGCTCTAGTGGCACCATGGGGCTGTCTTTATCTGCTATCTGCTCTGTAGCAGTAAGGGGCTGTGGTATTTTCACTCCCTCTGGCCTTTCAAAGAGACATTCACAGCTCTGTACCCCCATGTCCATCTATGCCCATTGTACATTTCATACACATGGTTTTTATTAATTTATTTTAATTGTGATGCTGTTTTTATTGAGAAGTTTCCCTTCAAGAATCTAACTCAATAGACTTCAAATAAAGGGAGAGTGAGACTCTTTCTCCAAGGACTAGCCTTTTCTAGCAATATGGTTAAAGTATGTCAAAGAAAACTTCACTATCCTTGCCTCTAAAGAGCACTCTGGCTTCAACTTCTCCAAGACATATCTGGTTTTTCTTTGACAGTCCATGAGATATTCAGTACTCTTCTCCAACACCAACTTATCCTGCTACTAACCATAATTATAGTGTGGTGGGTTTTTTTGGTTTTTGTTTTTTTTTTTTACTTTCCTAATATGAGTCTATGTGCTAATGCAACAGATTCTGGACACAGTATAGCAGTAATATTGATGTCAGAATAAATAGAAAGAGGCACAGGAGAAGGGGGAACTGTCTGAACTCACGGTAATTGGTTTTGTGTTGTGAATACTGTTGATAGGGACAGTTTCCAATTGTGGAATTAGTAAAGTTTAGCTATGGCTTTCCCCAAGCAGAAAACTCTTTTTATAGTTGATGTCAGAAATGTGGTTCATTACACTGGCTTCAGACTCATGGAAGAGTGAGATTCAGCAAGAGTAAGAAGTTAAGGGCTTGGGGAGTACAGTTAAAAAGGCTACTTTTGTTGCTACTAAAATGGAAAGACCAACTGCTCTTCAGGAGGATTGATAATCTCCTTCAGTGAGATCTATGGCCCCTGAAAACCCACTTGGAGAGTCAACTTCAGTTTGGTTCCAACTCAAAGGCACACAACAGCAATGTTAGCTTAATAAACTCTGGCAATATATCCCTAGGGAGTTGCACTACTAATCCACAGGGGATACCTCTCTGGCAGTTAAAATTGACCAAAACACCCTAGGGAAAAAGGAAAAAGGGCAACTCTCTCTTTTCTCACAATTTACAACCTCAGAAACCTGATGGAAGAACAACTATGAGTTGCTTCTAATCCAATGTTGTTGTTGTTGTTGTTGTTGTTGTTTGGTGCCAACAAGTCGTAGATGACTCATAGCGACCCTATGAACGAACAGCCTGAGCACTGTTCATACATAGAGTTTTGAGAGGCAAGGCATTTTGGAAGTGGATGCCGCTCCTGCTTCCAGACTTGTTTTAGTCGGGAAGCTCCAGCCAACACTATCCACCATGGGTGACCATTACCACGATTGGCACATCACTGTCACAGTCTTCAGCATCACAGCAACCATGATTTACCTTTGTACAGCAATGCACAGACCCCTCCATACCACCTAGAAGAATGTTTGACAGGAAAACAATTGGAACCTGGCCCACTTGCCACGATTCCTGCACTCAAACCACCATGCTCCTTCTGGTAAGGAGAACTTCCCAAGACCCTGTGAGAAGCCAACCAGGAACAACATGGCTGCTTCCTCTCCCAGCTGTCTTTGGGCTTAAGGCCGCCTCCTGTCTCAAACCCTAGGCCCAGGCTGGCTAGCCTCGCTCCCAGGGACAGAGCAAACGTGCACATAACAAACACATGCCCAGAAAAGCAGTTGACTCCGAAAGCTTGCCATGATTCCGACGCTCACACCACCATGCTCCTTCTGGCTAATCCAATACCAATGAATTTAATTAAGAGGGTGTGTGTGTATTAGATATCTTTAATAGTTATATGTAATGATAGTGATACCACTAGCATACGGCTTTAACAAACAAAAATAATTCTCTTACAATTTAAGAGGTTCGAATTCCAAATTTCAGGTTGATACAGCAGACGGAGCACCCTCTCCATTGTGGAGGAAAATATGCATTTCCTTTAGCATCTACAAGACTGGTATCCCCTGGAGACCTTCTAGTGCTCTGGTCTTATTTAATAAAGAAGAGTTTTGTCATACAGGGCTCTGAGTTCAGAAAGCACACTTCGTTCCTGGATTTCTTTTTTTTTTAATTTTTTTTCTTTTTCTTTTTTTTTTTTGTGTGTGTGGCATGACTAAGGCCCCTCTTGAATTTTCCTTCCTCCTTTTCTTAATCTATTGTGATGTATGCCGTAAGTATTACAAGTTACTCCCTAAGTATTTAGTTTCTACTTTATATCTTCATATACAAGTATTTTGAGAATTCACAATTCTATCCTTGACAGTGTTTGTGTGTATGTGTGAAAGAGATATATAGATAGTAGAAAGAAAATTAACATGAGGTAGAGGCTTACAATGAATTTTTGATGTCTTGAATAAAGGAGTTTTCAAAGATGCCAGAATTTTTAATTACCTTTTATTACACTTTGCTTGTAAGTTTTTATATTCCAAAATGAACTACTATGATAAGATTAACAATATCTAAAATGTAAGCATTAGTTACTTTTGTAGGGAAAAAAACTCACAAAACCACACAAAAAACACACACACAAAAAAAATAAAAACAAAAGAAACAAGTGATAGAAAAAAGACTAGCAACACCATATTGAGCAAGCTGCATTCTCAGGTATATTAAAAATAAAAAATTGTGAATGTGAACCTTAAAGATGAGGGTAGTTCTTTTATTTTATTTTTAAATATTGTGTAGGCTTATCTATCCAATGAAAATCTTGTGGACTGAAAGTAATGCCAGAATCTTTGCATACTGCTCCTCTGGGAAATATAAGAAAGGCATCTTTGTTCATTCCTATAAACTTTTTCAAGGAAGAAGCAGAGAAAAATATATTTAAAAATTCAACAGAATGAATTGTTAGGGGATTCCAGTTTATTCACCTGCAAAAGAAAACCTAGATGCATTTCTTGATAAACAGATTGAGAAGAGGTAAACATATATCCAGTTCTTTTATCACAACCTTTATTATCTATCAATTTCAGGAGGCAATCTATAGGGAAAACGTAGCTAAGGTTTAAAAAAGTGCAGTGCAACGGAGAAAAACATTTCTTCAATTTAACTTAGGAAAACTTGCTCGTTCTCTGAATATATGCTGACTTTATTGAAACTTAGGGGGAAAAAGTGAAACCTACAGATACTAATATATAAATATTATGTTAAGAAAACATTTTTCACTGAAACAATATTACTTTTATATTAACCTTAGCTTAGAAAAAATAGACAACTTGTATGTAATTAAATACACTCCTTTTTACTTTTATTGATATGTATTTTCCATAAGCTTAATTTGAAAGTTGTTCAACTGTCTGTGTGAATGGAAATAAAGTGAATACTTATATCTGGTAGCCTAGTGGTTAGAAGCTGCACTATCTCTCTAAGGCACACAATCTGAATCCACCTGCTGCTTTGTGGGAACAGGGTGGGTAGTCTTCTCTCGTGTGATTTATTGTTTCTGGAAACCCACTGAAGTTTCACCTGTGAGTTAGTTTCAACTCCATAGCATACAACATAATGCATTTAGGACATTCTGTTTGTGTAGTAAGAAGAGAATTGCTGTGCTAACCCCAAGGCAGTTGGTTCAGATCCATCAGCTCCTCCATGGGAGAAAGATGGAAAATTTCTCATGTGATTCACAGCCTCTGCAAACCTGCTGGAGGGTCAGCTATGAGTTGGTAACTGATTCAAAGTCAATGAGAAAGAAAGTTAATGTAATTGACAATACCTTCCTTCTTTCTTTTAATAAAATTTACTCATGAGATGTCCGGTTAAAATTAATAGCTAGTGTATTTTAATTAGATAGAATGAATTTGCTATTAAGTATTAATTTGTACCACATTAATTCACTAATATTTTTACTTAAATCCTGTTTTAAACAAATGTCCAATCATTGGATTAAATTGATTAATATGTTTCAGTAGTATAATAATTCTCTACATCTTCCTATTTTAAATGTAGTAACTTGTGTTAATCTTATACCTTTTCCTATTAAAATATATTGTGAGAATGAGGCAAGTGGTTTTAATTATTTAGATTTTATTACTTAAGCTTTTTGTTGTTATTGTTGTTTTGTATTTCCAGTGAAGAATGAAAGTTTTGGGAAAATTTACTCAAATGAAGTATGCAGTAGTTCTACAGCAATGTATCATGTGATACTAACAGCTTACTAATTCTAAACATTATTGTGTAATTAAAAGAACACTCAGATCAGTGTGAAATCTGCCATTATGATGTTAAATTGTCATAATTTACTCGTGTTTAATAACTGGAGCTCTAATAATATAATCCATAGGGCCTTAGGGTTTTAACCCAAAAGTTTTGCCTCTCTGGTGGTTCAAGTCTAGCAGATTCTAAGGGTAAAAGATCACCACAGATCTTTTGGATCTTGGAAATTTTGAGGGTACAATTTCTACTAGTGTAATTTGCAGTTCCTGAAGACATGCTGGAGGTCTTTATGAGTCATTTCCAACTCAAGACCATTTATTCTTCCAGTTAGGATAGAATGAAGCTGAAGGGACAAAAGTCCATTTATTTGTAATTTAATTATTGATGTTTATTTATTACCCTTCATGCATATTTATGTATTTATATAATGTATAACTTATGTAACAATTTCCCTAAAATCTGATAAACAAATTATTGTAAGATTGAATGGAAATCAGCACTAATTAATCCCAATGCAACTATGACCCCATATAAGAGAAGTTTTACCAGAGGGTGCCCTTATGTTGCAACAAATAAAAAGGTAAGAAAGAGATTGGAGAGTGACAACATCAGGATTAACAAGATAGTATCACCAAGAGTGGAGTGTGCTTTTTGGGTTTAAGTGACTATGCTAAGAAATTTGTCAACACAGTGGAAGGTTAAAACAGGGTGATTTCAAAGGATTGTTGGGCCTTCGTGTGCTGAAGGGGACATGAGCCTTCCTCCAGAATACAGTCTTCCATTAAAACAAGTATCCTGAATTAGAACTTCTTTCCTCCCAAACTTCGAGAAACAAAATTTATGTTTTTGGTTTTTTTTTTAAACTATTCACCTGTGGAATCTCTGGCGTATTATCACTAGATAACTAAGATAATTAACACATTTAAAAAATAATTTACTTGGTGATAATGTTTCCTTACTTAGAAAGGTTTGCTTATTTGGAAAGTGTAATTAATACCATCTCTATTTAAATAAATAACTGAGAGGGAAAAAAAAGCAAAGAAACAACGACAAGATAGTACTATGCCATTTTTAAAATATTGTGCTTCTTCGTATAAAATATAAATAATGAGTGAATAAAAACAGATATTACATATGCATAATAAGGGGGACTCTGGTAATTTAGCCCTTAGTTAACGCACTTCTAAACCAAAGCTTCACCTTTTTTGTTTTGAGGGGCAACAGTATGAATCCACCAGAGGTTCCTGCCGCAGAAAAATTGATCATCTCCTTGCATGTGATTTACAGCCTTGAACCCACTAACGGGTCAAATGTGAGTTAGGTGCAACTCCACATGACTGAGTTCTTAAGAAAAAAATGTCACAAAATAACACCCTCAGGGAATATTGATAACATTAGTGGTATAGCATTTGTTTGATGATAGAAATACTAATGGTTCAAATACACCAGGTGCTCTGTGGGACCAAGATGTGATATTTTGATATATAGACCTATAGGACCCTATCAAATTTCTGAGACTGTGAAACTTTAAGATAATAGATTGCCTAGTCTTCCTCCTGTGAAACTTGTTTTTGGTGGTGTGTTGTTTTTTTTTTTAATTTTTAGTGATAATGAAAATTTACATAAAACTTGTATTTGCATTCCTTTTTTGCTGCACATTTTTCTCCCTAACCCTCCCACAGTATGCTTTTCTTTTTAAAAAAATCCTTCATTGTTGTACAATGTATCTTTTGTTATTGTTGTTGCTTATTTGCTCTTTTTAACATTTTATTTATTTTTTTCTTTTCATTCATTCATTGTTGCACACTTTCTTTCCTGCCCACCGCTGAGCCCCAACCCCAGTTTGCTTTTCTCTTTGAAAAGTAAAAAATAAAAAATATTTTAAAAAAATCATTGTTGTAAAATCTCCCCTCCAAGTCCACACCACTGTGCAGCTTTCATTCTGTATTCTTGTCATGATAATAATACCTAATCTTATATTCCTCCTAAACAATTCTCTCCCTCAGAGCTTGTTTTGAACCATAGTCTTTCATTAGCAGCTCATATGTAACATATTATGAATTGAAAACATTGTGGAGGGAATTCTACTTTGTCCTTCATACTCACTGAGTCAAAATTTACATGATAAAAATGCAGCAAAAGGAGAAGGGATAAATATTAGTAGGGCCAAGAACAGTTAAAATATCTAGAGATTAAAATATTGAACATAAAGAGAGTCCCAAGAATTAGAATAAAACATCCATTTTCTTTGTAAGACTTTGTTAAACTTTTTTACTATAATAACAGCTATTATATAAAAATAAAAATTCTAGAGAAAA